>NC_135507.1:105465118-105765118 GCF_052857255.1 Amblyomma americanum | reverse complement strand
CATTGAAACACCGCGCAAAGGGAAAACAAAAGGTAGCAGAAACATGTCACCAGCAAGCACGGCGTAAGCAAGCAGATCGATCCGAGCTAGTACTATTTGAAGACACGAAGAAAAAAAACGCGAAACGCATTCGTGCCGCAGCTTCGTTGGAAGGTAGGCTAAATTTAAGTTTTCACTTCGTACACCACGCGTTTATGCGCTCTGGGCACAAGACTAGGGCGTGACCAAAGCAGCGCCCTTTTGGACTTTGCTTGACGCCGCGCACACGAGCTGCCCCCTCTCTAAACCACGAAAGCGCGCGCAAAATTTTCGTAGCAGTGTCAAAGCGTGCGGAAAACCCTCGAGCGGGCGCGCTCTTCTCTCACAACGGCGTCCATGCACGAGCGGAGAGAGCATAGCGCGCGCGAAGCAAGCTCCTCTCAACGGCGCCGAAGCGCGAGCCAAAAAGAACGAGTACGCGCGTGCGAAACTCGTTTCTTCACGTTAGAGATGGGCAAAACGGCTCACTTCAGTGAGCGGCTCAGAACAGCTCCGCTCACTGAAGTGAGCCGGATTATTTGAACGGCTCACCCGCTCACTTGGGTCGCTCAGGAAAGAGCCGGGTGACAAGAATAAAAGCGCAACAACACGACACACAGAAGGAGGAAACCGAAACTTTTGAGCAACTCCTTTAAAGAACGAGTGAGCCGTGGTTCTTTCCTTTCCACTCCCTCTCTCCACAAGTGCGGCGCAGGGACCATCACTTTTTTTTCTTTTCCTTCCGCATGCTACCGGCTCCTTCAAGCGCGTCTCTATTCTTGATGGCGCCGAGGCGTCGCTGGCCTCCGCTATCTGATATTTCTGGGACGAGCCAGTGGGTTAGTGGCACCGCCAGTTAGCTGAGAAAAAAAAGAAAGAAAACTTGTCATCCTTCGAGAGGCGACGCGCAGGTGGGGCGGGGAAGGAAAAGAGCATCACGCAATAAGGGTAAGGGCTCCCGCAATAATAGGTTTTTCGGAAATTTTCGTTATGTGTTTTTCTTTTATCCAAGCCCTGGGCTCGAGGTTGTGTCAAACTTCAGGGCTGTAGGTGGCTACCTTCATTGGTTATCGAAACTTAGAACGGGCCTCGAAATACGGCCGCCCTAACTTCTTTGTTTATAAAACTTACAAAAACGCAAGCAAATGCATTACAAATCACAAGTCGGTATTGCCTAGTTTAGCTAGAGGCTCCGTGCAGTGGCTTGTAATTCTGCAAATATACCTAGGCTTTAAGACGTGGGTCGATAAGTAAGGTCTTGTAGTGTATGTTCTCTGTGTGAGAATTACCTTTTTTTTAGTTACAGTTAGTTCGGCCGTCTGTATGAGATCTGCTTCTGTAACTCAATTTGCCTTTGTACATTTATGTAGATATATTTCCTCTCTTCATCATCTGCATTCGACAATCGTCCCCATCTTCAAACACTGCCTGGAGAGGCCCTGTTCCTCTCTAAAGAAAAGGAAGAGACCATGCCTGAATTTACTACACGGCTATTTTACGGATGCATATATTGTTTTGTTTTCATGAAAGCCAAATAACTAGCAGGTTATTCTGTAACCTCTGCTATAGAGTTTAGTTATTTGGCTTTAAAAAAAACGATATGTGCATTAGTAGAATAACCGTGTTATAGGTATTTTTACTAATACCTTCGAAATGTTGCACCAGCTCACGATGCAAGATCGGTGGGAGTCGTGAGACATCGCTCGAACAACAGCTGTCAACGAACGGCGCCATCCTTTGCCAATGATTTGCCAGAAGACACGTTCTGAGCGAAACAGCGCTCGCAGACAACGGACGACAACAAGGAAGACACAACACCGCAGGACACACAAAGCGAGGACAAGCTCTGCGAGCGCTCTTTTGCTCGGAATGTATCTCAACCAACTCGCCCAGAAATACGCACTTTGCCAGAAGACCTGGCTCTGATTGAACGGTTCTTCGAACGGCTCACTGAACGAGAGATAAGCGCCTCTTCAAAACAGCCGCACGGCTCACTGAACGAGAGAGAAGCGGATCTCCAAAAGAGCCGCACGGCTCACTGAACGAGGGAAGAGCCTCTCCAAAAGAGCCGCACGGCTCACTGCACGAGAGAAGCAGTTCACCAAAAGAGCGACTCTACAAAAGAGCCAAACGGCTCACTGAACGAGAGAATCGGTTCACCAGAGGAGCGGCTCTACAAAAGAGCCAAACGGCTCACTGAGCCAAAGACCCGGCTCTTCAAAAGATCCGGATCTCCAAAGGAGCCAAACGGCTCACTGAGCCAAAGACCCGGCTCTTCAAAAGATCCGGATCTCCAAAGGAGCCATTCGGCTCACTGAGCCGAAGACCCGGCTCTTCAAAAGATCCGGATCTCCAAAGGAGCCAAACGGCTCACTGAGACCCGGCTCTTCAAAAGATCCGGATCTTTTGAAGAGCCGGGTCTTCGGCTCAGTGAGCCATCTTTGGAGATCCGGATCTCTCGTTCAGCGAGCGGGCGACCCGTTCACTCAACCAGCTTTCTCGCACTGCTAATAGATGGCGCGCAAATCGCGCCCAGCAGCTCTCACGGACGGTTCGACACGGCTAACTGAACGACAAACCAGCTTTCTCGCACTGCTAACAGATGGCGCGAAAATCGCACCCGGCAGAAGACCCAGCGACACAGCCTTGACAGAACAGACAGTTCGCCGTTCGGCCAAGGCGAATTTATAGTGGTGGCGAAGGCTGGGCCGAAAAGTGGTTTAGCGCGACTGCAGCACAACCAGAGGATGGGGGGGCAAAACACTCATATAAATAAATGATAAAACTACAAAATTGGAATGTAATCTGCCAATAGAAAAGAAAAAATATATTAGCACCTTGTTTTATGAAAGAGGTAAGTCATTTTATTAAAACCTGGCAAATTTTGTATTTTTGCAACACTCATCACCTGCCCCCTATTCATGAGTGTGCGGTGCATTACAGCGCGTCTTTGCAGGCCTTGTTTCGATACCCGGCTAACCCGGCCACAGTGGCGGGAGCTTACGAAGCGATTTCTTATCGCCAGCTGTCTGCGATGGCGCGCCTGGTAAAGCGTATAAATTTAGCTCGCCGGTTTCAAAATGTTCCTTTTGCGAAGTTTTCGTCGTCCTTGCACGTCGCTTCTTTGTCACCGTTCGGTAAGATTTGCACCCCGCTGCACCGCTGCGGCAGTTTTCTCGGTTTTGTCGTTTCCTTCGGCGTGCGGACAGTGCGAAGTCTTTTTCCGTCTTTGCACGCTTCGCGCTCTTCTTTTGAAGCGCTTAGCGCTTCATTTCAAGATGAGCTTGCGGCATGTGAAGAAACGATGCTCCGTGGTACACTGCGACAGCGTGGATAGTACCATTGGTGTCACGCTACACCGATTCCCGCTGGACTTTCACAGGTGTGTTGTCTGCTCTAGGTATGCGCGATAGCTTCGATATGGTTTCGCCGGGCTGTTCGCTCGTGTTTCATAGCTGGCTGTAACCCGTTCGTGCGTACTTGGCTTCATGTTTTCGGGGATATTTATGTACTACACTGCAGGGCACACACTTTCAGTGCTGAGGTGTGCGAAAGCTGGCTTTAACATTGCCTTGCAGATGTAAACGCACCTGCTATATTCTTTCAGCTGAAGAAATTAAATGTGAAGAATAATCCCAGTGTGCTCTATGGTCTGTGTTGATGCGCCTACTTATGTCATGTTATGTTTGCTTCAATTGAAGCTGTCGTAGCATTGTTTTCTATACTTTTCAATTTCCTAACTGACTACGTTCGTGGCACTTCAGGGCTTTTTCCTTCTGCACTGTGACTATTGAGATGATTAGCCAACTTAAACAATACTGCTTGTGCTGCCTGTGACATGTATTTTTTGTTTGTGTGCCAAGGGTGTGCTTTGTGACTGTATTTGTTTGGTTGCTGCAATAAACAATGAATATGAAATTATGAAAACCATACTTGCCGTACACTCTATTGCGAACTGTGCACTTGAGCCAGTGCTTTGTGCATCATACCTTACATCATACATTGCTGTACTCAAAAGCTCTCAAAAGTACTAGCACCAGTATTTGCACTACGAATCATGCATGCTTCGCCAGTGTCTGGAAGTGTTGCTGCCTTTCTATGCTGCCCCTCCTTTACCAGTCACTTTCATTGCGTTCCCAATTGCACATTAACAAGGCCATAACTAGCAGGAACTCGAGCACATTTGACTGGCAAAGGTTGGGGCGCGCTGAAAGGCAGCAACCTTCGAGAGGTACGGGCTCGAAAACGCGGATTCTACAGAAATACTTGTATTTGGGCGTATTGGTTCATATCTTTTCAGGAGGACACAGGGGCGCAACAAAAACACACGGACATAGAAGTAGACAGGGACGAGCGCTCGTCCCTGTCTACTTCTATGTCCGTGTGTTTTTGTTGCGCCCCTGTGTCCTCCTGAAAAAAAAATTCTACAGAAAGACCGCTTTATAATTCCCGCCAAAAGCATACGTATGCGTGACGTCATTCTACGTCACGTTTGCGTAGTTTGCCCCCCAAAATCCAGGGGGCGCTGGAGTGCCCATGAGCCGCCATTTTTTGGACCAATGGGCGTCTATGAAGCCTTCGCTACCAGTATACATCTACCTTGGTTCGGCACGGATCACTACGCTGGACTACGGTCCTATGGATCAGTGAGCCGGATCTCCAAAAGAACCGCCGCTCACTTTTTTTTGTGCCGTGAAGACATCTTGGGGGGGGGGGGGAGGGGGGGGCGTCACTGTCTCAGAACATTTAACAGTGTCAGCGAAACCCTGGCAAGAATCTTCACTGACTAAAGTGTTCAAATATGCCACGTGCCTGCAAACAAGCTCAGTCAACAACTTGTGCGAGTGAAAGACAAGCTAGAAAGCATTAGATTCCCCGGGGTTGTATACAAGATTCCTTGTCAGGATTGCGGCGCAGCCTACATCGGCGAAACTGGGGACTACAGGAGATGGCTCAGCGAGCATAAAAAAGACCAAGCAAGAGACTATAGCGCTGAGTAGACAGGACACAGAAGAAACGAACAACACGAGCGCTACTTCCAACAAATTTTATTTCGCACATGCAACATATATATGCATCAAAGACCAGTCATCACTTGTGCTAACAGAAGTTGCCTCAGAAACGACAGTTCTTTATCACATAAAAAGATAGAGGGAATGCTTACACATGTCTCGCCCGAAGCATTTATCCTTTCAGCTTCAATTATTAATCGTGTGGTCATGTCGCTACTTTTTGCTAGCACAGCACTTTTTTCAAAAATTGGTTTGCACGTTTTAGATTCGCATGAACGAATGTGGTCAACAAGTGCTTTCTCTTTCCCGTTCTTGACGTCGCGTGCGTGTTCCATCAATCGCTGATCGAGGCACCTTCCCGTCTGGCCGATGTAATGGCCCCCGCACGATAACGGTATTTTGTATACGACACCTTCAAAGCATGTCACATACGGCTTCTGATGACGAGTCGTGCATCCACGTGTTCTGTTGTTGGTTTTTCCCATCCTGTACAATGAGGCAAGTTTCTTTGGTGCCGAAAATACGACAGTTGCGTTTGCGCGCTGTCCAATTCTTTTCAGATTGTGAGAAATCTTATGCAAATATGGCAATACAATAAAGCGCTTCCTTTCACCGAGCATCGGGCCGGTTGGCATTGACCTTCATTCAGTTTTCTTAGAAGCTTCTCGGCAATAGACACCTGGACATCGTCCGGGTACCCAGCATCAGTCAGCCTTTGGGTCTGCTCCTTAAAAATTTCATACATCCTGTGCGTACATGATTTTCTCAGGTTGTTCTGAAAACACATGTTGACGATGGCTCTTTTTACTAGTTTGCAGTGCGCAGAATGATAGGGTAATATATGCTTGTTACTACGAGGCTGGTAGGCCCAGCAAATATGGCTAGGATGAAAGATGAAGTTGAGGTCTAAAAACCTGACAGTCATTTACTGGAAATTCAGTGGTTAAAACAAGTGGTTCAAAACAATCCTTCATGATGGATAAAATGCCTACGGCCTTTGACTTTAGTGAGCCAGAGTCACTGTTAACAAGGATTAGGAAATCATCACCAAATCTAAACGTCTTTACCATTCAGGCGACTAATAGTAGTCTTGTCAAGTTGGGATAAAAACAAGTTACTTAAAACCGGGGCCAAGCATGATACGATACATATTCCATCGTTTTAAAGGTATGGTTCTCATTCCCAGTTTATAAACGTTGATTTCAAGTAAAATGCTAAAAGTTCCAAAAATTCGGCCACTGATATACCCGCCGCGTTTTGGAAGGCAACACATCCGAAATCTTCAATATAATCCTCAACACAGCAAAGCACCTTGTCATTTGGCAACGAATAATATAAATCCTTATTATCCACTGAGAACGCGTTAATACTTCCACCAGGCCAGTTCCATACAAACTCTATGATTTCACCAGAATTCTTAACAGCAAAAGGATCGTGATTCTGTAAAAGGGTCAACTTTTCTTGCAAATACATGGAGAGAGTTTTTTGCCATGTGCCATTTTCAGAAATGATAACCCTGAATGGTTATTCCGGCTTATGCGTTTTAACGCTGAAAGACACGTCTAGAAAATCTTTCTTTGACTCACCTATTAATTTGGCAAGCTTGGTAAGGTTGAACCGATTACATAGCTTTTTTGCTTCGTCATTTACTTTCGATATAGCTATATCGTCACGTGAGTCAAACACGGAAGAAACGGCTTTGTCTGCCTTCGAAGAGTAAAGTTCTAAAGGTGAAATAGCAAATCCACCTTCTTTGTCTGCTGGAAGTACGGACCGTCCATTTTCCCGTATGTAGGTCTCAACGCGCTTGAGAGGTATCTTAGAACAACCTGCCTTGGAGCGTTGCACGACGTCGACTCCTTCGGATATACATCGGTGGTGTTCCAGTTGCGTTTCATGCTGCGAAACTTGTCGTAACATAGAAAGTATTTATGGTGCTGACGGCTTCGGCTCTGCGGCGAACTTAGGCCCCAAAGGTAGCACTTTGGACACGAACTCCGGTAGGTCCAAAGCCTCCAACTTGTCGAAGGCGCTACGGGTAGCCTTCGGCTTCCTAAAAACTTCAGTCAGCAGTTTTGACAAATGCTGCGTCCATAAGAATTCGGTTGTTTGGGCTGTCAGTCGCTGGTACTTTCAAAGAGTTTGGCAGGTGGCTTGGCCTTCACCGCTGGAAAGAATCTGAGCCTCGAGGCACTGTGTAGATTCGAGCTTGTCTGTACCACTCGGACTTCGTGAGCTTGCACGCCCTAGTGCCGTGTATAGCTGATGGGACAAATCCTCCAAACAACCGCCTCACATCCTCAGGAAGCACCTTGTTGCGAATGCAAAAAGACAACGAGCGCGCACGACAAATGGCATGCGCTATGGCTGCGACTGTAGCACAAGGACTGTGACGTACGTTGATGAAAGGGCCCGTTGTACAAGAAATGTAGTTCAAAAGCGTTGCTTTTTTGGCACAAAAAGCCACGCTTTTGGATAAAAATGACGTTGCCAAGGGGCGCACCGAGGAAAACGGCCTGGCAGATCACCAAAGTGCACCGGTCACATTATCGCCTGGGACGCAGCCAGTATCATATCCACCAAGAAATCATTATCCCGCCTACTCCGAGTTATTCCATATCCAATCAACTCCGCACGCACTTAATTGGACACGTGGACCCATGCCTGCAGCATACCTATGCTCATTCCAGCGACCTTCACTCGTATAAGCACGGCCGTTCCGTTTTTCGTTTTCATATGTGAATAAGGCACCCGTAATGGTCCCGAAACGAAATTTGTGTTTACCCTATTAAGTGAAATGAAATCGGTTTTAAGGAAAGAAGATTACGCGACTCATATATCTCGGTGGACACCCGAATCGCGCTATAAAGAAAGGAAAGTGAAATAAAAACTGCTTATAAGGAAAGAAATTACGCATCTCAAATATCTTGGTGGACACCCGAATCACGGCGTAAAGGAAGGAAAGTGAAATAAAGTTGGTTTCAAGGAGAGGAAATTACGCGTCTCAAATTTCTCGGCGGACACCCGAACCGCGCCATAGGGAAGGTAATGTGAAATGAAAATTGGTTTTAAGAAAACTACGCGTCTCAAATCTCTCGGTGGACACCCGAATCGCGCCATAAGGAAAGGAAACTGAAATGAATATTGGTTTCAAGGAAAGGAAATTACGCCTGTGTCAGATATCTTGGTGGACATCCGAACCGAGCCGTAAGGGAAGGAAAGTGAAGTGAAAGTTTGTTTTAAGGAAAAGAAATTACGTCTATCTCACACATCCAGATGGACACCAGATACGCGCCGCAATGAAACTAAAATGAAAAATGGTTTTAAAGGAAATGACGCCAGTCACATATCTTAGTGGACACCCGAATCGCGCCATAAGGAAAGGCAAGTGAAATGAAAATTGGTTTTAAGGAAAGGAAATTCCGCGTCTCAAATATCTCGGTGGACCCCAGAATCGCGCCATAAGGAAAGGGAACTGAATTGAATGTTTGTTTTTAAGGAAAGGAAATTACGCCTGTCTCACATATCTCAGTGGACACCCGAATCGTGCCGTAATGGAAGGATAGTGAAATAAAGTTTGTTTCAAGGAAAGGAGATTACGCGTCTCAAACACCTCGGTGGGCACCTGAATCGCGCCATAAGGAAAGAGAAAATTGGTTTTAAGGAAAGGAAGCTACGCGTCTCAAATATCTCGGTGGACACCCGAATCGCGCCATAAGGAAAGTGAAATCAAATTTGGTATGAAGGAAAGGAAATTACACCTGTCCCACATATCTCGGTGGACACCTGAATCGCGCCGTAACGTAAGGAAAGGAAATAAAGTTGGTTTTAAAGAACGAAAATGACGTTTGTCTCACATATCTCGGTTGACATCCGAACCGCGCCGTAAGGGAAGGAAAGTGAAATGAGTTAGTTTTAAGGAAAGGAAATTACGTCTATCTAACACACACTGGTGGACACCCGAATCGCGCCGCAAGGGAACTAAAATGAAACTTGGATTTAAAGGAATTGACGCATGTCTCACATATCTTGGTGGACACCCGAATCGCGCTGTAAGGGAAGGAAAGTGAAATAAATTTGGTTTTATGGAAAGGAAATGACATAAAAGGAAATGACAATTTTATCATATCTCGGCGGACACACTAATCGCGCCGTAAGGGAAGGCAAAGTGAAATAATGGTTTTAAGAAAAGGAAATTACGCCCGTCTCACATTTCTCGGTGGACTCCCGAACTGCACCTTAAGCGAAGGAAAATAAAAGTTGGTTTCAAGAAAAGCAAATGACGCCTGTCTCACATTGCGCCATTTCTTCCCCCCCCCCCCGAAAAAAAAGAATACTGGGTTCGCGCGTAGTTTGGAACCGGATTTCGTTCAATATCTCCGCATACAACGAGCAATAACACTGTTGTAGATATCACCGAAGCTATATATATATATATATATATATATATATATATATATATATCAAAAGTGATTTCTGGCAGCTGATTTGGTCAATATAATCTAAAATCTCCAAAAATTGGAGAAACATAAGAGGATTTAATTCACGACGTTTCGGCTGGAGGACCAGCGTTTTTCGAAAAAGGCGGGTCCTCCAGCCGAAACGTCGTGAATTAAATCCTGTTGTTTCTTGAATTTTTGGTGATTTTATATTATATATATATATATATATATATATATATATATATATATATATATATATATATATATATATATATATATATATATATATATTGTCTTCTGCGAGTGCTTTTAATGTCGTTTCGAAGAAACCAAGATGTTTCACAAGTAAAAAAATGCCTACTACTGTGTGTGTCTGTATGTCTGTCTATGGAAACTGCCAGTCGCTCAGCACAAACGTAGCCAGCAAGATGCAGCTTTTCTCTTTAGACCAGGGTTAGCCAGAGCCAGACCATCAGCAATATTTTGCGTTTATTCGTGGTCAAAGTAAAGGCTTCACCAATAATAATAATAATAAGTGGTTTTTTCGGGAAAGGAAATGGCGCAGTATCTGTCTCATATATCGTTGGACACCTGAACCGCGCCGTAAGGGAAGGAATAAGGGAGGGAGTGAAAGAGGAAAGGAAGAAGGAGGTGCCGTAGTGGAGGGCTCCGGAATAATTTCGACCACCTGGGGATCTTTAACGTGCACTGACATCGCACAGCACACGGGCGCCTTAGCGCTTTTCCTCCATAAAAACGCAGCCGCCGCGGTCGGGTTCGAACCCGGGAACTCCGGATCAGTAGTGGAGCGCCCTAACCACTGAGCCACTTCGGCGGGTCTTCACCAATGGGCCAATTCTTTTTTCAGTGTAGCGTTCTGAAAACGTAAAACGCGGTCTCCACATGGAGGCTAAATGTTCTTTTAAAATGGTTCGCACTGCCGCTCCAAAATATCATAATTCGGAGTTTTTTCAGGCAATTAATAAAGTAATGCTTACTTTCGCCAATAAAATGGACCAAAACTTAAAAATAAGTAGGACGGACGGATGGATGGATGGATAAGGCTGAACCCTTTCAATCTGGAGGTGGCTAAAGCCACCTAGCCATGAGTCATGAAATTTTTCTCTTGTCTTGATTTTAGCCACCAGTCAAGTAAGCTTCACTTGGTTACATCTGCCCGCTTAAAATCTATTTTCTTTCACTGTCCTTAAAGCCCAATGGTTTGAATGAATCAGCCCCGCCGCTTTCCACTATACGGTGAAGCCCTTTACCGAAAAGTATCAAGTGTTCATCCGTTTCCTCTTCTCCACACGCACCGCATAAAGTGTCTTTCTCGTTGTACCTGATTCGGTATGTCTTAGTCCGTAAAACTCCCGTCCTAAACTCGCACAACAAAGTGTTTCTCCTATATTTATTGTAGTAAATTTGTTTGGCAATTTCGTGCTTAAATATCACGTATGTTCCAAGTGCCAATTTCGTCAGCATCCCGGTTTTCAACACAGTTCTCTGTTTCTTTAACCTTTTTTTATAACACATGTATGCATGGATTGAAGGTAAGAGCGTCCCCATTGAAGCGGGTGACGGCAGTTGCCACCATGCTCAGGTTTTTCCTTTATTTTTGTTTTACTTTGCTGTAAGTTATTGAAATTCGCCATTTTCTTTAAATGCGTCTTTCTATACTTTTAACCTTGTGTCACCTCTCTGCTTTTGAGCCACTAATCTTCAAACTGCCTTTTGCTAATTTCCACCGCAGATTTACTTGCATGACAATCCTTATTATTTATTTATAGTACTAATTTATTTATTTATTAATTAAATACTGCTAGCCTTCGTAGGCCCGGGCAGGAGGGGCAATACAACGAGACACAATGCATGGTAATATTTAGCACACAAATTAACAAATAAACAACCCAAAGACAACACATGCATGATTCGAACAAAAAATGGGTAAATTGAACAATTTTTTTCCCCTAGAACTGTACATACAGCATTCAAAAGTGTGTATAAAAAATTGGCAATGCTCTCAGCGCTTATTAGTCCACTAAAAGGAAGCTGGTTCCACTCAGTTATTGCTCGGGGAAAATCGGAATATTTGTAAAAGTCTGTTCTGGCGCGATAAGGTGTTAAGGACTGGGCATGACGATGTCTCGGTAATCGCGTCACTGGTGGTTTTAAGTAAGGGTCCGAGCTCATTGATAACTAGTTATTTTTCAACAAAAAGAGAACTTTTAGTCGTAAAAGCTTTCTCCGAGTTTACAGTGTCTGTATGCCACTATCATTCAATAAAGTTATAGGGGAGTCGGTAGTGCGGGATTTAGAAAAAAATAAAAAGAACTGCTTTCCGCTCAATCATTTCTAATGCATGGATATTAGTTTTAGTGAAAGGATACCACCCTCTACAGGCATATTCTAATTTTGGTCTAATGATTGATGTATAAGCTAAAAGCTTAGTTGCGGGAGGGGCTGGTTTTAATTTATATCTAAGAAAACACAGTTTACGGAAGGGTGATGTTCAAATGTAGAAATGCGAGCATTCCAACTTAAGGTATTAGTTATTGTTGCACCAAGGTACTTGTACTGCGCTTCCTCTGATAGGCACCGTGATGATAGGTTGTACCGGTAAGATAGACTGTGTTTTTTGTTGGCTATTCTCATGAAAACTATTTTTTCGACATTTAGTTGCATGTCGTGTCTGTAACACCAATCGTTAATGCTGTTGAGGTTAAGCACTACTGCTGTTAATGGCGTTAAGCACTACTTGGTCCTCCGGAGTTTTAATTTCTGTCAATAAAACGCAGTCGTCCGCGAACAGCCTAGTTTGAACTGGTTCTGTGATAACGTTAACAATATCGTTTATATAGATAAGAAATATTAGCGGGCCAAGGACGCTTCCCTGAGGGACTGCAGATGTTACCGGGAGGGAGCTCGAGGAGTGACCACCAACACGAACACATTGGGTTCTGTCAGTGAGGTATGCAGTAATCCATTTGATTAAGAAAAAAGGTAGACCAGCGACTTTAAGTTTACAAATTAGTTTGTTATGTGCAGCAAGATCAAACGCTTTCGTGAATTCTAAAAACATTACATATACTTGGCCTGATCTATCGAGGATTTCTGCGAAGCTGTGCACAACTGAAGTTAATTGAGTTGCAGTTGAGTAACTCTTCCTAAAACCATGCTGCAGTGGACTAAGAAAATATTTGCTATTTAGAAATTCGGCTTCGTAATTGGCAATGATGTGTTCTGAAATTTTACAACATGATGATAGCAAAGAAATGGGGCGGTAATTCTGGACGAGGGTAGAGTTGGCTTTTTTGAGCACAGGGACTATACGAGCCGCTCGCCAGTCAGAACGAAGGTTTGCCGACGAAATGGACGCTCGGAAAATAACGACTAAGAACTTTGATAACATTTCAGCGTAACGGTGCAGGAATACATTGGGGATGACATCTGGTCCTGGAGACGAACGTAGTTCAGAAGCATTGCACAGACACCAGGCAAAGACACCAAGTCACACTCATCGTCGATTTGTCGGTGGAGGACATCGCTTTGCGCAGTCTGATTGGAATGGAAAAACACTCTGGAAATATTCATTAAAATGATTCGCGATTACTTGCTTGTCATGGATGATAGCACCGCCATGCAGTATTTTGATCTACGGGCTTTCTCGTTTTGGATAAATGGCTCCAAAATTTACCAGGCTTATTCTTTATAAAGTTAGGCAAAGTAACCTGAAAATAGTGTCCCTCGGCTCTGCTCACAGCTTGAGCCAGTGCGGCCCGTGTACGATCAATGATGCGCTGGCAGGCGCCGCTCCATTTGAAATGTTTCAGTTTCCTTTTGGTTTGTGAGATACATCGTGTAATCCAAGGTGCTTGTTTTTGTACGCTTCCTGATTTTGTTTGGGATAAAATTGTCGACTGCATATCTCCTTAAACGGGTGCCATAGTACAGTGACATCAGACCCATGAAAATCACTTAGTCCAAAATCAAGACAGTCCATGACACTTTCGTCGCTTTCGCGTGAAAAATCTTTCACAGTTTCAGGTTGTACGGACAGGAAGTCGCGTGAAGCATTGAAAACACACCATTTTGTGATCAGATATGCCACCCTCAAGAGTCACTTCCAAATTTTCAATTAAACGGCTAACAAAGGCTATATCCAGTACAGAACTAGAGGAGTCAGGAATACGAGTAGGCTCGTAGACTACTTGTATTATGTTTTTAGCAAGCATTATGTCAAACATACACTTAGAATGACTGTTGTGCATACTGTAAAGGGGTGGTTTGTTCCAAATATTACCAGGCAAGTTGAAATCCCCTGTCAATATTATTTTCTCCTCAGTAAATGTAAACCCTAGGGCCTCAGGAAGAGTGACAGTGCCTGCTTAGACATCGGGATGGATACTACCACATTTTATTATGAGGTGTTCTATTGTTTCTACAGATTCAACACACACAGCACATGTGTCATCTTTATAGCTGCGCGTTCTAAGACATCCTGATCTAGCTTCAAAGAGGAGGGCACTTCCTCTTCAGTTATCTTAAAACGCTCCCGTCCTGATCTGCTCTTTCAGGTATTGATATAGTTCTACACTATACTTCTTTTCCACTGAATTTTTCCAATTTTTACATTCCGCGTTTTTAACCTGTCTTTTAATGTTCTGTCTTTCTCCATCCTGGTGTCTGGCATACTTACTGGTTAGCTTCTTAGTTCTTTTCCGCCATTGTGAGTCAACACTCTTTCTGTATAGGCATTTAATTACCTTATCTGACCACCTGTTATCGTCCAATTTTCTCAGGCGTTCTTCGTATAGTATTTCGCTGCGAGCTTCCCGTGCATCGAACGATGCCCAGCCCATATCCCCGGTGTACTGCCTGATTTGTGGTCTTCCTGTGGGCACCTAGTGCTAATCTTTCAACAATTATCTAATTTACTTCTCATCTCGACTGAACATCTGCCCTTAAGCACAGAACCGCATTCCCAAAAGTAAGCCCCGGCACCATTATTCCTTTCCAAATACCTCTCAGTACTTTATACCTCGATAATAAATAACAGCGCGACAGACGGGACAGAGAAGAGAGGACACCTCTCTTCTCTGCCCCGTCTGTCGCGCTGTTATGGATTATCGTGAGCACCAACTCGCCCAACAAATGATATTGTCGAACTTCATACCTGTTGTTCCCCACAATGCCTTAAGTTTCATTATCACGGCACCTCTTCGCCATTTTGCTATGAAAGACTGTTCGTGCTTTTCCGTGTACATATGTCCTTCGCTCACCCATACCTCGAGATATTTGTATTTGCCCACTCAAGGTATTTCATGGCCTTGTATTGTAATCTCCTGATCAGTTGTACCATTGAAAAAAATCACGCCGAACTTAGCTGCGCTAAACCTGAAATCTAGACTTTTCAATCACGCCGAACTTAGCTGCGCTAAACCTGAAATCTAGACTGTCTCATTCACCTCCACAGCAATTAACAAGAGTTTGCAAAACTTCCTGGGTATCTGCTAGCAGTACAATATCGTCCACATACATTAAACCTGGTAGTCGTTGCAGGACCACCTTTCCGCCTAATGTGTACGACAAATCATAACCTAGATTGCTTCCTTGTAGACTTCTTTCCATACTTATCATATAAAGCATGAACAACAGCGGTGATAGAGGACAACCTTGTCTTAATCCTTTGTGTACCTGGACAGTTGTTTTACTCTCTTAATTCCTTCCCATGTTATTTCCACTTTGTTTTCTCGACATATTTCCTATAGAAAATCAATTACATCATGACCGATACCTTCATCTTTTAATATTTTCCACAGGAGTTTCCTGTTCACGTTGTCGTATACACTGCTTATGTCCAGGAACGCTAAATACAGAGGTGTTATTTCCGCCTTTCCTATATTTATGCGCTGGGAAAGCAAGAACAAGCTATCATCTAAGCGCCTACTACTTCTGAAACTGTTCTGAAGTTCTCCGACTATTGTATTACTTTCTAGCTATGACTGCATTTTTAATTTCACCGCCTGCATCGCCGCCTGTATATAACTGATGCTATTGTAATCGGCCGGAATGATTTTATGTTCGTCTTATCGCCTTTCCCTTTATAAATCAAATTCATTTTACTCTGGTTCCAGCTATATTATAATTATAATTGGTTTTTTGGGGAAAGGAAATGGCGCAGTATCTGTCTCATATATCTTTGGACACCTGAACCGCGCCCTAAGGGAAGGGATAAAGGAGGGAGTGAAAGAAGAAAGGAAGAATGGGTGCCGTAGTGGAGGGCTCCGGAATAATTTCGACCACCTGGGGATCTTTAACCTGCACTGACATCGCACAGCACACGAGCGCCTTAGCGTTTTTGCTCCATAAAAACGCAGCCGCTGCGGTCGGGTTCGAACCCGGGAACTCCATATCAGTAGTCGAGCGCCCTAACCCCTGAGCCACCGCGGCGGGGCGTTTCCAGCTGTGCGGAATTTGCTTATTTCTTATGACTGCCCCCAATGCATTTATCGGCGTTTCCGTGCCTCTTACGCCAAGTTAATAATTACCTTTGTTGGAATTTCGTCTATCCCTGCGGACGTGCACTTTGGAATACTTGCTTGCGCCTTTTTCCAGTTAAGATTGGTCAGTTCTAAGCTGTTTTCTATTGTGCTATCCTGTGTTGCTCTCTCTTTCCTAAATGACTCAGCTATAACTGACGCAATGCAGTTCACAGCGTCATCTCCCTCTAAACATTTTCCCTAGGTATTGTGAGACTGTTCCTGCTTTCTGTGATGCGCTTTACCCAGCCAGCTTACATGGTTCCAGAATTTTCTCGACCCCCCTTTGTTGCATCGCAAACTTCAGCGAGCCAGCGATCAGAGGAATGTTTTATTTTCTCACGTGATCAAAGCCAAGGCAAGCCCAGACGTGCGGCCATACGTGCCCACTTCTATAGTTCTGCGTTTTCGCTTTTTTCGCTAGTTTTCTCGCGTGTGGCGTGGATCGGCCAGTGCCCTCCGCGGCAAGGTGGGCAAGGTGGGCTCATTCTCAAATGAAAAAACCCAACCGTCAGGCGCAAGCTAGTCTTAGCTCGGCGCTGCCGAGCGAGGCCGCGCTACGCGTCTGCGTGGATTCTGCGTAATTGTCGACGACAGCTACGCGGGTGCCCGCTGTGTTGCCACCTGACGCAGCCCCCACGTCCACGCAATCGTCAGCGTCTCCAGCCAGCGCCGTCTTCCGATGCAACGACTTTGGCCTGTGACATGGACTGCTCCACCGCCTCCGTGCCCGTGACACTCCCTCAAGAAACTGTGCCCGTCGCGCCAGTTCAGTATTCCCACCAAGGGCCGTCAACAGCGCCTGAGCCCCTGCCACCTCCACAGGTGCCTCCCGTGAGTCAATCCTCGCTTCCACCTTCCCCGTTATCATCAAGCCTATATTGCGCTTTGATACGACTGCCATCCCTGCCCGGAATGTTCAAGCCACTACTGACCACGCTATTGGCTCTTCGAACTACTGCGAGTTTGTCGTCCATCGTCCATCGAACATCATCACGGTAAACTTGCAATCCTTGATGGACGCACAGAAAATGTGCGCAGTTACGCAGATCCTCCCGGACGGCAGCAAGCATGTCCTTGTGAAAATATATTTTGCATCTGCCCCGACACCCTCCGCTGCGTTGTTTATGATGTCGACAGTACGAGCCCTCCCGAGGAGGTGCTCGCAAACATTCGCTGCTCAACTCACGTAGTGCTGTAAGCACGGCCTGTGGGGCGCCGGGGCTCATACCTGCTCATCCTGCAAGGCCCGTTGGCTCTCCCGGAGTAAATTACCTACTACTGTGCGATGGTCAAACCACACTCCTTCCGGCTTGGTCGTATTTTTTGATATCACTGCCACAAAGAAGCACATATAGCACATATGCAAAATACCTGCCCTAATCCTGCAGCTGTGGCCGACATGAATGAACCAACAGTTCGTTGTCCCCTATGCAAATCGCAGGAGTTTGACATTCGCTCCCCCGTTTGTCCAAAGAAGAAGCAATCGAAGAAAATTTACAAGTCGCCTGAAAAAGTGGATATTCCTACAAGTAATCGCATTGCTTGCTCTCGCATTTGAGGACGACGACTTCCCTGAACTTCCTTTACCTTACTTCGCTGCTCACCATTCGCCTCCTCACCAGCGTTCATATGCGGAAGCGGCTCACCTTCCCGGATCAAATGGTACACCAAAACGACCAGTACATCCATCACATGTGGATACCACAAATGCAGACACAGCTTTAGACAATGCCATCGCGGAGGCTCAGCGCCGTCTAGACGCACTCACCCAGCGCCAGGAACAGCGTCGTTCGCACTTCTCTCGAAGAATTCTAATTACTCGGGAGCAATCATCACAGGAATCACCTCGAGTAAGCACTGGGCCACAATCAGGGGCCGACCATCTGTTAGCCATGACTGCCCCGACAGTGGATAAGATATTAGCGCTCATGAAGCAGGTGACATCTCTCACCGTAGAAGCTCTTCGGCCTCGTAATGGATGGCGCATCATCTATGGTGGTGCAGTGGAACTGTCGAGGATTCGCTAATAAGGCCTCTGAAGTGAACACCCGCCTTCGCGACGGAAAGCTGACGGAATGAATGGTCATTCCTACTGCAAGAGCGTAATTCACTTTCACGCCTTTCAGGATTCTGCGCATACCATTCACTCTCTATCCCTGATCGCCGTTGCACCGCCTCCTCCCTCAGCCCAGTTAAATCTGCAATTTATATTCACAGTTCAGTTCCGCATACACCACTTGACCTTTCACGGTGGGGCAACACACGTCAAGAGATTGTCGCCCTTTTGTTAAACCTGCACGCACACCCCTTACCCTAGATTCTTTTTATGGCCGTCCTGGCTCCGCATCTCCCAATCAGGGATGGCTTCGTTTTCTACGTTCTACTAACTTGGGTATCCCTATTCTAGTTGGTGGTGACTTGAACAGCGCACACGCTTCGTGGGGCTACCCATAAAATTCCTCAAAAATCGCACACATCCAAGGCAGATTTTCAGATCATTCATTTCAACATTTAAACCACCCGTATACCTCTACCGGCCCACGAGGTGGCCCATATTCACTTGATTTGACTTGGTGGTTAGGCCCCGGTAACCCTCGTTGGGCTGTTGATTCAGGTACATAGGGTAGTGATCGGAACCCTATTTTTATCTCCCTCACTCCTACGCGTCTACGGAAAATACGCCACAGCGTACGCATAACATCATGGGACTCTGTACGCGCAGACAATCGTTTATCTACACTCAATCCGTCTTCAGCACTGTCTACTCTTCCTGCTGTTCTCGCCACTCACACTATTACCACTACTATCAGTGAAGACGATACAAACCCGGACATACACCCCCTGAATCTGTGGGCTGTACGTCGCCAGGCGGATCCTTATGCTACTCGTCACCCCGAGAACCCATCGGCTCTTCCCACTCTTCACTGCGCTACCGCACGTGCGCGGCGCCATGCAAAGCGGCTAGGCAGGCAACGCTGGGCTGCATGGTGTGCCCGCCTGTCCTCTACGTACGACAGTCGACATCTTTGGAGAGTGTTTCACGCCATATAGTGCCCTTCCCAGGTTGCAGATTACACAGAGAGCAGTCGCCTCACGCTCAATGTGGATGAGCATACATTTGCACACGAAGCGCCCCGTCAGTTTTTTCAACACCATGATTGCACCGCTACGTCTGCGCCTGACTTATCAGTTACACAGCCCTATGATGGGATTACTTCTGATGTAGCCGTGGCAGAGCTGCTGGTTTCCATTGAACGCCTAAAAACTACCACTACTCCCGGGCACGGCGTGCCTAACTTCTTATTCTGTAACTTGGAAGGGATGGCTTTGCAAACCCTACTTGATACTTTCAACGAAGTGTAGCGCTCTGGCGTCATGCCGGGAGACTGGAAGCATTCTAACTCTGGTTCCTATCCCCAAGTAAGGTCAGCCTCCAGTATTTCTTCCGGCCCTTCGTCCAATTTCCCTCACGCCTACCATCTGCAAGCTTTACGAAAACATCCTCTTCGCACGTTATCGTGGTGGTTGGAATCCCATGATTGTTACCCAGATTCCCAAATTGGTTTCCGCCCACAAATTAGAATGGAGGACGGCCTTGCTCCTTTGGATGAAGACGTGCTTGACCACTCTCCGCAGAGTCACCTTGTACGAACCGTGATCGCTACAGGCATAACAAAGGCATATGATAACATCCTTCACTCTGCCATTTTTTCCTTCCTTCAAAATCTTGGTCCCCTCACTGGTTTCTCCTCTCCATTCACGCCTTTTTAGCAAATCGAACCTTCAGTGTGCGTGTCCACGGAAAGCCCGTTGGTAACTTCACTTCCAATAGAAGAGTGCATCAGGGCTCCATTGTCTCCCCCACAATATTTAATGTGGCTTTTATTCCTCTTGTTAGAGCCCTACAGGCCATCTCTTCTATCCGTGTGCTTGCGTACGCCGATGATATAACCTTGTGGTGCTGTAATCCAGATGCGTCCATCCATCAGTGGGTCCTTCAGCACGCGCTGAATGTCTTGACGTCTCGCCTCCCACCCCTGGGTCTAACACTCTCTCCTACTAACTCATGTTGTATTCTATTGGAAATAAAGCCGGCTTACGGAAGGCACCCCCTTGAAGTGTTACGATAGATAATTCTCCGATTCCTCAGATAAAAACTGTTCGCATTTTTGGCCTTCTCCTTTATACACCTGGGGACTGGCACCCCGAAGCTGACAGCCACTCGTTAATCGCTCCACGCTACTCTACGTCTTATTCGTCGCATACCTATGTACCTTGGTGGTGCACGTGATTATACGGCCCGCCAGCTTCTGCGCTCTATCCTTCAGCCACGGATAGTATATCAGGCACAATTTCAACGACTCACCCGCAGACAGTGGGGCTCCCTTGAAGCTATCAATCGTGAAGCTATGCGCGCCATAACTTATCTGCATCGTTTAACACCCATACCTCTACTAGAGTTTGCCCAACTTAATACACTCACTGAACTCATCGGCCAACGGGTGGAAAACAGAGCTCGAAAACAGTCTCTCCAACTTCATCATTTAAAGACACTTCCTCCGTGGTCATATTGCCAGCTCACAGACAATCGCCCCACTGTTTCCCCGTCGGTATAAGCCGTGCACCTGCCTGAAGGGTGCATATTGTACACTGATGCATCACATACTGCAGAGAGGGAAGTTACTGCTGTGTATAGCCCATCTCATCCGCAACTCAACTCTCGCGACGTATACCGCGGATACGTGCATTCCCCTGGCATTGGAACTACAAGCCATTTATAATGCCATTGGTTCCCTTCCGCTCGTTCCAACATTCAATACAGTCCATATTGACACCGACTCCCTCGCCGCCCTTAAACAGCTCAAGGCTATTCGACGCACTTGTTATTTCTTTTGTGGACAAGATTCCCATTTTTGCCCTATTTTCTTTGAGATAACTGCGCCCTCTTTGCCTCTTTGTGTTCCAGTGATGCCAACCATCGTAGCTCGATGGCCTCCCTAATTTTCTTATTCCGCCAACTTCGTGGCCTCCTCTTTCCTCTCCAGCGGTTTACTCCTTTTACTTCTTTTAATTTTTTTACTAGTGAGTAGTTCTTATTATAATCCCCCTTTTCAATGGGATTTTTTCTATTGCTTCCTCTATGCTGGTCGCTATTTGTGTTATTTGTTCGTCATTTAATTTTACGTATTCTTTTTGACATCCCTGCATTTCTCTTTTGGGCCGGGCTCCCAACTGTTGACTAATAAGCTTATGATCACCTCCGAGGCTGTACTTCCCCTCTTCATCTGTCGCCATTTCGCGAGCTTGCTATACACCCCCTGCGACACTAAGCAGTATTCAATGATCGTTTGCCTGTTACGGCATTCACACGTAATTTGTCCCTCACACTTAATTTCTCTATTTACAACAACTAGGCTGTGTTGCTCACAGAAGTCTAGCATCAACTTCCCGTTACAATCTGTGTATCCATTTAGATCCCCGATGTGGCTATTCATGTCACCCATAAGAATAATATCGGCGCCTTCACCAAACTGATTTATATCGTAATTCAGACACTTAACTAGATCCTTGTTCTCTTGCCTGCATTTCTTCCCTGTCCCTGAATAAACTACTCCAAGCCATGTCCTTTTACCGGCAATTGTGCCTCATACCCAGACATGTTCCTTGCAAGTTGACTATAATTTGCCAATTTGTTCTTTGATGTATCAGCATACCTACTCCTCCTGCCTTCATCTGTGTTGTTGTTCTGTTGCTCTTTTGCGAGACGTAGCCATCAATAAACGGTGGGTCGTCTAGATTCCATAGATTTGTCTCGCATAGCGCGTACACACCTACATCTTCGTCCTTAAACTGCTGTTCTATTTCTAACCACTTCGCTCTCTTTCTACCGACTTGGAAGTTTATGTACCTGATCCTGGTGTTAAATTTCTTTTCTGTGGTTTTCTTCCTGGACCTCCTAGTGGCCATTTTATTGGGGTCAGCGTCCATTGTTACAATTTCTGATTTGCTTCTACCTACCTATGCCCTTCTTCCTACGCCCTGAGCCGCAGTGGACACCCTAAAAAACCTACTCTCTGCCTTCCAGGCGCCAGCCGATCTCGGCTCCTAGCATTCCATTAAAGTGGATGCCATCAAGTTTAAAGCCTGCACCGAAGCGTGCTCTGCGCACTTCCCTGTTTACGCTTGCCAATTCAAAGCCTTTCTCCTGGCTTAACTTCCTTATCTCCCGATTAACAGCCACAACGTCCTTAGCAACTTCTCCGTTCCGTCCTTGCACCTCCGGTACTGTGCACACCAAGATCTGGACTTGCTGTACTATAGCCCTTAAATCGTCCACTCCCCACACTAATATTTCCACTGCTATTGCGGCTTCACCATTTAGGACATCATTTACCCCGCCGCTACCATTACCAAATTGCGCTCTGCGACATTCTTAGAAAGTTTTCCCGAGCACTTTAACCACTGAGCCACCGCGGCGGGTTATTATATGCGATACAGCAGGATGTGATCTCACGTGAATATGGAGCCGATATCTGCGTTGGTGCGCCAAGGAATTCGCAACCAACCGCACGGACACTTTAAAACTGTCGCGCCGCATTTGCAAGGTGAAGCTAAGTGATCCTTAGTGTCGGGGGAGTTCATATAAATAAAAAGTTTATGAAGAAAGGCTTGCTAGCTATAGCTACATAGACTTATTAATTACGAAAAATGAAGTTTAGTTCACCGTCTCTCACTACTGCGTCCATTTTCCTGCCTGGGAATTCCCCGACTGCTACCCGCTTATCACAATTTACACGCTCCATTATAGGTGTTTTGCACCTACTCGTATTTGAGTCACCACCGATAAGCACTGGGTATTCCCTTCCTCCCTCCTAACATCCGAAATATGGTGCGTCTTATCATTGACTGTGACCATATTCCTTGGCGTTAGCTTGTTCCCCTCCTCTCCATTGTCTCCAGAGTTCCCAGCTGCCAAGTGTGCGTGGCTGTTTCTGTCTGAACCTGCCTGACCTACTTTCCTGTTGCTGTCCATGCCAGTGCCGGCCCCATACAAGTGGCTGGCGTTGGAATGTCCGACAATGTGACTTCGCATGGCGGTGTCAGCCATTTTTGCGTCCAACCATTCAATGAGCTGCTCTTGCAGTTTGCGCTTCTCTGGCCTCTCTACCTCTAGCTCCTTTTCTAGAGCATCCATACGTAACGCTAGGTTGGTGTTCGCTTCGCCAGCTCAGTCCAGGCGTGCACCTAATACGCAGCATTTGCGCATAAAATCCGCGTCTTCGGCCTCCTGTACAGATTCGAACCGCGTTTCCTTCAAATTCACCGACGCCTCACACTCCTTGCATTTAACCTTCAGTTGCTTGATCTTAGAAGCACTCTCTTATTACTTAACAAAATGCTAAAGAAAAAACCACTTGCAACCACGTGCTTAAATAAAATTCTGCCTACTGAAAAGCCGATCGCATAGAAAAGAAATACTTACTACCTGTTTAAACTAGTTAACTCAGAAGTGAGTCCTGCAAATCTATAGCTGCCGGCCGGAAGAGACCCGGCCGTTAGGTCAGTGATCTGCTCTTTCGCGAGCACTTCACGTAACTAGTCTACATCTAAAACTAGCCTAAATCTAAACTCTCCAAATATTAAAGGAAAGGACTCATCTATTTGTCATAGCCACGGCGCTGTCGCAGTCGTCCGTCCGTCGGGTCCCGGTCACCACGCGTAATAAATAGAGCACGGAAACAAGCGTACGCACTGCACGCCTCTCGATTGTCAACTGGTGTCCAGATATTTGCTTGTGATTTTTCTAATTTGCTTTCTCCATTTTGTGTCCACATTCCTCAAGTAGAGCTATCTGAAAACTTTCCTAACCCACAGCTATTTCCCCACTTTTGTAAATCACTCCTCAAATGCAATCTTACTGCTAGCTTCTCAGCTCTCGAACGACAACCATCCCGTATCACCATGCACCCGTGAATTGGTGCATTGCATTGTCCTCCCAAAACTAGCCATCCTAGGCCATGTTGTTTAAATTCCAACCTTGCTTGAACATTTGGTCTCATGCACAGGACCGCATTGCCGAAAGTCAAACAAGGAACAATCACACCTTTCCTGGTCCCTTTTACCACTTCGTACTTATTATAATTTCACAGTCCCCTATTTTTCATGACAACTGTATTCCTAGTAGCCTTAATCATTAAATACTTTTCATGCTCAGTCAGATACTAAGCACTTTTATTTATCCACACCTCATGATACTTGCACTCAGCCACTACTTCTAGCGTGAACTCCTGTATTCTATGCTCGCCGCCCTCATCAGTAAATAACATGACTGCATATTGTTTATTGATAAACTTAAACCTAATCTGCACCGCAGATGTCTATCAACTTCTGCAAATCTTCCTTGTTGTCAGCCAGTAGCGCTATATCATTCGAGTATATTAGTCCCAGTAATGACTCCTTAATCAATTCGCCTCGTTTGAAAGAACAAACGTTGAAGTCCAGTACGCTCCTCTCTAGTTTTGTCTAACCTTTGCAGTTACAACATGAACAGCAAAGGAGACAGAGGTCATCCTTGCCTAAGCCCCCGCTGTATCTATATGTAGTCTGATAATATTTTTTCCTTTTTATAAGCACACACACACACACACACACACACATATATATATATATATATAATTAGCAGGCAAGGCATATGAAATAAGAGGCTCGTTTGACAAACATTTTAAGAAAGCCAACAGTCACCGAAACCAAGGTGCATAGGGGAATGTTTCTAATTTATTTATACTTTTCAATTTGTAGTGCCTATCAATTGGTTTTAAAAATTACTTATAAAGCAGCAGAAAAAACCAAACCGCCGGTGGGATCCGAACCCACGACCTCCGAATATCGCGTCCGGTGCTCTACCAACTGAGCTACGGCGACGGCTGTCTAATCTACTGCTTTCGCGGGTATTTGTCCTGCGTGTAAGCGAACCTTGAGAGTGTTCACCAGCGCCACCCTCGTCCATAGCGGTGGACGTAGCACATCCTGTAATACCGCGAGTGTGACGTAGAACGTCAGCTAACGGCGAGGGCGGAAGCTGTGGGAGTGTCACTTATATTAAGGAGCCTAAATTAAATTTTAAAGGAAAAATGTGTGAAGAAGACGACGCGAATTACACAAGAATAAAGAGGAAGAAGCATTCGTTGAGGTGGAGAGAGAGATGATTGGTGCAGAAGCATTCGGTGAGGTGGGGAGAGATGATTGGTGGAGAAGAGAAGACGACGACAAGGCTTACGTGGACTAACACCGAGGCTATAAACGGGCGAGTGAGAGCGAGGCACAGGGGGAACAGCAGAGAAGTGGAGGCTCCGCCGGGTCAGGGACACATCGGCTGGAAGAGAGCGACGCCGGCTACTGCTCCGGTGAGCTCGCGTTCTACGGCTCCGCATCGTGGACATCCTGCCGTGCCTGAGCCCGTTCCGGGGAGTCAACCGAGGACGCTACCACCTGCTACGGCCAGGGCTATCTCCAGCGCTGTTGCCACCCATCCGGGTGGTGCCCTAAACGCCAACAACACCGGCATCATCTCCATGGGCGCTTGGACCGGGAGCGTGTACGACGCAGCCAGCAACGCCGCCAGCGAAGCCAGTCCAAGCGCGTCGAACACCGCCAGGACGCCAGCCCAAGCACGCCGAACGCAGCCTCGACGCCGGCTACGGGATCCATACAACGCCGCAGCCGCACCGAACCAACCGTGAGCACGAACGCCGACCACGATTAGTAGAAAGCTAGTAGAAGACGCTGGTAGTAGTGTGCCCGGGTCGTGTGTATTTTTAGCCTTTGTGTGTTGTGTTAGTTTTGTGTTCTAGTGTGTGTGTGTCACGTAGGGTGTATTAAATGTGCGTTTGTGTGGGTACACCCGTCGCCTAGTCCATTCTTTCGCTCCGAGTGTTCTCCGGAGAGATCCGTGACAGCGAGAACCCTCTTATGCTACCCTTGGCATCAAGACTGCCAGAACCGAGACCCCCGTAAAGCTATTAGCAGACAAGGCATATGAACTGAGGGACTCGTTTGACAAACATATTAAGAAAGCCAACAGTCACCGAAACCAAGGTGCATAGGGGAATGTTTGTAATTTATTTTTTTTTATTTGTAGTGCCTGTCAATTGGTTTTAAAGCTTACTTATAAAGCAGCAGAAACAACAACCATGCCGCCGGGGGGATCCGAACGCACGACCTCGAAATATCGCGTCCGGTGTTCTAATAACTGAGCTACGGCGACGGCTTTCGAATCTGCAGCTTTCGCAGGTATTTATGTCTTGCGTGTAAGCGAACGTTGAGAGTGTTCCCCAGCGCCACCCTCGTCCATAGCGGTGGACGTAGCACGTCCTGTAATACCGCGAGTGTGACGTAGAACGTCATCTAACGGCGAGGGCGGAAACTGCGAGAACTCTCTTATGCTACCTATGGCATCAAGACTGCCAGAACCGAGACCCCCGTTAAGCTATTAGCAGACAAGGCATATGAAATGAGGGGCTCGTTTGACAAACATATTAAGAAAGCCAACAGTCACCGAAACCAAGGTGCATAGGGGAACGTTAATTTTTTTTTTAAAGTGTTATGCTTACCAGTGTGATAATAATACTTAGATTAATAAATCGCTTAAAGAAAATTACTTATAAAGCAGCAGAAAAAACCTGGTGAACACTCTCAAGGCTCGCTTACACCCAGTAAACATAAATACCCACGAGAGCAGCAGATTGGACAGCCGTCGCCGTAGCTCAGTTGGTAAGAGCACCGGACGCGATATTCGGAGGTCGTGGGTTCGGATCCCACCGGCGGCATGGTTGTTTTTTCTGCTGCTTTATAAGTAGTTTTCTTTAAGCGATTTATTAATCTAAGTATTATTATCCCACTGATAAGCATAACACTTTAAAAAAAATTAACGTTCTCCTATGCACCATGGTGATTGTAGGCTCCCTTCATAAATTTGTCAAACGGGCCCCTCATTTCCTTTAACTTGTCTGCTATATATATATATATATATATATATATATATATATATATATATATATATATACATCCCTCTGACGAAGGCCAGACCCTGGTCGAAACGTTAGAATAAAGATCGTTACTTTTTCCACAGTGGGTCAACTCTTTTCAAACGTTTATGTTGCACCGGATCCATCCGATCTTCACCCCCAAGATAAATTGCATCTTACACATCCAATGAGCCCTGTATGTCCTGTAAATCCTTTAGAATAACGTCGTCGTAGGCTCCCCTGATATCCAGAAACGATAGCCATAGGGGCTGTGTTCCTTTCCAGCAAAGTCTATACACTGCGTCAGTGAAAACGAATGTCCTCCAACCTCGTCTGTTTCCGGAACCTATTTTGTACTTCCCCTAGAGCCCCCTCGGTCTTCACCCAAGCCTGTACCCTGTACTTTACAATGTGCATCACCACCCTGTAAAGCACAGATGTCAATGTTATGGGATGGTAGTTGTTTACGTCAGCTTTGTCCCCCTTTCCCTTATATATCATATTCATTCTACTTTTTCGCCATTCATCTGGGGCTTTGCCATCCCCTATCATTTTGTTCACTACCTCAATTAATATTTGCTTCGATTTTGGTCCTAGCCTCTTTATTAACATAATCGAAATACCATCAGGTCCTGTCGACGTCCTACTAGGAACCTTCTTCTCTGCCCATCCCCACTCTCTTTGCCCAAGTGAAGCGATTGCAGTAACCGGTCTATCCTCCTTCGATAAATTGTGTTCAACATTTCTTTCTTCTTAAAATTTTTCTGTCAACCTTGTTCCTATATGTTGCACTGCTTCATCGCCTTCCAGCCGAAAACCTCGATCTGCCACGATAAATCTTCGCTCCAGCCTAGTCTTATTACTCATGGAGTTGAGATGTTTCCAAAATTTCCGAGCCGCTTTTCTATCCTTTTTATTTACTTCTGACATCCCATTGGGCACACTTTATTCTAATTTTCTCAATAATCAAATAGGATACTCCTCTTTTACACTATATGAAGGTATCCTATTTTCTCCCTACTTCAGCTTCCGGTTCCTGGAAGCAGCTCCTCGTTCATGGATTATCTGTGTTCTCTGGACGCTTCCTGACGTTTGTCTATGGCCTTCTTGACCTCCTCCTCTCACCAACTCTTGGGTTTGCGTCTTCTTTCCCCTCTCGACTTGACTCGCACCTTAGCTAGCTCTAGCTCAAGTAATCGAGTTAATTTGTTATAGGTCCATTCTCACCAATGCTCATTACCCTTAAGCTGGTATACATCCTTTGTGACATAACTGCATAATCTATCGTCGAGTGCGGGCTCCCTGCCTCCCATGTTATGAGCCCTTCACACTTCTCAGTGCTCTCACATAAAACTGAATCAGGCCTGTCAAACATATTCCACAGCATGCTTCCTGTCGCATCTGTATACCCATCTAGGTCTTTTAATATAATATAATATAATTATCTCGCCTTGTCCTCCTAGCTCATCGATGTCGCTTGCGATACTTTCTACCATCTTCCTCTTTTCCTCTTTGGCATTAGCTGCTGTCCACAGGTATACAAAGGCACGAGTGCGCGCTGCAGTTTCACTTTTCGTTTTAGCTATAAATGTGCATTGCATTCCTGTAGGACCCTATGAAATTTAATACTGTTATGAATGCCCCAATTCTGTCCTCCTTTCGTCTACCCTCTGTTTTATTGCAATATTCCCAAGCGTTCTAGGTTACAGGGTGGTTGCTCCATGTCCCTAAGATGTGTTTCCACTAACCCATATAATACCCGTCGCGGTGGCTCAGTGGTTAGGGCGCTCGACTACTGATCCGGAGTTCCCGGGTTCGAACCCGACCGCAGCGGCTGCGTTTTTATGGAGGAAAAACGCTAAAGCGCCCGTGTGCTGTGCGATGTCAGTGCACGTTAAAGATCACCAGGTGGTCGAAATTATTCCGGAGCCCTCCACTACGGCACCTCTTCTTCCTTTCTTCTTTCACTCCCTCCTTTATCCCATCCCTTACGGCGCGGTTCAGGTGTCCAACGATATATGAGACATACTGCGCCATTTCCTTTCCCTAAAAACCAATTATTATTATTATTAACCCATATACCATTGGTTCCTTGTGCCTTCACTGTTCTATTTCCTCCCATTGCAGCCTATTCCTACCACCTTGCATGTTCATGTACACTTTATACAAATCAACTTGGCTCCGGGGCTTGTGTCTATTTTTCTCCTATGGCTCCACCGTTTGTTTGATCTTCGTTCTTCCCTTGTTTCATCCTTCTTTACACTGGTGCCCTCCGTGCTCTGGGTCGCCCCAAAAATCTCTTGCCTGGTGATCTATCCTGCTCCCTACCCTTTTGCCAGTGACGCCACCGTGGTGAAAGCCATCCTGTTGAAAAGGGTGGGAGCTGGCCACGTACACAGCCCTGTTAACTTCCATTTCCCCATATCCTGGTCGTCGACTCATTAACCTAATTACACGGTTAGCCTCAACGACCCTCCTTTCCGCTTCGCTACCCTGTCTATGGACCTCTGGGATTGTGCATATGTTACATGCACACTCTCAGAGGCCTCTCTTATGCATCCCCACTTTTAACTGTCTCGATGTTCTGGCTCCTCACCTTCAGTATATCGTTGAGACCAGCATGGATAACGACAAGGTGTTCAGTATCCATGTTGTCCCCTACCACCTCCTGGGCTTTTGCCATTGCATCTACCATGCACTTCCCTGAGTGGGCCCCAGCTACACCCGCCTGTCCACCTTCACTGTCGTTAAAACGCCTTCCTGAACCCTCGCTACGTTCGAGCCCCCGACTACAAGAACCCTTCCGTGCTCTAACCGTTCGCATCCTGCCTGCGACTGTTGACCTCCGGATTCCGCGCTAGCTCGCTCTCCTTCCGCCGTACGCTACTTTTACGTGTCGCCCTGCCCATTGCTAGCTTTCCGTCTTCCCCACTCAAAGCCTGATGCGCTGCCGCACTGTAGGACCGCTGAGCCTCCTTGTTAGTGCTACCTTCTGCCTGAGGGAGAATGGTCATAAGGTGTACCACGCTGTCTTCGTCTACCACCTGACCCTGCCCCAAACTGCGGTGAGCCTGCCGGCCGCGACTTCCACCTGCTCTTCGAGCTGGGCCCACTTTTCCCGCTCTTCCTTCAGTTTGCCCACATTTCGCTCCAACGGGCCGGCGTTAGCCCTATCCCTCTTAAGCGACACTGTGACCTGAGTTTCTTGTTCCATCCTTTCTTTTCGCGCCACCTTCGTAAAATAGTGGCGCCATTCACTTGAGGAAATGCTAAGTACAAAGCGTTCGAGCAAGAATATATGTCCAACTCATGACGTTTAGTGCTTAATATCTCTTGACATTTTAGTATCAATTGTTGTGTTACATTATTTAGCTACTTAAAAGACCATGATAAAGCTCTAAATCTATTCTCGTTTTGATCCGGGCGTTCCTGTTAGGTTCCGGGCAGTTGCAGACGGTTGTAGCGTAGCTGGAGGCCCCATTCGGACTATGAGCGTATGAGTCGAAATTGTATCTCGGAAAATGGGCCGAATTGCAACTTGCCCCTTGTCGTCAAAGCATGGTCTGGCATACAAAAAGGCAACAATGCCAGCAGTTATCGGCAAGCATGCCAGTCAGAAACCCTGCGACTGCTCATTCGGATGAAGAGGCCGCGTTTGCTTGGAAAACGCCGCCTTGTTTCAACGCCAAGTGCGAAAATGCCACAATGCTAACTTCCGAAAATTGCGTGCGTGCTATGCTAACTCTGTTCCCCGTTAGCGTTCTGCGCATACGCACTCAGAACCCGTTATTCCGCTAAGCACGGAAGCACGCAAAGGTCGCAATACTAAAACGCTTCGGGTAGAACTCTTCTATGGGCTAGTTAGTACCTGATATTTACAAAAGAAGATGGTGCTACAGACGAAGACAAAGCAGGCACACAAAATGACAGGACCGGCGCCCGAGTCCGAGTATTGGCGGCAAGTCTGAATGTGTCAACCTGGCTTTGTCTTTTTGCCATCGGCAAAGAAGCCACGAAACTAAACAGACGTTTTGTCTGGGCGAGTTGGTTCATAACCAGAGGTAGACAAATGCCCTCATTTTTAGTTTTCCTCTCTAGCCTACACTTTTGAATCCATGGCCCTCCCTCACCCTCGCCCTCATTTAGAAAAGTTATCCGGCCCTCCCTCACCCTCACTAACAGTCATTTTGAAATTCGAGTTATATTTTCTACTCTGCAACTTCGGGCGATAATACTGAGTAACAAACATGCAAGACAAGCCCTCAGGGCTCTGCTAAACGAGTGGCTAGATGCTTATACTGTTGCGTGTGTGCGGGTACGTGTGTGTGAGCTGTTTGAGCTGTTATGTTACACAAAACCGAGACAGTTACGAGTTGGGTCCTAAGATATCACTCTGGCTTTACTTCTGGCACGCACTGCATGCATACATGTGCCCTGCACTTATAACATTTCATTGCTATCTATATTTAGTTTGTTTATACTGCAATCCCCACTGGGGATTTTAGCAGGTGTCACAAAATTCGGCGCATATTAGAAAGAAAAGGCGCAGCGCGTAAGCAATCGCGCCCGAGCGCTGTAAAATGAAATAAAAAATAGCGGGGAAGAACACCCGGAGAGTGCGTAGCTTTGCGAGTACTGCTGCCACTCAGCTCGCCGGCGCGGCGCCGAGGGAGGCATGGCCGCGCGCGGAGTCGATTTTTCTAGAATGTCGGAGTAGTTTCTTCTCGTTGTCGACGGAAAGAGGGTAACCTTGTCCGCGCTAAAGTGATACTCTCTCCCCTTCGCTGTTGCGCTGATGACTCCGCGTCGCGCGAATGAGCTAGATTGTTCTAGAAGTTCATTTCCGCGCTCGACCAATGAGGTCGCGCGACCTGCGCGAGAAGGAGAAGGAGAAGGAGCTTGTGCAGTTGATGCTGCGTGTATGTGGGCGCCTGCTTTGGCGCGAAGAACAAACAGACGCGGGCTGCGACTATAAATGAGGGGCTTCAACCACTGCTGGGGAGCCCGAGCCGCCATTTAAGCTTCCGAGAAGCGCGCCCGCTCGACTCCCGGGAGAACACTCGACCAGCCAAGGACCAGCGAGGGAACGTGCGCCAGCCTGCGGATCCGCCCCGTCGTGCTCCTCAGGTCGCCGGACTGTTGCAGTGCCCGGTGAGCAAATTGTGTTTTGTTTGTTTGTCTCTCTCTGTATTTGTGCACATTAGGTGCAAAGATTTTGTTGAATTGTTATCTCTCTCTATTGTTACTTTGCTCGAGTGCATTGTATTTGTAAATCACTTTGTATCTGCTTGTACGAGTGATTGTGTAAGCCTCTGTATTGTCTCTTAGCCGTAGAAACTTTTGTTTTGTGAACCTTTGGCTCCGACCCATTATCTGGCTTGCGACCGGCGAAAGCCGGGAACCAAACGATCAACCCCCTTGTCACTTGGTAGCTGGTCTCCGGCTGAGCTTGCTACGCTGAGTCGAGGGCATCTCCCTTGTGACCGAGACCGCTACCCCTCACCCCCCCCCCCCCACGCTCTAAGGGTGTCTGGGAGCGCACGCAAAAGTGCGCGAAGTGGTGACAGCAGGCTGGAATACAGATAAGTAAGCAAAACGCAATAACAAAGAGAACGAACACAAGAACAATGTAGAATAACGTAGCTTGAAATTTTCGAAAAATAAGCATGGGCAACCGATTTTTAAACAATACTGGAAATAAATGTCGACATAGATGATTTTGAAACGTGATCTGCATACTGAAAAAGTTGGCGCGGAAAAATGAGGACAAGCGAGACAAACAAAGATGAGCACTGGTCATTGGTTAAGAGATTCTCTTCAATTACTGTTCGTGGAAAGTATACTTAAAACTGTTATTACGCGTGGTAAATGGCGTTACTGCGCGGCTATATCTTTTCCTAGTATCGTAACCAGATGAAAAAAATTATTCTCATGAGATCTGTCTTATAGTGGCCCTTAATAAATTGAAAGACGAATTTTAGTCGTGACACACGATTTCTTTGCGCTAATGGGGTCATGTCCGCATTGGTTAACCGTTCTGTCACTTACGTACGTCCAAATTTATTTTAAATGAAGCGAGCTGCTGTTCATGGAACCATTTTCATCTTATGTAAGTTTCAGTGAAAATATCCCAAATAACGCATGCATAGTCTAGTATCGGCTGAATTATGTTTTTGTATGCGAGCAGTCGGACAGAAGGAGAAGGAAGTCCCAAAGCTCTCCTCAGAAAGAATAACTTGCGCTTAACATTAGCCATTATGTAGTCAGTGTTCTTAGTCCAAGTGAAGTCATCAGTGATCAAGAGTCCGAGATACTTGTAATGTATCTCGAGAAAAGCTCGAGAAAAGTTTTGATAGGATGAATGTATAGGCTTATCTAAAGCGGCGTCTGCAGTAGTAAGCAGTACAGCTTTCTGGTCCCAAATTCTGTCTACTATCTGGCTATTTGTTAACAAAAAAGAGGTCAAGCATTGATTTAGAATTGCCCTGAAATGTGGTGTTTTTTTTCTACAATCTGCAATAAGTCGAAGCCATAAGCAGTGCCCAACATAGCCTCACTTTGGGGGTCGTGCTTTTTAACTGAAAAAGTTGACCAGTCTACAGGCTAATTAAAATATCCTGACAGTATAATACGATTATCGTGTCTAACAATCGTGCACAAATATATTTTAGTTCCTATAATACGGCAACGGTAGAATGGAGAGGCCTCTACATTGCAATAATGTTATATCTAAAGTTTCCATAGTACGTTGTGCAAAAAATGTGCTCTGCATTGGGTACATCAGCCATTGGTAAAATTCGCAAGAATAATATAAACCGAATGCTTACATCTCCACCTATACCATCACAATCCTTTCGGTGTGAACTGTAGCCAGTGGTAACGAACTCACTGTCAACACTGTATTGTTAATTTAAGCATCCGTAAAAACCGTTATTTCAAGGTCGTGCAAAAGCAGAAGGGCCTCCAACTAAGTTGTCTTGTTTATGACACTTCTGCAATTAACATTTGGTAATTTCACGGTCTGAAGGCCCTTAGCCCGGAATCAGTTTTTCTTTCTCAGCCCAAGGCGAGGAGCTCTTGTTTTATCCCAGCCAAACAGTACGCTGTTAACGCTTAGCTTATCATAGATTAGCTTTAAAGCTTGGCTCCCTCTTTCCCCTCTTCTACACGGCTTTTCCATTGCTGTTTCCGTATTTCCCTAACTCCTTTAGAAAAATCCTCAGCTAATGATTGTGAGTTTTTTAAGTGTTTGGATTTTGATCTGATTTTGACGTTTCTGAGTTAACAGCATGAGTTGAAATGTTTTCACAGAAGTCGAGGAGTTTCAAAACGACTGGTTGCGCCTTATTTATTTATTTTTACCCGGCCTGTGGCATCTTTCGACACCATTCACTTTAGAAATTGTCCACAGAAAACACCATCAATTACTTCCTTTCCCATTTCTTTGGTAATCTCCTTGCTAAGCTCTTTTATTCCGTTAATGATCAGGTTACTTCTCCTGCCTCTGTTTTCTAACTCGTCTATCTGGTTTCTAACTGTACTAAGCTGCTCCTCAAGTTCCGATATTGCCGAATCCATGTCTTTTATCTTCGTGGCTAAGACATTTAGGCCCGACAACTGTTTCTCAGTGCCATCAATTCACTCAGTTAAACCAGAAAATATATTCTCGGTTATGTTTTGTGACGCCTGCAAGCCCCCACATTGTTGAATTTTCTTGCTCTGGCTTTCTAGCAATTCCGGTAGCATTTGTTTTTCAATCGGGCCAGGATTTGTTTGAACACAGCCACAAGACAACAGATCTTTTGAAAATGTGATCACGCAAGAAAGGAAACGCTGAACACACAGTGGGCAGGGCAGCAGCACTACGAAGCGATCGTCACTCCTGTAGCAATGTGCAGATTTGGAATCAGTAACCTGGACGGCAAAGCAAAAAGGATTGCTTAGCATGCTGCCTCGTTTGCTGCTGCAATTCCAATTGTGGTAAAATGGGCAGCTAAAATCAGTCAGCGCGTTGTTGTGTCTGTTTACAAAAACTAATGTACGCCTAGGGTAGATAGAAAACAATTCAGATAGAAAACAATTCATACTATTACCCGACGACATTGCGATTGCACACGGTCTATTCAATTTCACTGCTTCTAATCTTCCGCCATTTCGTGCGGCTTGCTGCATGCTCGCCTAATGACGCTTCCACGCGCACGGATAGAAGATGATGAAGACCACTCTTTCAAACTACAGCGTGAGAGACTGGCACTTTCAACAACTCTCGTGAACGCGGTTAAGACACGAAGACGTTGACATTGCAAGCACAGCATGAGAGCTTGGCAGTTCGTACAGGCAGGATGTTAGGATTTCTCCCAACTTATTGTTAAAATTAGGAAAATGTGTCAATCGACTGACTTTAAACAGGAGTGGCAATCCTTCTTGGTGATGCGCTCAGCCTATACCTTGCGTCTACTGCTTTGTTGCTGTTTTTTTTGCGATGTGTTTCGTGGCGTATCGTAAAATAATTGTAAATAATGTAGTTAATGTAAATAGAGTACATTTTCAATCTTATAAATGTCACACTTAAAGAAAAGTTGTGGCGTCGGCGTAGTGGTGTGAACTAGCGGCCAGCGGAGCTGATTTTTCAGTGCCGCTGCGAGTTCAGATCCCGCTCCCCTTGCTTTAATTTTTTTTTATTTCTTTAGTGCCTTCCCCTGGTGCGGTGCCGGCTTTCCGCTGCAGTGGGGCCTGTAAGGTTTCTGGCGACAGCCAGTGGTCTGATTCAGCTGCGTATTCGGCCAGGACACCTGCAGCCGGGGTCCCTGCACGGCGATAGGCATCTGGGTTCCCACGGCCGGTCCTCGCGAGGTTTATTGGATTCGAGACGGAGGATTCCACTGCCGTTTGTAAACCTTGTTCCCGGACGATATACCGTGCGGCACGGAGGCAGTTAGCGACCGCCAGAACCGAGCAGGGGTGACTCACCCCTTCAACTATGCCTGCTCGCCGGCGCCTCGCCCATTCGGACTTCCCGGAAGACGTGTCAGGCTCGAGCGTGAGAACTGTCGTTCGGACGCGAAGACAACGCTCTCTCTGGTGGGGGCGATTGTCCAGCGGCACCCTCTTTCTCCGGCGAGGCATGTGACGGGGGCGTGTACCTATGTGAAGTGGTGTGTGTGTGTGTGTGTGTGTACGACAACGCAAGTTAGGCCACGCCCAACCTGGCGAATACTTCCTCGAACCTGGGGAATCCTAGGGACCGGACCCTTTTTATACCGGACGACGAGTGCCGTGAGAGAAAAATCCTCGATCATCCTCAGATCTTCTCAGATCCTCCGACCTTCCCCCATCACCCTCCAATCGGTTCCAAAATCTTGTAAATAATGTAAAATAAACCCCCTGTACAGTTTCCTTCATAACCAAGTCCGACAAGGTCATTCGGAGAAGGGACCTGCGGCGCTGAAAGAGTCAGCTCACTCAAGGATCCCTCGTCCCCAACAACTGGTGCCAGAAGTGGGGTGGACCGTGCGACATCGTGATTTCTCAACCGGTAAGCGTTTCGGCGTTTTGCTATAGGATTCGCCAGGCTTCAGATTTTGAGAGAATAATCTAGAATCACTGGGAAGTGTATGTCAATTGAGAAAGGGTAATCTCACGACATTTTGAAGATAGCATTGCCAAAGCGGAGAAAGCATTGTCATGGACCTTATGAAATTGTCAAAGTCGGACTTGCTGTTCTTATGCGAGGAACTGTCAATAGAAGTACAGGGAAAAATTACAAAACTTGAAATATGCAAGACAATTCAAAACCACGTAGATGACGATCAGCTGGTAGATACGTGGAATTTGGTACAGGAAGAAAAAAGAAAAAGGGAAGCTGAATGGGAAAAAGAGAAAGAACGGCAAAAGTGGAAAGCTGAAAAAGAAGGAAGATATCTAAAGCGATTGCAGCTTGAAAGCGAAAATCGAAAAAAAAGCGACAGTTCGAGAGCCGGGTCTCCTGAAAGAGCAAGCGATGTACAATCATATAGAATGAACAGATTCATGCAGCCCTATGAAAGTGGAAGGGACATAGGATTGTACCTGGGAAACTTTGAGAGAACTTGCGAAAGGGAGAACTTTGCTCGCAGTACATGGCCGCAACGGCTTCTGACACTCTTGCCATGTGAAGTAGCTGAAGTCATAGCGAGACTTAGCACACAAGACGCAGCTGACTACGAAAAAGTCAAAGCCAGCCTGCTAAAAAAGTACCGGCTGTCAGCCGAAGCTTTCCGACAGCGCTTCAGGAACGCAATGAAAAACGATAGCGAGGGCTATCCGGATTTCGCGTATGGACTAAAGACGAATCTGCTAGAGTGGCTAAAAGGAGCCGAGGTTTATGAAAGCCGAGACAAAATCATTGAATGTTTTTGCCTTGAGCAATTTTACCGAAGCATTCCCCAAGTGGTGAAACTGTGGGTTCAAGACAGGGAAAAAGTCGACACAGTTGAAAGGGCCGCTGAGCTAGCAGAGGAGTACGTTTCGCGCAGAAGGCTGAGCACTGAAGAGGGTGCGTCACACGCTCGAAACGCGATGCGAGATAAAGGGCCTAGCAGAAAGACGCGAAGTGCTAGAAGTTCGGAGCAATCAGAGGCAACGAAGGTAGCGCCAGAAAAGCGTGAAGAACAGGCGAAGAGACAGGGAGCAGACAAAGCCGCGAAAAAAGTTTGAGGCTAGTAGGCCATTTCGTTGCTACAACTGCAATGGTGTCGGGCACTTTGCAGCCAAGAGCTCCTTAAGCCATACCTGCACGAGGTGCACGTTAACGGGAAACCTTGCAGGGTGCTTCGTGATAGCGCCGCGACGATGGACGTTGTCCACCCGTCTTACGTGTCAGTGGACGATTTTACGGGAGAAGTCTCGTGGATAAAACAGGCAGTAGAAGAACACAGTGTATGCCTTCCCATAGCTAGAGTGATAATTTGTGGACCGTTTGGAGAGCTGATCACTGAGGCCGCAGTTTCGAAGGCCGTGCCACTTCAATATCCTTACCTCTTCTCGAATCGATCAGACCAAATGCTACGCGAGAGAGGCCAGAAACTCGGATGCGGGGTGATACAAGCTTTGACAAGATCGAAAACTCGTCAGCTCGCATCTCAACTAAGTCAGATTCCCGAACCTCAGGTAGCCAGAGACGCACCAGCCAGCATATCGATGCAATCAAATGAGGAGGGAAGTGAACCAACCAAGAATGAAAGCCAGACAGCTGACCGAGCAAATGAGCGACGAGGGACTTCAACCACTAAGTCGGTAGAGGAATCAGAAAACGCTGAAGGATCCGTTTTATCTCCAACATCGCGTAGTTTTGATCGCCTTCTGCAGGTGAACAGGGAGTCCCTAACAAAAGAACAGAAGCAGGATCCCACTTTGGAAAGACTGCACCTTACAGCTAAAGAGGGCATCGCGAGACGCAACATAACGATGCATGAGAAGGGAGGCTTACTATACCGACACTACCAGGACTGAAAAGGCAAAACATTTGATCAGCTGGTCGTGCCCGAAAAATACAGAGCGGACATTCTGAGTCTCTGCCACGGAAATGGCTGGGCAGGACATCTGGGAATCAATAAAACAAAGGAGCGCCTATTAATGGAATATTATTGGCCGGGTTGTTTCAAAGATGCAGAACGCTACGTAAAATCATGCGATGCGTGCCAGCGCGTCGGCAAGCCGGGAGAGACATGGAAGGCTCCACTGAAAATTGTTCCATTGATCTCGGAACCTTTCCGCCGGCTTGTAATAGACACAGTAGGCCCTTTGCCTAACACGAAATCAGGTTATAAGTACTTGCTTACTATGCTATGTCCCGCCACAAAATTTTCCGAAGCAATTCCGTTGAAGGACTTGAGCTCCACAGAAATAGTTGATGCCCTTTTGTTCGTGTTCGCGAGGATAGGATTTCCGGCCGAAATCCAAGCCGATCAGGCGACGGTCTTTACAAGCGCCTTGACGACGACATTCCTAGAAAGATGCGGAATAAAACTGTTGCACAGCTCGGTGTATCAGCCGCAGTCCAACAGTGTAGAGAAATGGCATTCGGTGCTGAAGCGGGTGCTACGCGCTCTTTGTTATGAGCATAAAGCAGACTGGGAGGATTGTCTGCCGGCCACACTTTTCGCTTTACGAACAGTCCCCCACGAAGCTACGGGGTTTACGCCAGCAGAAGCAGAACTCGTGTACGGAAGAGCCCTCCGCTCTCCCCTCCGAATGCTGAGAGAAATGTGGGAAGGGACAGGAGAGAACCAGACAGTGGTTGAGTACGTGCTTAAGCTACTGGACCGCCTTAACAACACGAGGGAATTAGTAAATCCAAATATGAAAGCTGCCCAGGAAGCCGCCAAGGTCTATTATGACAGAAACGCTCGCCTTCGAGGTTTCGCCGCGGGCGATCGCGTGATGATCCTCCGGCCATCACACCTCCTGACACACGAAATCGAGCTCACCTCTGATGAGCCGGTACGGTCGAAACCCTACAGGGTATTACCGCGGCAAAAAGAAATAATGGACGCGGAAATTCAGCGCATGTTGGAGTTAGGGGTTGTAGAGCCAGCGGAAAGTGACTATACCTCACCGATAATTCTTGAGGCCCCAGGGAAAGATCCTCGTCCCTGCGCTGATTATAGAAAGCCTAATGAAATTACCAGGGATCAGCTATACGCGATTCCCAACATAGAGGAAAGGATAGAAAGGGTGAGCGGCGCGAAAGTCACTTCCACCCTCGATCTCGTACGGGGATATTGGCAAGTTCCCCTCTCAGAAAGCGCGAGCAGCTATGCCGCTTTCATCTCCCCAGCGGGCACCTTTCGACCCTTAATGCTTAGTTTTGGGTTGAAGAATGCCCCCTACAGCTTCTCGAAACTCATGGACATCGTACTGAAGGACATGCAGTGCTTTGCATTCCCTTATTTAGACGATGTGGCAATTTTTTCGGAAACCTGGCAAGAGCATCTAGAACACCTAAAGACCGTGTTTTCCAGTTTACGACAGGCTGGACTGACACTGAAGGCAGAAAAGTGTAGATTTGGTTGCGCACAGGTGACGTACTTGGGCCACGTTGTAGGCCAGGGAACTAGGAGCCCATCCGAGTTAAAGATTGCCCCAATCGCAGCATTTCCGCAACCACGGACGAAAACGGCCATTCCCTCAATTTTGGGATTAGTTGGGTACTACCAGCGATATATTCCTAACTACTCACAGCGGGCTAGTCCCTTAACTGACGCCTTGCGAAAGGGAGCACCTACTAACGTAAGTTGGGGTAACCAAAAAGAAAACGCCTTCAAAAGCCTGAAGGAAGCACTCGTGTCCCGACCCTTGCTCAGGACCCCTGACTATGGGAAAGAGTTCATAGTCCAGTGTGATGCCAGTGATAGAGGGCTGGGTGCTGTCTTAAGCCAAGTTGGCTACGACCATGAAGAACACCCAGTTCTGTACATTAGCCGCAAACTCACCAGTAGAGAGGAAGCGTACAGCGCTTCCGAAAAAGAGTGCGCGTGTTTAGTTTGGGCAGCGCAGAAGTTGTCGTGTTACCTGTACGGAGCAAAGTTTGTATTTGAGACTGACCATTGTCCTTTAACGTGGCTGCGACAGATGTCCCCCAAAAATGGTCGCTTGCTCAGATGGAGTCTGGCTCTCCAACAGTACAATTTCTCGGTGCGTTATAAGAAGGGGAAACTGCACGGAAATGCTGATGGCTTGAGCAGACTGATGTAAGCGGGAGAACTAAGAGGAATATCCTCCTGTGTGAGTGTTTTTTATACTTTGTTCCGAGTAATCCCGCTGTGGCAGTTTCAAAAGGAGATGTTTCGCGCTCAGACGGCACAACATTAACCCAAATTTGAACACATTTTTTTTAAATTGTATTGTTGTCAATGGAAGAAGCCTGGTGATTCTTTGGCGAAGTCCGAGCGCTTGCGGGTGGGGCAGTGCTTTGCTGTTTGGAACGTCCCACCTGCGCTTTCCTTTGTTGGTGGTGCTTTGGGTTCTGCCTTGGTGGCAATGATATTGCAATGCAGGGGACCAACACGGACGCCATCTCATCTCTTCCTGCCCAGCGGTCGTCAACGTTGGACATTCGAGATTTTTCGGGCCGCGGAGGAGCTGTAAGGTTTCTGGCGACAGCCGGTGGTCTGATTCAGCTGCGTATTCGGCCAGGACACCTGCAGCCGGGGTCCCTGCACGGCGATAGGCATCTGGGTTCCCACGGCCGGTCCTGGCGAGGTTTATTGGATTCGAGACGGAGGATTCTACTGCCGTTTGTAAACCTTGTTCCCGGACGATCTACCGTGAGGCACGGAGGCAGTTAGCGACCGCCAGAACCGAGCAGGGGTGACTCACCCCTTCAACTATGCCTGCTCGCCGGCGCCTCGCCCATTCGGACTTCCCGGAAGACGTGTCAGACTGGAGCGTGAGAACTGTCGTTCGGACGCGAAGACAACGCTCTCTCTGGTGGGGGCGATTGTCCAGCGGCACCCTCTTTCTCCGGCGAGGCATGTGACTGGGGCGTGTCCCTATGTGAAGTGGTGTGTGTGTGTGTGTACGACAACGCAAGTTAGGCCACGCCCAACCTGGCGAATACTTCCTCGAACCTGGGGAATCCTAGGGACCGGACCCTTTTTAAACCGGACGACGAGTGCCGTGAGAGAAGAATCCTCGATCATCCTCAGATCTTCTCAGATCCTCCGACCTTCCCCCATCACCCTCCAATGGGTTCCAAAATCTTGTAAATAATGTAAAATAAACCCCCTGTACAGTTTCCTTCATAACCAAGTCCGACAACGTCATTCGGAGAAGGGACCTGCGGCGCTGAAAGAGTCAGCTCACTCAAGGGTCCCTCGTCCCCAACTGGCCCTAATGCGATCGCTTAGAATAAAACATTATTGAGGCCACTTGAAAATCAAACGGCTCGCTAAAATGCAGCATTTGGGCTGAATCACTAACTCCCCGAGTCTGGAGTGAACGATTCCTGTGGTTAAAATTTTAGTGTTCTATTGCTACCAACCCGACGAAAAGTGGTCTGTCTACCCGAAGCCTGCGCCTAGCATGTGGCCCACCTTGGTCACGCGACGTTGTGACGTCATGATAAAACGAGCACTTGGGTGAGTTGGTTACTTGTCTTATGCGTAGTAGCAGCGCAAAAAAACACAAAAAAGAACTAGACACCGAGAGACACGCACAGACGCTGCACAACTGATTTTATTCCAAGCTATCAAAGTGGAATATATAGGCTGCGTCGCGCATGCGCGTTAAGAAAAAGAATGAAGGCGTGCCATCACAACATCCTTATCATACATCTTATCTTGTAGCAGAAAAAAGTGCACGTTCCGAACTATTCAGCACAATTGACGTATCGCTAATACACTCACTGCCACTTTTCTTTGTATGGAAGGCTTCAAATAGCTCACGTGCGGTCTGGTCTTTACCTTTGCCTAGAGTCATAGTACTTTCAAAATGAGGCGAACACCTGCAAGAACTGCAGTGCTGAACTAAGCGCACGTCCTCACTGTTCTGTAAATTTAGTTGCAGCTCCCTGAGTCGATCGTTCAGGCATCTGAAAGTTTGGCCTACATAGGCTTTCCCGCAAGACAGCGGTATCTCGTAAACCACTCCTGTTTGGCAACGCACGCATGGCCTGGCATCTTTTTTTCCGCAACATTTTTTTTCGGAAACAATTGTCTGATTTACGACAATTTGTTTCGAAGCACCGTTTTGCGATCATTGCCATCTCAGAATCCCGTCTACGTACTGCTATCCGTCTTTCATGCCACACCGTTCTGAACTCGGTGACAGCTGCTGTCATCAGAGAAGTTGTTTTAGCTGTTCAGAAAGACGTCACCTCCATTCCACAACCCATATCTGCCAACTCACGCAATGAACATGTTGAAGCCACCGTCAGCATCATGAACCTGTCCTTCACAGTGATCGTCGGGTGCCTACTCCGTGTCAACTTTGACGTCGACCGCCTTCAGCATATCGTACGCAATACCCCTGCGCCGCAGATCATAACGGGAGATTTCAACGCACATCATCCTGCTTGGGGAGGCAAACAGCCAGAAGACGACAGTTATTTGACTTGGCACCGTGCAACAATTTCACTTTCTTCAACAACGGCCACGAAACTTTTTATCAAGGTACAAGATCCGGTGCCCTTGACATTTCGAGTATTTTTGATTATCTGTCGTCTTAACAACCTGGAGTGTTGACGTATAATATCATGGCACCGATCATCTACCTACGTACATAGAGGTTGGTGGTGCTTTCTTAAGTTCACAGCGACGTGTGGTACGCTACATGAATTGGGAAGTTCTTGCTGGCACAGTTGAAAAAGTGGACCTCTCAAACCTCAATTACAAAACCTTCGTCGCTGCTGTAGCACGTGCTAGAACGTCCAGCACTAAGGTGACAACTCTATCAAAAGTGCACTCAACTGTACATGCTGAATATGAGCGACTTCGAGCGATTCGCCGCAGAGCAAAGAGACGAGCACGCAGAACAAATTATAGAGAAGACATCAGAGTTGCTTTGCACGCACAGAAACATGTGCAACGTCATTTGTACAAGCTGGCAAGACGGGAATGGCGATCCTTTTGTGCGAAGCTTGATCCCAGAAAGCCTCTCTCTAAGGTATGGAGCATTGACGCAGCCTCAGCAGTCAGCCCGCCCCACTAAATCCTTTTGACTGCGTAGCTGTAAATACGAATACTTCTCGTCTCGATGCAGCAGAGGATTTCTGATCTAAGATCACTGCTCGATTAACGGTGATATCGATGTCATTGCCTCTCCAAAACTTTACCCCTTCACCTGATACTGCCCTCCTTGATCAACCGTTCACTATGGAAGAACTTCTTGCGGCTTTAGCAGCTACCAATAAAAAATCGTGCCCAGGACCGGGCGGCATATGCTACACTTCGCTTTATCACCTCAGAAGTAAGGCCAAGGTAAAGCTGCTCTAAGTTTATAACAGGCAAAGTTAAGCTGCTCCAAGTTTATAACACCTCCTGGGAGACCGGCAGCCTTGAAGCGTGTAGGAAGCGTGCGCGTGTGATACCTATCCTCAAGCCTGTAAAACCATTGACTCAAACGCTTAACGTCCCATTGAGCTTCTAAGCTGCGTCGAAAAACCGGTGGAGAAAATGGTACACTCCCGACTTATCTGGGACCTGACGAACAGAGGAATTTACCCTTCAGACTTGTCTGGTTTCCAAAAAGGACGCTGCAGCATTGACAACGTTATTGTCTTCTCAAATTGTGTCAAACGCAGCAAATCAAAGCGGTATATGATAATTTCTGTGTTTCTTGACGTGAAAGGAGCCCTTCACAACGTCGCACATGAAGCAGATCACTCAGCCTTAAAATCAATTGGCATTGGTGGACGGACGGCTTTATCACTGCCTGTGCGATTATCTGCAATAAATATCGATTTTCATGTCAACAAGCGAAGGTGACACAGCTCTGCATCAAATATCTCGCGGAGTGCCTGGTGGCGGGGGGAGGGGGGGATTTTAAGTCTCGCCCTTTTCAATATCTCACTTGTTGGCTTGGAAAAATGCTTGCCTCCTACAGTCGAAATCTCCCGTTACGCCTATGACATCTGTATGTGGTGCTCCGGTCGCAACAGGCGAATTGTGCATGCCCGATTACAGAGGGCAATAGGCTGCATGGAATCGTTTATAAGTAAGCGTGGTCTCGACATGTTGCCAGATAAAAGCTCAGAAATCGCATTTTCGAGGCGCGACCTTTCACGCTACGTGCTGAAAGTTGCTGGTACCCCAGTACCATACGTCAGAAGTGTAGCGAACCATGACGGCTGCGCCTGATGCCGCATAGGCAGATCACTGACGGAGCGCTGATGAAGACGAGGCGTCGATGAAAGACGAAGTGTCGCCGCGCTGCACGAGATCGCTTGGTTTTGGATTGGCCGTCGGCGCTGCCCGCCGTCCTGCTCGCCGTTTTGTGCCGCCCGCAGTGAACTCTGTCCCCTGATTTATTTGTGCACAAACTCCCTTTCACAAGCCATAAATTCCTAGGGGTGATATTTGACAGGTCACTGTCATGGTCCCCACATGTAAAACAGCTTAAAATCAAGCTCCGCTCTTACGCCTCGATCTATCGTATGCTCTCCATCACCAGAAAAGGCTGCTCTACACCTTCATTACTACGGCTGTATGGTGCGCTCTGTGAAGGCCTCGTACACTACAGTCTCCCAGCTCTTCAGGGTATCTCACAAATATCAAACTCCTTGAAGCTATGCAAGCTAAGGCCTTGAATATCTGCTTCGGCCTTGTTGATGCCGGGCCAGACGTAATGTTTTGGGAGAAGATGCTGCGTGGCGCGAATTCCGAGATGGGACAGGCCGTGGGCGGGGGGGGGGGCGTCGAAGACAAGACGACGAAAGGCAGAGGGCACCAAAGGGCACGGAGTGCCGGCCGAAGTGTCGTAGATGAATAGAACGGGGCACAAAGGGAGGAGGATTTCAAGGAGAACCAGTGAACGAGGGTTCTTGCAAAGGTTCATAACTTCCGAGCCATCTTGCTGTGCTTTTCCGAGGGCGGCAAAGTCGAGGTGCAGTGGTGGAGCAGCACAGGCGAGGGAAGCAGTAACACGTGACAGAGCATCCGCCGGGGCATTGTCAAGACCTTGCACATGTCTGATGTCGGTCGTGAATTCTGCCACGCACGAAAAGCGACGAATTTCACACGGAGAGAATTTACCGCTCCCCGATTTCACGGCAAAAACAAGTGGTTTGTGGTCGGTGACGATGTCGAATTGCCCACCTTAAAGGAGGTGCTCGAAATGCCGCGCGGACATGTACATGACAAGGAGTTCACGGCCGAAAGTACTGTAACGGCTTTCGGAAGCGGAAAACTTGCGGGAGAAAAAGATAGCGGGCTCCAAGAACCATCCACGAGCTGGTGGAGCATGCTCCAAAGCAGGAGTCGCAGGCAACGGTCATGAGGCGTAGGGGTGCATCAGGGCGCCGATGAGCAAAGAGAGCGAGGTCCGCTAGTTTCACTATGGCGGCCTGGAAAGAATCTGGAGCAGCTGAAGACCATGTCAGTTGTGCGGAGTTTCTTTTCTTGCCTTGAAGTACGTCGGTCAGTGGTTTGAGGAGTGCAGCACAGTGAGGGATCAAACGGCGATAAATATTAATAAGGCCGAGAAATTCACGCAGCTTGCGGATTGAGGCAGGCTGAGGAAAGTCTTAAATGGCCTAGACTTTTGATGGCAAAGGCCGGATGCCGGAACTGTTTACACGGTGGCCAAGGAAGTCCAGCTCCGACTTTCCGAATTCACATTTTGCTCTGTTGATGATCAGACCGTAATCAGAGAGACGCTGAAAAAGCTGCCGGAGGTGTTGCAAGTACAGCTCCGTATCGCGGCTGAATACGACGAGGTCATCGATGTAGGCCATGCAGAAAGGTAGACCCCTTGTAACTGTGTCCACGAAGCGTTTAAATCTCTGGCCATGGTATGATGAATGAGGTATTCGAAGAGGCCGAATGGTGTGATGATTGCAGTTTTGGGTACATCAGGTGGTTCTACAAGGATTTGGTGGTAGGCCTTGACGGATAGATTTGAGAGAAAATTGTAGCGTCATGCAGAGCGGCAGTAAAATCCGCGATGTGAGGTAAGGGATAACGGTCCGGAACGGTAGCGTTGTTGAGGGCGCGGTAATCACCACAGGGACGCCAGTCCCCTGGGGATTTTTTCGGTACCATGTGTAGAGGGGACGCCCAAGGGCTAGATGAAGGTCGGATAATGCCGAGCTGCAGCATGTGTTCGAACTCGTTGCGGGCGATCTGTAGCCTAGTAGTGATGGCGCGAGGCTTCTAACTACAAAATCATGGCAGGCGCAACGCTCTTTGTGGTGTGATCGCAGCATCAGTATAGACCCCTTCTTCGTATCGACCCCACTTGTGACTTCCGCATGCCACGCAATATAGCTAGACGTGATGAAAATTGCCTCTACCGAATTCGCCTGGACATAGCATGCACTAAATCCTATTTACATAAAATTGATGCATTAAGTAGCCCTCTGTGCCCCATATGTGGTGTGCCCAAGTTTCTGCCACATTTGATCTCCGCTGCCAACTCTTCAACAATCATCGCACGGCACTTTTAAGTGCTTTAGGACTCCGAAAGGATGGCCCCCTGCACCTAGAGCATGTCCTTGGACCCTGGAGGGAAGCGGCTTCGGGTGTGCGCGGGAAAAAATCATTTTTAGTGTTTTTAAGACACGGGTTTGGTGGACATTCTTTGACAATTATGTGTGTGTGTGTTTGTGAGTGCGTGATTGTGCTTGATTTCAACATTCACCCTTTCTTTTTATATTTTACTTTTCCTTTGACCATCTCCTCTACTCTTCTCTTCATTCACCCTCACCTGGAGTAGCATGCCAGGCCGACGACCAGGTAGAGCTCTCCTGTTCAATTAAAGTTCTTGTCTTCCCCCTCCATTGACACATCTGCCCATCTGTCCATTGTATGTGCACCCACAAGTGAGAGGCAGGCTGTGCACCACGTTGGTGGAGCATTAGGTGAACCTTCTGGTTCATCTATTGCTTTATTAAGGCAATGCGATACAGTGCTGCGGAGCTACCGTACTACACGCTGATAAAGAAGGGGGCTTCGTTGTGTTGCCTGAACCACCTTTCAAAGATAAAGCACTTGCAGCCTTAAACAATAATTTTAAAGAGGTAAAATTTCGTTCAACAATGCAGAAATATCTTGCGTTACAACTGCTGCAAGATCTTTCCCTGGAGAGGGTAAACACAGGCGCTGAAAAATGGAAGAACAATTTCTTAGAAGTGTTCTTTTCCGGCAAAGCACACAAGCCGGAATGCCCCTGAGGAATATTGCGTCGGAGAAGGGTAGATGGCAGGCCGCAGTGAGCAAGTATATGAAGCTGCATCTATAGTGCATGCCACTGGAGGATCCCTTCTTGGTGAGAAGTTGTAATGAAGCAGTAGTGGCTCTGAAGTGCCTCACTTCAGCAAATACAGCCTTTTTGTGGACGTGGAAGATATTTATTACTCTGTTCCACAAGGGCAGCTCCTAGAAACTGTCCGGCCGAAGATTGTGGCCACCGGCGAAATTAGCTTCCAGAGCTCCTCAGGTGTAAGCGCCGATAACTTCATTACCCTCCTTGAGTTCCACCTAAACTGCACGGCTGTATTTTTCAACAAGAAATACTATGTCGAAAAAAAAAATATGCATAGGATCCTCTGTGGCACCTCTGCTACGTGACCTCTACCTGTCCCCCATGGACACGCAACTCTCCGACCGCCTAACAGAGAGGGTGTTCTGAAAGTTTTGAGGTATTTCGAAGACAGCCTTCCTCATAATTAAAGTGGTGTCTGGCTGCGACTTTGATGCGCTCGTATTCAGAATTGTAGGTGTGTTCACTACAGAAGCAAAAGGCCTAGAGTTTACCTGGGAGATGCCACAGAATCAAGAGATTCAGTTCCTCGATTTATTAACCTCTTTCAGTGAATCCAGTTGCTGCCCTTGTTTCAAATATAATACATGCAGCAAGAAAAGCCTCTTGGAATGTCAAAGCGCCCATTCGAAGCTCATAAAGCCTGGAATTATAACCGGTCTTCTTCAAGGCACACTCAAGAGAACCTGTTCACACATCATGAAGAACAGCTTTCTACAGCAGATTAATCGTCTCGAAAAAGCACGGTATCCCTCCACCGTCCTCAACAATGTTACAGCAAGTCAACTGCAAAAAGCAATAAAGAATGGCGGTAAGAAAGCCTCAAGTGTGCCTCGGCCAAAACAGCAGGTTCAAGTGTTCCCTTATCTCCACAAACTCTCGCATATCCTACAGAAGATTGGCAACAGTAATGACATCAAGGTGCTGTTCTCCGCGCAACCAAGTACTCAAGCATCTGCACAGTGCTAATCATGAAACGTGGCGAATGTGAAAAGAAGCACGGAACCACGTTCATCTAGTGCTGCACCAATGTGGTGTACAGCCTGCCGCTTACTGTGGGTGCACATACATTTGACAGACGGGCATATGTGTCAATGATCGGATCAATGAACACAGGCGGAATGTGGAAAACTGCAAGAGTGGCAACCTGTATTACCATACAGTATCTCACAAATGCAAACCTATGTACGCGGGCACAACTATTCCTTAACGTGCCAAAACCAAAGTGCAGGGGGAAATAATAGAGGCCTTTCTAATAGTGAAAGAAATAGCCTTTTTAGAAGGACATTGTGACTTGCCGCATTACCTGTTTAAGATCTGAATGTTATTGCTTATAGCTTTAACTAGGAAAACCATTTCATCTGAGTAGCCTTCTGGGTTTTTGTCGGCTTTATTTGCATTTTTTTTTCTTTGTTATGGGTTTGATATGACCTGGCCTTGCCATGAGACACGTTTTTACTTGTGCATGTCTGGGCGTGAGAGCGTGTGTCTTTGTGAGAATGTGTTCAGCTATCTGCGCGCGCAGTCTCGCATGTGCGTGTATGTGTTCGTAGGCTTGGCCTCGCTTTTTCTCTTCTGCAGCCGTTCTGGTGCAGCGGATTCATCTTTGGTTTGGTTTGATCGATAAGATTAGGCATGGGTGATTTTCCTCTTAACTTATATCAGTGGTATTTTGCCGGTTGAGTGCGCGCGTGTTTCTTGTCATGCCTGTGATAACTGATTTCACATTGGTATATAGGCAGCGGTTGTCTCAGAAATGAAAACAGTTGGAGGTTTGCGCCGCTCTGTCCTGTCCTCTCGTCTCTTTCTTCTTCAAATCCCTTTGCGCAAGTTTATTCCTTTAAAGACGTTTTGAGGTGTTGAAGCCGTCGGCAGCAAACTCTACCGACAGTCTTTGGAAACGTTTGCTGTCGATCCTGATTGGTCGTTCAAAGGGGCCTTCTGCTGAAAGCCCCCGACGGGTCAACGTGCTCGGAGGTGCAGATCTGTCTGAGGAATTCGAGCTGAATTTGGAAAAAGGACCCAAGTTCAGCCTCACACCTCCTGCTCAGCGTAAAGAACTTTTTTCCATGGTTAGAAGAGTTGCTAGCCATGCCCCAAACCAAGCCAAAGACAGGATCGCAAGCGACGAGTGTTGCCTATGTGAAGACGAGTGTCGATCGCAGTCTTCCTAAAAAGCCGCACTTTCATATTTCTATATACTGAAAAACAAAGGAAAAAGGCGCCGGTCCTGTTCTTTTGTGCGGCTCCTTTGTCTTCGTTTATCGCGCCGTCTTCTTTTGTAATTCGCTTATGGCTTGGATGGTTGCCTGCCCCGTGCTTTCTTCGATACACGAACCGCGACACGGGGCAGCATGGCGGCGCCATAATAATTATTCATATTGCCACATACAAGAAGACGCCAAAGATGACGGCTGGCTCCACGAGCGCGAGGCTGGAAGAGAAAGAAGCTGAAACGCGGAAGTCTCTTTCTGCTTGACTAGTAAACCGTACTTATCTTTAAACCCTCCTCCGGGTTCTGCCAAATCGTGACACTGGTGGGGGTGCTGGGTTTGATCCCATCTTGGGCATGGACTGTCTGCGCCTTCATGGGGCTGTAATAAGCTTTCGGGACAACGTCGTTGCGTTCACCAATAATCATGGAAACCTTGGTTATGCGGCAGTACCACTGATGCCCTTACGCGTCGCCAATGAGACGGTGACATTAACTCCGCGAAGTGAAGTGCGACGTGGCGCAAACCGGCGATGACGTCGTCGAACGGGCAGTCACCCTGATACTCAGCCGAGGTGTTTTTATAGCTCGAGGGCTAGTCAGTTTGACCAATGGGCACACCGAATTGCTACTGACAAAATTCAGAGACGAGCGTCAGCAAATTCCGAAAGGCAGAACTGTGGCCCTTTACGACCGCCTCCCAAGTGTGCAGGACTGTTTTGTGCTGCAACAGGAAGGATCAGTGAGCAAGCCGCCCGCAACCATCGTCGACGTGAACCCAAATTTGCCGTCTTCAGAAAGGGAACGCCTATGGATCTCATAGATCACTTTCGAGACTCTTTTGCTTCAGAATCGCGGATCGGCCAAACGCCTTTGACCAAACATTGAATTGCCACGGATTACGCGATTCGCCCGATTCGACGAAATCCTTACCGTGTGGCTCAGAAAGAACACGAAGCCATTCAGCGTCAGGTGGCCGATATGTTTGAGAAGACGTTTTCCAGCCGTCACACTCCATGGCCTTCCACCGTGGTGCTTGTTAAAAAAGGACGGCAGCTTACGATTTTGCATTGACTACCGCAAGCTCAACCAAATGACCAAAGAAGATGGGTACCCTCTCCCTCGCATCGGTAATTCTCTTGGGCGGCTACGAAATGCACGTTACTTCTCATCAATGGATTTGAAAAGTGGATATTGGCAAACTGAAGTAGATGAGAGGGATCGGGAGAAGACAGCATTCGTCACTTCCAACGGTTTGCATGAGTTCAAGGTTCTTCGATTCGATGTATGCTCGGCACGAGCAACATTTCAGAGGCTGATGGACACTGTTCTCGGGACTCAAGTTGAAAACATGCCTGGTGTATCTTGATGACGTGATCGTGTTTCGGCCACCTTTGAGGAGCATCTACGCCGTTTGCTAGTTGTCTTTCAGGCCATACGATCTTCTGGCCTCACAATAAAACCCAAGAAGTGGAACTTCGGTTACGAGGAGCCGCAATTCTTAGGACACGTCGTTAGCCCAGAAGGTGTCCGGCCTGATCCCGAAAAGCTCTACGCTGTCGCCAAGTTCCCAACACCTAAGGACAAAAGACGTTGCGGCGCTTCCTGTGGTTTTGCGCCTATTACCTTCGATTTATTGCTGGCTTCTCTCGAATTGCCTGGCCTTTAAGGTCACTGACACGCGACAATTAACGTTGTCTTTCGCGGGGGTGAAGAAGAGCACGAAGATTTTAATGAATTCCGGGGACGTCTACAGACGCCACCTGTCCTGTCCCACTTTGATGACGACGCCCCTGCCCTGGTTCATACCGATGCGATAAATGTGGAGCAATATTGGTGCAGCGCCAGGATGGTGAGGAAAAAGTGATTGGTAATACCAGCAGGTCTCTGTCTAAAGCAGAAGCGAACTACTTGGCAACTGAAAAGGAATGCCTTTCATATGTATGGGCGGCTATGAAGTTCCGCCCTTACTTGTACGCTCGCCCCTTCCCAGTCGTTAGCGACCATCACTCTCTCCCTTAGCTGACGAAATTAAAGTACCCTTCGGGGAGACTGGTGCGTTGGAGCCTTCGGTTAGAAGAGTTGGACATAGCGGTTATTTAAAAAATCCGGAAAGAAGCACGCGGATGCTGACTGCCTTTGGCGAGCACCGGTCGAACCTTCCACCATGACCGTTGAAGACATTGCCTTTTTAAATAAACATAGATGACGCAACTCTTTCCCAACAGCAGAAAGAACCAGGAATTGCTCTATCTTACTGATTTCGTAGAGAAGCGAACTACGGTTATCCCTAAATTTTTTTTCGCACGCAGCCTCTCTTCGTTCTTTCTTCGCAACGACTTAATTTAAACGAAGAAGTTCCGTCCTGGGGGGAACAGTCACATACTCGTCATCCCCACAGCTTTCCGCAGGGAAGTCTTGCAAGCCTGCCACGACGAGCCAAACGCTGGCCACCTAGGCTACACCCACACGTTGGCTAGAGTACGGTGAAGCACTATGTACGACCGTGCGTAGACTGCCAACGCCGTAAATAACCCCTTGAAAAACCAGCCGGCCTACTCCACCTTCTTCAAGTGACAAAGAAACTTTTCAAGCAAAATGGCATGGACCTCCTGGGACCATTTCCGACGTCAACTGCAGGGAATAAATGAATAATTGTCGCCACCGATTATCTAACCCGCTACGCGGAGACAAAGGCTCTGACCAGGGGTACCGCCGCCGAAGCAGCTCGGTTTTCCCTTGAGAACATCGTCCTCAGGCGTGGCGCTCCGACACTCAATATAAATGACCAAGGAACTGCGTTTACGACCGAGCTCTTTGGAAACCATTCTCCGCCTCAGCGGTCCCAGTCATCGTAAAACGACGGCCTATCACCCTCAAGCCAATAAATTGACGGAACGCCTCAACAAGACCATCGCACATATGCTCTGTGTGTACATCGGCGTGAACCACAAGAATTATGACGAAATTCTTCCCTACGTCACGTTCGCCTACAATACGGCACGACTAGACACCACTCGCATCACGCCTTGCAGCCTTCTTCGTGGGCGACCGTGAAGACTATCCTGGATGCCATGTTGCTTCCGATTGCCGATGGCGATCATGTCCGTCAGGACGCCGCGGATTTCGCACAGCGCGCAGAGGACGCTCGCAAACTTGCGCGTGTGCGCATCAAAATTCAGCAGGAGTATGATGCACGATGCTACAATCTTCTTCACAGACAAGGTGTAGGTATGGAAGCCTATTCGCCGCCGTGGACTCGCCGAAAAACTATTACGGCGCTATTTCGGGCCCGATGTTGTGCTGAGACGTTTAACCGACGTAACGTACGAAGTGGTGCCCGACGGGTTATCGACATCCAAGCGACGCCAGCAACAAGTCGTCCATGTGGTACGTATGAAGCCGTACTTCTCGGACCAATCTTGACCTCCTACTTCCTTTTGTTACCTTCGACACGATGCTTCCTGAGGAGGGGGGCAAATGCCGCATACAAAAAGACGCCAAAGATCACGACTGGGTCTACAACCGCGTGGCTGGAAGAGAAAGAAGCTGAAACACACAGGGCTCTTTCTGGTTGACCAGTAAACCGTTTCTGTTTTAAGCCCTCCTCGGGGTTCTACCTAATCATGACAATATCATGCGACTTGCGTTATCTTACAATGTGATAATGTTTACGTCCAAAGAATCAAAATAAAACATTCACCTACGTCCACTCGAATTTACTCAGCTTTCAGTGGTGTAACATCCGCATCGATGCTGCATTGTCAAATGCTACACCTGTAGTAACAGCTGACTGTGGAGATGGTATCACTTTGACGGAACGTTGCTGTGGACTACGTTTTAATTATCCAGAACATACAGTGCACTAAATAGTGGTCACAGTGCTCGGCTGCACACCCGAAAGACGCGGGTTCGATCCCGACCTCGGCGGTCGCATTTCGATGAAGGCGAATTGCTAGATGTCTACGGGCTGTGGCCGAAACTAACCAGAGGGTCTCTCAGCCTGAATAGCTTTGGGCATCTATGAACCTCTGCTGCATTATTTTCCGCTACTGCTATGAGTCGGAAGATGACCCCTTAGGGTATACGCTCACCTGAAGCTTCCGGTATCGCCTTCGTCGATGCCGCCGCTTCTTCCTCTTCATACCAGCCACGGGTCCTGCAGGCATGGTGAAATTAAACAGGATGCTGTGGTGTTGCTCCAGCGCTTGAGAGCCTTGATCAACAACAGTGGCTCTTCGCATTTCTTTTTTGATAGACTCGAAGACGCTGAAGGGTTGAAATGCAGGCCAGCTGGTACATTGTAATTTGAAAAAAAAAGTCACAAAAGACAACAGAAAAGAGAAGGAAACTACCAACTCAGATTTATAAAAAATAACATAGTCCCAGCAAAGCATGCGCAACAGCAGCATCACAAATCACAGCGCATACGACACACCAGATATCACATCTGCCGTGACCGACCTAAAAAAGCGATTTTTTCTCTAGTAAGCACACCGAGGTTGTTCTAATGCAACCATGGGCTTAAAAACTGAAATGGTATGCTTCCAAGATATCTCGCTCTTGTTTTCTCTTGCCTCTACCAAGAATCACTACGTTGCTGAACAGTAGATAACACCCACCTTTATTGCAATGGCGAGGCAAGTTGGCACCGTCATCAGACCCCAGGGAGGAGTGGTGCTCACGGAGCCGGTCATTAATTCACCGACCGGTTTGGCCTATGTATACTCTCTCTCAAGTGAGGGGGAACTTGTACACTACCTGTGCGACACAAGTCGTGAAACGGTTATCGTGCTGCGTTGTGCATACGTGGTTCCTTTCCCTGCCTGGAGAAATGCGCCAGCACGAACCCGAAAGCTTGCAAGGAGCAGAAAACACGACACTCACTCCCTGCTTGGCCGCAACTTTTTTGATGCTGTGGCTCACTTTGTGCACGAACGGCATCACCTGAAGTTTCTTGCGTTCAGTTGCCCCAACATCAGCCCGCTTCGTACTTTCTCTCTTAAGCTTGTGAAGCAGCGATTCAGCCACTGCTTTCAAAAGGGCTTAGGGAACCCTGTAGTTTCCAAACGTTGGAATTGATTGTCAAGGCCACTTTTCATAGCGTGGTGATAGCTTTTTTCAAGTGCATTGCGGAAACAACTAATCGCAATCCCCCTCTTTACTGTCTTAGAGTGTGCCGAACCGAAAGGTAACAGAGCTTTATTGCTTCTGGGCAAACACATCCAGCATAAATGACCATCGTCGAAACATGCTACTTGCAGTCCTAGCAAGCTGATAGAATGATGCTGGATGTATTTGCCTAGAAGCAAGAAAGCTCTGTTACCTGTCGGTACTGCACACTCTTAAGATAGTAAAGAGAGGGATTGCGATGAATTGTTTCCGCAATCCACTTGAAAAAAGCTGTCACCACGCTATCAAAAGTAGCCTTGACAATCAATCCCAACGTTTGGAAGCCACGGGGTTCGATAAGCCCCTTTTGGTTTGGTTTATGGGGTTTATGATTTAACGTCCCAAAGCGACTCAGGCTATGAGAGACGCCGTAGTGAAGGGCTCCAGAAATTTCTACCACCAGGGTTTTTTAACGTGCACTGACATCGCACAGCACACGTGCCTCTAGAATTTCACCTCCATCGAAATTAGAACGCCGCGGCCGGGACCGAACCCGCGTCTTTCGGGCCAGCAACCGAGCGCGATAACCACTCAGCCACCGCGGCGGCAGGCTAAGCCCCTTTTGGAAGCAGTGGCTGAATCGCTGCTTCAGAAGCTTAAGAAACAACGTACGAAGCGGGCTGATTTTGGGGCAACTGAACGCAAGAAACTAGAGGTCATGCCGTACGTGCATAAAGAGCAATAGAATAAAAAAAGTTGCGACCAAGTAGGGAGTGAGAGTGGTGTTTCCTGCTCCTTAAAAAAACTGCACATCTCCAAACAAAACGTGGGGGGAGGGAGGTTGAATACTCCCTCTCCCCTCCCCCACGCCTTTCGCATCACAGCTGTCGTTCCTTTGACACCCTCCTCCCCTCCATACTTAAAAGACGCTAGCTATACTACCCTCAGTCACCCCTGATGAAGGAGCCGAGTCGGCTTCGAAACGTTGGGTTAAAATTAATTTTTTTCGTTGGAGACGTGCAGTTAATTATGTCTTCAAATCCAACCAGACAGACAAATCTGTCAAAATGTTTAGTTTTCTGCTCCTAGCAAGCTTTCGGGTCTGTGATCGCGCATTTCTCGAGGCAGGGAAAGGAACCACGTTTGCACAACGCAGCACGAGAACCGTTTCATGGCGTGTGTCGCTCAGGTGGTGTACAAGTTCCCCCTCACATGCGAGAGAGTATACCTAGGCCAAACCGGTCGGTGTATTAATGACCGGCTGCGTGAGCACCACTCCTCCCTGGGGTCTGATGACGGTGCCAACTTGCCTCGCCATAGCAATGAATGTGGGTGTTATCCACTGTTCAGCAACGTAATGATTCTTGGTAGAGGCAAGGCTAAACAAGAGCGAGATATCTTGGAAGCATACCATATCAGTTTGTCAGGCCATGATTGCATTAGCACAACCTCGGGGCGCTTACTGAAGAATTCGCTTTTTTAGGTCGGTCACGGTAGATGTTAGATCTGGTGTGTCCTATGCGCTTTGATTTGTTATGCTGCTGTTGCGCATGCTCTGCTGGCCTTGCTGGGACTATGTTATTTCTAATAAATATCAGTTGATAGGCCAGTCGTCGTGGCGTGAACACTCATTAAGGCTGCGAACTGGGCGATTTGGTACTGATTCATATTTCAGCAGCAGAATAAAACAACGGAACACAACGAAGAATGGACACAAGCGCTGACTCGCAACTAGATTTTTATTCACGTCAAAGATATCTTAAATACTAAGAACACCAAACACAAACCAGAGAGAAAACAAAACACTCCTTCTCTTGTCCCTTGGGAACACTTTTTCTCTTGTCCCTTGTCCTTTGTGACTTTTTTTCAAGTTCGAAGACGCTACGTATTTCAGTCGCAGCTGCACTCTCCACTGGATTAATCATCAGTAAAACTGTTGCAGCACAGGAAGCGCTGGCTTAAAGGCCCAGCACCCGCCTCGCGTTCAAGAGGACCTGGCTTCGATTCCCAGTGCCGCGCAACTTTCCTATCGGGTTAGTAAAAAAAAAGTTCGCGTGTTGATGGAATTACATAACCAGGCCTGCGGTGCAGCCTGATCTCGGTGACCAGAACCGACAACGCACTCTTTCACAAGAACAGGATTTGGCCACCCTGGTCTCAGACCTGTGAATCAGCGTAGAGTGCCAAGACTCTTTGGTACCGGACAGGCCGCCACTGGAATCTGAACCTGGCAACGCTAGAACCTCATCTAGTGAGGCTAGCCTGTTCGAGGAAGTGGCGGGTGTAGGGCCTGCATCCATCCGTGATAACCATGACCAGATAGTTGCAAGCTTCTATGAAGAACTGGAATCGGCGATGAACAAATACAATCCCAGTACACTGTACTGATACGCCACGTCAAAGCGAAGATTCAAGCTATAAAGGTGTGTAAAATTACAGGCGTTTTTTCCTGAAATTCATTGTTGCAGCGCAGATAAAATTTGTTACTGGAAATAACAGAAACATGATCAAGCAAAACAACTGGCGTTTTCTGTTTGTGACCGCCACGCTGTATTCACGTGCATTTCGAGTAAGGAATAAGCAGCGAATAATGCACCTGAAAACCTTGCTGTTTATTTTTTAAAGCCCAGAGTGTAGTAAACTGGAGCGTAGCGCTACATTTCTCGTACAACTAGTGCTTAGTGGTGCTGCTTCTGATGCGGAGCTGCACTTCGCAAGGTGGCTGCCGAATGAAGAGCGGTGGATTTCTTCCTGCGTCAATTGGTTCGCTTTATTTAAAAAGGTGAGTGAAAAAAGCATTCTCTGCCGCCTGATAGAGACAGTATGTTTCGCTTTGTATCACCTGAGGTGGTCTCAACTGCATTGTTGATTTTGCATGCGATGGAGGTGGATTACTGCAGCGAAATGGGCACAGAGCTGGCATCTCACAAAATGGCGGGAAAGCCCGAGTCGTGGATAACTTTTATCTTTCACCTTGCGGCTTCAAGCTGCCTATGCCCCTTAAACTGTTCATAGTGAAGGTGCGACTTTTACATGCAATTGAAAGGACCAGGACCAGCGGTGACGCGCGATTCCCTTGCCGCCGCTGTAGAGGCAAGCGTAGTGTGCTTAGTTCCATTGTGCTAGCTTCTAAATAGTGCCGCTGCCTAGCTACCGCAACCGCGGAGCCCTTAATTTTCCTCACGTTCACGATTGTCTCTAAAGGCTATTTGAAATCTTTGCAATGCGTTTTAATGTGGTGTGTGCGTTTAAGTTGAGATCTTCCAGGGGCCGGGTTCTCGCTTGGGCTTCGGTTCGCGCCGGCTGCCGGCATGCGGCCGGCGCACTGGCCAATCGCGCGAGCTGAAACCAGTCTCGCGAGATTCCGGCCCCTGCATCAGCTTCTCGTTCTGAATGCAGCGGCAGCGGCTGAGCGGAGGCTATCCTCGAACTCCCGAGTGTTCAGACTCTATGTACGCGAACTTTCACGAGAAGACAAAGCTGCGGTCTGGGCCTAGCTCTCGACAACCAACGTCGACCCGGAAGCGGATCATTTGTTTCCCGCTTTGCGGTTGCACTTTCCCGTGTATTGCGGTGGAGCATATCTACGCCTTAGTAGGCTCGGCGGCCTGGTCGCCGCCACTGGATCGGCTTAAGCGTAAAATAGATTCGACATGGCTCTGAAATATAATCTTAAAATTTTAGTGTTGAATATCCTGTTTGCCGGCTAATGAAAACTACCATTTTGGGTTATATCACGTATTATCGACAGTTATGGACGGTGATATGTCGGGCACGGGCCGTACTTGACCGTTCTCTTCGGAGGCAAACGGCATAGATGCTTGAGAGCTGATTGGGGGCACAGGTTACAAGACTTGTTATTAAGGGCTCATTAAAAGCCATGCGCATTCCGTGCTTCCCGGCTATTTTCTTGACTCTGTGGCTTGCTTCGTGTACATAGGGAATACCGCTGTTGTTGATCGATCCGGGCTGCTGTTGCAGGGAAGCACGGAATGCGCATGGCTTTCTCGGCGCCCAACAAACTAGGAGGCCTATGCAGAAGAGTTAACCAAGAATATCCGCCGAAAAGCGCGTGTAAGATTAAGCACAGGACGCCATATTTAGAACCATGTGTGACTTCGGCAGTGTACGAGATATCGCTATCGTGTGGTGCGTCCTATATTCGACAAACAGCAAGATGCATCAACGGGCGTCTGACGGAACATTTGAATTAACTCAAAGCTGGCACAGGCAGCAACTTGCCCATTCACTGCAAAAAAAAATGCTCTTGCGTGCCTGCGCTGGACAAGAGAAAGATTTTGAAAAGATACCACGGAAAGCGCACACGTGAGACACATGAAGCTTACCTGATTTAAAACAGGGGCGGCACGTGTGTCACCAGTCCATCCATCAACCTATTGTCAAAGGAGACTGCCCATCCAGACAAGTGATTTTGTATCATTTTTTAACTTCTTAACTGTATTGCATAAAGTTCTCGCCACGTTCCTTTTTTACCCGACCGCATATGCCCATTATCCATCCTTCATCTGCACTTTTTTGTTTTCATTCTCTCATGCCACCCTTCCCACAGGCGTCATTCCTTTTTAAAACTTTCATAGCTTTCAAGATTTTATCAATTTTATCCGGCCTTTTACACCACCCCTGACGTTGACTCAGCTGACAGCTTTCCTGGAGACTACTTAATATGTGTGTGCACCTTTCGAATAAACATCAGTTGTAAGTGAGCGCCTGTGTTGTACGTTTCTCTCTTAGTCCTGTGTTTGCGCTGTTCCCTTTTAAGCAATGTTATATCAACTAGCTCGCAGCAACACACTCGTTTGCTATCCTGGCCTGTTCTGGCCTGTTCGGTACCTTTCTCTTTCTGTCCAAATTGGTGACTGCTTTCACCATTTGTTTTTGCTCCTGTGGTTACGCGATTACCTTATGTACTATTCGTGTCTAAATATTGTTTGGTGTACAAAAAAATTCGTTTTGTAAGCTTTCCTTTCGCCGACGACCTCTGCCGTCTCCTGAAAATCTGCCTCTACAATACGTACTTAACCTTAAAAAATACTTTCTACAGAAATACTTTTTGAATAGCCATGCGTACCTCCATTTCTGCTGTATGTATTAACATGGCCTAGTTAGAATCGGCAGCCCTTTCCTCACACAACCCCCTCCCTGCAGTTTTCGTACGTTATGTCGGTAAGTGCTTCAGCATCAGCTACCGGCAAGAGGTGCAAACGTTCCTTGCACACCGCAACACGTTCCAGCAAAGTGTGCAGTTCACCTTACAGGAAGAAGTCGACGTCCTCGTGGAGTCCATTCTCTGGAAGCCCACTCACACCGGAATGCAGCTAAACCATCCCATCCTATCGGGCTTCACCTCTCTTCAGCCGCGCTTTGAGGATATGCTTAAGTGCAAAGCGGCAGAAGGTCGGAGCATATCGGTGATGGTTTTGTTCAGGCGCTCGGTCAGCCCGTTGGTCTGCGGATGGTATGCAGTTGTCCTCCGGTGGCTTGTTTGGCCGTAACGCAGGATGGCTTGCGTTAGTTCCGGCGTGATTGTTGTTCCTCTGTTCGTGATAAGCACATCGGGAGCGCCGTGTCGCAGAAGAATGCACTTCACGAAAAATTTGGCTCTTCTGCTGCTGTTCCGTTCGGTAGGGCTTTTGCCTCGGCGTAGCGGGTCAGGTAGTCGGTCGCTATGATGATCCACTTATTTCCAGACGTTGACTTTGGGAAAAGACCAAGCAAGTCCACGCCGATCTGCTGAAAGGGCCTTGAGAAGGTTTAAGAGGGGTTCAGGAATCCTGCTGGTCGGGTGGGCGGGGTCTTTCGTCGCTGACAATCTCGGAAGGTTTTCACAAAATGTGCGAGATCGTCAAACAGTCGGGGCCAGTAATACTTGTCTTGAATGCGGCGGAGGGTGCGAGTAAACCCGAGATGTCCAGCTGTCGGCTCGTCGTGTGAAGCCTGTAGAACTTCGCGGAGACAAGCAGGTGCAACAAGGAGGTGGGCTGTTTCGTTCGCAGCGAAGTTCTTCATGATGGCATCTCTCTGTGCACAGAAGGAAGAAAGTCCTCGCTTTAATGAGGCGGACGGTGAAGAAACTTTGCCTTCCAAGTACTCGATCAGGCGTTTTAGGTTGGGCTCCGAGCGTTGCTGCTGGCAAAAGAGCTGGAGCTGATGGGTCCCAGGAAGGCGTCCGCATCATCGTCCGGCGGCGGCGCATCTACAGGGGCTCGTGAGAGGCAATCGGATTCAGAGTGTTTGCATCCGGACTTGTAAACGACGCGGACGTCAAACTTCAGGAGGCGCAGACTCCATTGAGCGACGCAGCCAGAGGAGTCCTTCAAACCGGCAAGCCAACACAGCGCGTGGTGATCGCTGACTAATTTGAACGGCCGTCCGTACAGGTAGGGGCGGAATTTCGAGGTAGCCCAGATGATGACAAGGCACTCCTTCTCAGTCGTCGAATAGTTAGCCTCGGCCTTGGAAAGGGAACGGCTAGCGTATTTGATGACCTTCTCCAGCCCGTCGCTTCTTTGAACGAGGCGGCGCCTAGGCCCACGCTGTGTGCGTCGGTATGAACTTCAGTATCGGCGTTTTCATCAAAATGCGCTAGGATCGGTGGGAACTGTAAACGACGCTGAAGTTGTTTGAAAGCTTCTGCTTGCGGGGCTTCCCATTTAAATGGCACGTCTGCCTTCGTCAGTTTTCTCAGGGGCTCGGCGATTCGCGAAAAGTTTTTCACGAATCGTCGCTAATATGCGCACAGTCCGAGGAATCTGCGCACTGCTTTCTTATCGGCCGGCGGTGGAAACTGTTCCATAGCAGCTGTTTTCTGCGGGTCCGGGCGTCCTCCCTCCTTGCTAACGATGTGGCCTAGAAACAGTATCTCTTCGTAGGCAAAGTGGCACTTCTCTACTTTCATGGTTAGGCCAGACGACTTCATGGCGTCTAGTACTGTTCAAAGTCTTTTGAGGTGCTCTTCGAAATTCGAGGCGAAGACGACGACGTCAACTAAATATACCAAAAAAATTTGCCATTTTAGGCCTGCCAGTACTGTGTCCATTACTCTCTGAAACGTCGCTGGTGTGGAATGGAGACCAAATGGCATCACCTTGAACTCGAAGAGCCAATCCGGAGTGATGAATGCCGTCTTCTCGCGATCTCTTTCATCGACCTCAATTTGCCAGTAGCCGCTCTCGAGGTCCATCGATGAGAAAAACTTGGCGCTACAAAACAGGCCCAGTGTATCGTCGACGCGGGGGAGGGGGTAGACGTCTTTCTGTGTTATGTTGTTCAGGCGACGGTAATCAGCGCAGAATCGAAGTGCGTCGTCTTTCTTTCTCACTAGAACAACCGGTGCCGCCCATGGGCTGTTTTAAGGCATGACATCGTCGCGAAATATTTCTTCGACTTGGGCCCGGATGGCTTGTTCTCGCGGCGACACACGGTAGCACGGTAGGGGCTTTAACGGAGAGATCGGGCGTGCTGGTCGGTTATAATGCGATGCTTCACAATCAGCTTTCGTCGGACCTTCAGCAATAACGGAAAACACTCGCTGTAGCTTCGAAGCAGATTGCGAATCTTGTCTTGTCTGTTCCGGGGCAGGGGTGGGTTGATGTCGAAAGTGGGCGAGTTCTATTGGACAGGGGAATCTTCTGCGGAGGTGTCGAAGAGGGCGAAGGAGTCTCGTACGTCGGATATTTCGTCGAAGAAAGCAACCACAGTTCTCCTGCTAATATGCCGGTCTTCTTCGCTGAAGTTAGTCAGCAGTACTTCGGCCTAGCCATTGCTGAAATATGCGATGCCTCTTGCGATGCTGATTCCTCGGTCTAGAAGCAACTGCCCCTCTATGATTGCTTCAGCGCTCATGGCTTTCGTGGCGCCTACGGTCAAGATAACGCTTGTACGAGGTTGGACGCTCAGTTCTTCCTCCACGACACTCAGGGCAACGTAATTTTTCAGTTTTCATCGAACGGATGGCCTCGTCCGTCAAAAGCGTGATCAGCTTGGATCGCAGGTCGATGATCGCCTGACGCTCATTAAGGAAATCTACGCCCAAGATCACTTCGCGGGAGCATTGCGATAGCATACAAAGGACGCAGATTAAGTATGTCCTTTGACAGTCACTCGCGCTGTGCATCGCCCTGATGGCGTAAAGAAGTGGCCCCTTGCGGTGCAAATTTGTGGGCCGCCCCAAGCGGTCATAACTTTCGTCATCTGCGCAACGAATGTTCCATTCATCACCGAACAATCGGCTCCTGTGTCAATAAGAGCCGTAACTTTCCGGCCGGCGACAGTCACGTCTAAGTCGGATGTCCTGGCTCTCTCATTGCAATTTGGCCTCGGCGTCAGGTCACGGCTTCGTCGCCTAGGCGAATCGCGGGTGGGGCGTGTCGTCGAAGCTTTTCTGTGTGGCGGCGTCGTTTTGAATGCAGGTCACGTCGTGGTCGGGGTTGTCATTTTGTGCGGCGTCGGTGCAGCGAGTGGCGTCTTCATGCGGCGCGGCCGGTGCAGCGTCCTCATGGGACGTGATCGGTGGAGGATCTTCGGCGTTTCGCTAAAGAGCAACCTCACCTCCAGAAGTTGCTGTCTTTAGTTTCCCCTACGGGGGCTGGGAGACCTTCCTCGTTCCGCGCCTGCGTAGCTGCGGCGTGGTCACGCAAAGCGCGAAGTTGACGGTAATGGTGAGCGCGAAAGGCGGTTCGGCGTGCACTCCTCTCGACGCAGGTATTTTACGATTTCCTGAGGTCGTTTTTGGGGCGTCAATGGCAAATTCTCGAAGGCCGATACGTCAGTACGTGCAGTGACGAAGAATATGGCCGGCCTCACCGCAATGGAAGCACAACGGCCGGTTCTCGGAATTCCTCCAGGCGTCGCATTTCCTGGGCATTGAGCGTCGCTCATAGGCTGGGCGGGCGGGGGCAGGGAGGCGGCGTAACAAGTGATTCATGTCGGAGAGGACGTAGGGGTTGTCGTTGGGGCTGAGGAGTTCGTACTGCAGCGGCGTTGGTCATGGCCTGGGGTTCTGTGGCCGTCGCGGCGCCAAGTGCCTGTTGCACTTCTCATACCACGCCCATGAGAGTCGCTGCTTGCGGCTGTGGGGAGGATGGCAGTAATCGGCGTAGCTCCTCGCGGACGATTTCGCGGATCACTTCCCGCAAGTTGTCGCTGGTGGTGATGGTTGACATGTCCGGACACATAGCACAGACAGAGGAAGGGCGGTTGTACTGCCACGTCCGGACGTCGAGAGTCTTTTCGATCGCGCAGGCTTCTTTCAAGAATTCCTCGACTGTTTTTGGCGGCTGGCGGACGAGGCTTCCAAAGAGTTGTTCCTTTACACCATGCATTAGAAACTGAACTTTCTTTCCCTCGTTCATTCCAGGGGCGGCGCGGCGAAAGAGGCGCTTCATTTCTACCACGTAACCGCGAGCGGGCTCATTCGAAAGCTGGATCTTGGGCTCTAGGAGTCGTTCAGCTTTCTTTCCTCACGACACTGGTGAATACCTTCAAGAGTTCCTTCTTGAATACCTCCCATGTCGTTAGGGAGGACTCGTGGTTTTCATACTACGTGCGTGCTGAGCCCTCCAGTGCGAAAAAGACGTGCCGTAGTTTCACCGCATCATCCCAATTGTTGAATGATGCCACGCGCTGATATTGGTCCAACTATTCTTCGGGGTCTTCGCCTAGGGATCCATTGAAAGTTGGCAGCACCCGCGGCTGCTGCAGTAACATCGGGGTCGACATCTTTGGCGACGTAGTGGTGCTTGTAGCGGCGTCCTTTCGCTGTATGGTGCGGTCCGTCAGAGTCCTGAACTCCGGCTCCTCTCCCTGGAGACGTCGGCTGGCATGCTGAGCTGCTGGCTCGTCCTCAGGTGCGAAGCGCAGAGGGCTGACGTCACGACTTAAAAGGGGCATCCAGCACATGGAAGGCTGCCCAGCACCTCCACCAGATGTCACGAAATGGTGACTGCACTCCAGGGAGCAGAAAGGCTGAGAAAATGGTGTCTAAACAAAACTCTTTATTTGGGCTAACTTGCGCCCACAATGGACTGAATAACTCGGTGGCGACGTAGCAAGAAGCGTGCTCGGCGGTCGACGAAGAGAATGCCCGCCGCTGTCTGCCGTGCTCAATTTAAAGCTAATAGCGGACTTTCTCGAGATTAAGCGTGCAAATTTACTAGAACATTCCGGAAGAACGTGGAATCATCTCTGCCTGGCTGCAATCAATCGAGATAAATCTAGTCGCGTGTTGAGTCGCAAACAAAGCGATAAAGTGGCGTGGCGACAGATTTGAAGAAGGAACAAACACTGCAAAAATTCGCGGCAATATTCACACCATCAATCAGGTGATAGAATAATGCCCAGAATGTAACCAAACCCTACACATCCTTCATTTATTACGACAAAGCATTTGACTCAATGGAAACCTCAGAAGTCATTAAGGTGAGGAATAACGGTGTAGAAGAGTCTTATGTGAAAATGGTTGAAGATGGTTGAACAACTGCAAAGCTATCATAGTCCTCCATAAATTCAGCAATAAAATTTCCGCGAATTAAATTTTTAATTAGGAAAACAGGCCTGAGTGCCGTTAGCGATGCTTCTATCTTCTTGTACAAATCCAAAGAACCCTTTTTAGAGAAGTTTTCTGATACGAACACGTGTACAGTTGCTACGGTTTTTCCCAATGTAATCTGTAGGGTTCAGTGCACTAAGGCTTGTAGATGGTTTTCTTGTCCCACGTGCTCAGGCAGGGAGGGGATGGAGATAAGAGTTATTGGAGAATACCTAAGTAATCTGCGATTCTGTGATCGCATTGCCTTTCTAGAAAATTTACTCAGCAGCTGAACTGCAATACACGACCACTGTGTTAGGCAGGCAGAGCGGGACGCTGGGTCTAAAAATTAACATGCAGAAAACGAAAGCAACGTTCAACGGTCGCGTAAGCGAACAGCAGTTCGCAACTAATAGCGAGGTTCTGGAAGTGGTGAGGGTATACATCTCTTTAGGATAGGTAGCGACCACTGATGCGGATCATTCAATTCAATTCAAGTTCATTTGCATCTATACAATTACAGATGACAGGAGTGCAGACAAAAAGCCAAATGAATTCGGCTTGACGGGGTCTGTACCCCCTACAGAAATGGCACTGTGCACAATAAAGAGAACACAAATATACCATACTGGATAAACGAGAAAAAAAGCAATAGTGAACATTGTATATCAGAAATACATACGGGTAAAAAAATAAACGATAGAATTCTGCAAGGTATTATATTAAAGAAAGCGAATAGTATAAAAGGATACAAATAATACAGCCTTGAAATTCACATCTATAAATAATAAGTTAGTTACAAGCCGAGAAAATTGGTTAAGCATTCATGGCGTCAGTGCATACCAGAGCAAAAAAAAAAGGAATCCACAATGAGCCCATCAAAAGGAGAGATAAGTGTCTATTGAGTTTCTAATGAGTTTAACAAAGATGGCAGTACGTGGAGTAACATTTGTTGACCATTGTTAGTGCGCGCTTTAGGAACGTACCATGTTTCTCTGTGACGTGTGTTGTAAATGTTAGAATTCAATGTCAATAGAGATAAATGCTCGAAAAATTTCGCGCTCTGTTTTTCGCAGTAGTGAAACGCTTGAGTAAAATACTACGATATATGGAGGTGACCGGTTGTAAATTAAGGGCGCCGAAAAGAGGCTGCGTATGAGCGTCATGTGAAGAATTGGAGATAGCGCGCACTGCTTTCTTCTGCAATATAAGAAGTTTTGTGATGTTCGACATCGTGGTGTTTGCCCAGACTAAATTACAGTAATTCAGATGGGACAGCCAGAGAGAGTAATAAAGCACTTTTTTGATGCTCAAGACAAGAAAAAATCGAAGTTTCGTGAGTATTCCCACAATACGAGCGATTTTGTTAGGAACTGAGTCTGTATAAATATTCCAAAGTAAGTTTTCTTGAAATACGACCCCGAGGAATTTAATGAATGGCACAAAGTTGATAATCGAGGAACCCATTTGCAAATGGCCGTCAATGTGGACATTTTTGTTTTTAGGTTGAAAAAGTACAGCCTTTGTCTTGCTTTTATTTATAGACAGTGAATTCAATGAACTCATCGATTAAGTCCACTTAAAGCAGCGTTCCCTAGAGCCAACAGGTCCCTTGCACAACCACATGTAAAGAACAGATTAGTGTCATCAGCGTATATGATGAATCGGGCAATGGTGTCAATATTCATCATGCCGTTAACGTAAACATTAAATAAAAAGGTCCAAGAATGCTTCTTTGAGGTACACCAGAATGAGTGGGTAAGTTATCGGAAATAGTTATTTATTGAAATCCTCTGACAACTGAACTACAGATAGCTTTTGATTAAACCAAGGACTGGGCCCCTGAAACCGTAAATTTCAAGTTTTGTTAGCAGAGTGGTGTAGTTAATTGTGTGAAAGGCTTTTTAGAAATCAATGAAAACGCCTAGTGTCACTAAATTTTGCTCAAATGCTTGTATTATTAGTGTCTTTCGTGTTGGTAGAGCTAACCCTGTCGAGCGACCCTTTCGGAAACCGAACTGGCAGTGAATAATAATATTGTGTTTTTCGCAGAAAGCGGTTATTCACAGTGTTATTAGTTTTTCTAGGCATTTTGAAAATACAGGCAACATGGATACTGGTCTGTAGTTAGACGTTGGTTTTATCACCGGCTTTGAAAAGCACCGTAACCTTTACGAGCTGCATGCGCTTGGAAAATATACCGTTTACAAAGCACAAATTATACACATGCTCAAAAACTGGGCATATCAGACATAAAAAACACGAGTGAAATAACTAGGAGAATAAGTGGAGCTCATATGGCAGGTTTTTTATGATGACAAGTAGCAGTTTACCAGTATCCCTTAAAAGAAAAGCATACAACAGCTGTACCTTAGCGGTACTAACCTATGGGCAGAAACTTGGAGAATGGAAAGGGTTCAGCTCGTGTTAAGGACAACGCAAGAGCTTCGGAAAGAAAAATGGCAAGTCCAACGTCAAGAGACCGGAAGTGGGCAGAGGGGTTGAGAGAACAAACGGAGGTCCTTGACATCCTAGTCGATATAAAAAACAGGTATAGACTTGGGCACAGCATGTAATGCGAAAGAGTACACAAGCATAGGACTGTTAAGAGTTCTGCAGTCGCGTGCTTCTCTGCCTCATATTGTCATGCGTGAATGCGGGAGATCACTGATCACAAGAAACAGCGGCGGTCTTCGACGAACGTCTTCAGATCACAGCTCGAGATCGCTGTCACTTCCTCGTCCTCTTTTTGAGGCGGCGCGTGCTTCAGGTCAGCGCCAAGCGAACATGCGGAATGCACTGTGTCACTGGCACCCCGGAAATAAAGAGCATCGTCCCGATGCGCAGCCTGTGTGTTTTAAAAAAAGTTCACTAGGGGAAGCATGAAGTGCGCTCGAAAGTCCAGCTCTACCGCCACCGCTCGTGGTAAGGCATGAGACGGACAACGTGTACCACCTCAGGGTGCAGAGATCGCCGAGACTTCTGAAAGCCGTCAGGAACGACCTCATAGTTGAGGTCTCCAATTGGTCTGATCACTTTGTAGGGTCCAAAATACCGGCAGAGGAGGTTTCCGCTAAGTCCGCGTCGGTGAATGGGAAAGCAGACCCACACACGGTCTCCTGAAGTGTACCGAGCGTCACGGCGTCGGAGGTTATAGTATTGGGCGCCCCGGCATTGTTGGTCGAGAATCCGCACTCTGGCCAGCTGACGAGCCTCTTCAGCGAGGTGCAGGAAGGTGTGAAGATGCGCATTCGGGTCGATGTCTTCTACACGCGGTAACATGGCGTCCAGCATCGTGGTCACGTCGCGGCCGTAAACAAGACGAACGGCGGCATGTTTGTCGTTTCCTGTACGGCCGTATTGTATGCGAAGGTGACTTATGGGAGCACTTTGTCCCAAGTTCTCTGCTGAACGTCGGCATATATGAATGTCTGATTAAAAATATATGAATGAAGTTTCCACCGCTCCTTGTCCTTTATTTTTGTTGCCAGCCGCCCTCTTGGATTTCATGCCCCGCAGGTAGTACTGGTACAAAATTTGCTGCAACCTTTAAATGTACTCCTGTCTAACATCTTTCGCACACAAGATAGTGGGTCTTTCGTGGAAATTCTCTATGATGAAATTTTCCCTAACAATCCTAAGCATTTACCACGCCGCATTTCCAATGGATTGTCAGGAGACCATTTACAAAACTTACCTATCAGCACAACGGTAGCAACAGACGCCTCCCAATGTGATGAAAAGGCAGAGGTTGGAATATATTGCTTTCTTCTCTACTGGTATTTTCTGTGCGCCTTCAGGATTTCAGTCCAATTTTCCAAGCGGTAGTTTCTAGCAGTGGTGTTTTCTCTTCGCAAACTAGACCCATCTTTCTCTGGAGTGGCTGTCATTACAGACTTTTTCTTTGTTCTCGCCCCTTGCTTCGACTATGGATCCTCCAACCTTAAACACCTTCCAATCATTACTCCCTGCACATTTGAGCCGTATCGGTACCAGGTCGCAGCAGTGTGACAGTCAATGAAGTTGCTCACAGCCTGGCAAAGGCATCCCTCAGTGGCCCCGTGCTACCTATCCTACCGGCTACAGCGTACATAACAGCAGCGAAGTTTCTGAGACGCATTTTATTAGGCATGACAACTGGATTTCTTTTAAGATTTGATGATTACTTACATCTGAGGTATTAGTGGAGCAGAAAGTCATGTAATTCAAGGCAGCTTGAGGGCTCTTTAACAAGGTTGCGCTGCCAGATCCCACCCTTAAATTTTTTATTTGCACGGGTCTGGTGGTTTGGTGCCTTCTCCCGTCTGCGTATTATGTGGTGAACGCGATTGAATAGACGATTTCTTGTTGTTTTGTCGCCGCTTCACCATGACGAGAAGACGGATTTTGGAGCAGCCATTGCAACAACTTGGCCGTAGTTTTAGTAGCCAGATCATATTGTCGTTTGGCGCCTCCACCCTTCTGTACAGCCATTGGTCTGTTTTTACCCATTAAACATTTCTTACTGGAATCTAATCGGCTGCCTTGCTAACATTTATTATTATTATTATTATTATTATTATTATTATTATTATTATTATTATTATTATTATTATTATACGTTATCTTACTCACACAACTGCAAATCCCACAGTGTCCTGCGTGCGTTATGCACTTCCCGTTTTATTTCAGTGGTTCTTTAACTTCTCTGTTCCGCAGCAATCCTTTAATTTTCGATGATGAAACAATTCATGGAAAACTCTCTGTGCACCCCATTCCTCATTGATCCCCTTGTACGGGCATGTGCAGGCCATTGTATGAAGATAACAACAACGAAATGGGAAGGGAATATAACAGCTGGTCCTTAAAGGTAATGGAGTAGATTCCAAGAGAAGGCAAGCGTAGCAGTGGGTGGCAGAAGGGGTGGGCGGCTAGCAAGGACACCTTGAGTCTCAAGGTGATGGTGCTTGGCGCCACCACAGACCCTTAGCCCCCATACCGAAGCTGTCATCCGCACCGTGGCGATAGGTTGTAAGGGGAAGGGTAGAAACTATGAACGGTGGCGGTCGGGGCCATGGTTCAGCCCCGGCCGAAGGGCTCCACGTCTTTTTACCATTCGGGGGGCTCCGGGACCTTCCTGTGAATAAGACGGCGGACCACTGGCGACATTTAGGAACCGTCAGTATATCCAGAGCGCATGAGTACCTGTTCTAAAAATTTGATCGGGCCCTGAAAAGGAACCGCACCGATGAAGCATTTACAAGTACCCGACCTAAAATTGACCACTTTCCTCACTTCTTAGTGATACACTCCCTGACCGATAATGACCCCGTTGCAGCGATGTATGTTTTCGTTATCGCTCGAACCCTTGAGAAACTGATTGGGAAAAAGTACAGAGCAAAGAAACTCTCATCTGCTGACCTTCTTATCGAAGTGTCCCAGAAAGACCACTCTGACATCCTTCTGAGGCAAAAGCAGTTTGCTCACCCCGTGGTGACCATCACTCCCCACCGGAATCTAAACACTGTGCAAGGTGTCATATCAGAACGTGATCTGATCCAAGAAACAGAAGCTGACCTCTTGGAAGGCTTCCGAGATCAAGGTGTCATTGCCCTTCGTCGCATCACCATAAGGCGGAACGATGAAGAGGTGGTGACACCCCACATCGTCTTGACTTTTGAACGGTCCTGTCTTCCAAACGCAGTAAATGCAGAGTACATCTACTGCAAAGTTCGTTCATATATTTATTTATTTATTTGAAATTCCTTACAGGCCCATTGGGCATTGTGTAAGGGGGGCGAAAAAAAGATATAATACAGTGCATTAATAACCAAAGGAAAGAAAAGGAAACGTACGCGACGCAAAATAATTCACTACAATACAGGATAATGTGCTCACCGAACGTGGAAACAAAGCGCGGTTAAGGCAAACACGGAAACATGGCAAGCAAACATAAGTAAGAAAACATCCGAATGGCACGAGTGTAGCAGCAAAGCAAAGAACAATAATAGACTTGAACGTAGGTGTGCTAAATGACGGTTTCAGTGAAATATGTGATGAGTTTAGAATGGAAAGATTCTAGATTAGACGCGGAAGCGATGTTGTCTGGCAGATCTTTCCATAATCTGATGGCTCGTGGTAATGCAGATGAGTTAAAAGCCAATGTGTCACCATATATTCTTGCGAAACTAAACTGATTATATAATCTTTTCGACGTGCGGGATGAGACATCGAGTTGAAATGAGGTAGTTCTATTGAAGTGCGCATATTTGTGAAATAGTGTGAGGAGAGTGATGTCACGGCGCGTGCTTAATGATTGTAGAGAAAGATCTGTTTTAATCTGAGTGACGCTTGAGCGGCAGTTAAAGTTTCGTGAAATGAATCGTGCTGCCCTGTTTTGGATAGATTCTAACGCGATGATCATGTTCTTATGATAGGGAGACCAAATGGGAGAAGCAAATTCAAGTTGTGGACGAACAAAAGTGAGGTATGCTAGTTTTCGAATATTAGATGGTGAATGTCGGAGATTACGGCGTAAGTATCCTAATGACTTTGAGGCGACGGCGCATATGGATGAGATATGGTATGACCATGAAAGATCTGAAGAAAAGTTGACGCCGAGGTATTTGTAATGTGATACGTGAGAGAGTAGATCATTTTGAATACGGTATGTATAGCTAGATTTGTTATTTTTACGGGTGAAAGAGATTACTTTGCACTTGGATACATTAAGAGTCATTAACCATGAGTTGCACCAGTCGTTAATAGTAAGGAGGTCTGATTGGAGCGCCAGGTGGTCATTAGTAGATCTAATAGGGTGGTATATAATGCAATCATCCGCGAAAATTCGCATACTAGAAGTTATATTATTAGGTAAATCATTGATATAAATAAGGAATAATAAGGGACCAAGCACACTGCCCTGCGGTACACCGGAGTTAACTGGGGAAAGGTTAGAGGACAGATTATTAACAAATACGAACTGTTGGCGATGCGAGAGGAAGTTACGAAGCCATGTTAAAGTTAGCGAGTCTAGACGGAGTGATGATAATTTCGAAATCAAGCGGCAGTGAGCTACGCGGTCGAACGCTTTGGCAAAATCAAGGAATATACAGTCAGTATGAAGGTTATTGTTCATATTAAAATGCAAATCAGTAGATAGCTCGAATAACTGTGTTTCGCAGGAGTGACCCTCTCTAAACCCGTGTTGATTAGTGTAAAAAAAGTTATTCTGCTCAAGATGACTAAAGACATGCGATGAAATTATATGTTCAAGCATTTTGCAGCAGATGCACGTGAGAGATATAGGACGGTAATTTTCAGCGGAGTTTTTGTTTCCAGATTTAAAAATTGGCACTATTTTAGCTATCTTCCAGTCTGAGGGTAGTATTCCTGTAGTTAATGATTGCTGAAAAATATGAAATAAAATTTTGCTTGCCACTAGAACTGTATTTTTTAAAATTTTTGAATTAATGCCATCAACACCATCCCCAACCCGAGGAGATGTTTCAATTGCCAAAAAAGTACGGACACAGATCAAAAAACGTGCCGGGGAAAACTCACATGAGCGATGTGCGGTGCCCATGAGCACCCAACCGACAACTTCAGTGCCGCTCAATTAGAGTGTCCAAAGAGTCACGGGACACATGCTGCCTACTCGCGAATATGCCAGAAATTTCAAAACGAGAAAAAAAGTAATTCACCTGAAAGTAACAGAAGACATCACATTCTCGGATGCCCGGAAGAAGCTCTCGCTTCTCTCCGAAAGATTTTACGCTGACGCAACACGCCGGGGTGCCGGGCGGCGTCTCCTCTCAGTGGGCACGCAATTCAGCATCGCTCATGGGCGTCCACTGCGGCCCGTCACCAAGCAGCCTCCGGCTGCACCAGACTTCTATGTCCCAGAGGTCAACTTTTCGCAGACTTCTGGGAAAACACAGACAAATGAGAGGGAGTCTCTGCCTCTTGAAAGCTCCACGTCTGCTTCCGCGTCTCCACCGGAAGAAATGTACATGACACCGGGACGGCGCTGAGGGAGGCCCCCATAGAAAGGCGGAGTCTTTTAGACTGCCTTAAACCGAAAAGGCATCCGCCAGTCAAGCCGAATGATAAAGGCGGCGGCATCTAAATAACTCCCACTAATCTTCGCTTTCTCACCAAGAACGATGGCTTTAGAGAGCATTATCCAATGGAACTGCCGAGGCCTACTTGAGAACCTGGATGACATATTTGAAATACTCGCGGAATATTAACCAAGCATACTTTGCCTACAAGAAACGTACCTAAACACAACAAACGCAAACTTTCTAAAGAAGTACGCAGTATACCCGAAGGACAGGCAAGGCAGTGTGCACTCATCAGGTGGCGTTGCTATTGTGGTGCAGGTTAAAAACGTCGAAGGTAAAAATTGGATAGATTCAATGAAAAAGAAGCATAGTATAGAACTATATCGATGCTGGGAAAGGCAGATCAAGAAGGAAACGTTTTGTGATAACTCAAGAGGCAGTGCCCTCCTCTTTGAAACTAGGTCAGGGTGTCTTACAACGCGCAGCTACAGAAAAAGATTTAACGAAGAAGACACATGTGCTGTGTGTGGTAAATCTGTAGAAACTATAGAACGCCTCATTCTAAAATGCGATGATATCCATCCCGATGTCGATACAGGCACAGTCACTCTTCCTGAGGCCTTAGGGTTTAGGATAACAATAGTCATGTAAATAAATCTGCGGTGGAAATTAGCAAAAAGCGATTGGAGGATTGGTGGTACGAAAACAGAAAGGTGACATAAGTTTTAAAGTGTAGGAAGACTTTTTTTTTAAAGAAAAAGGTTTATTGTATTAACAACTTACAGCAGAGTAAACAAAAATAAAGGAAAAAAACTGAGTACAGTGGCAACAACCACTGCCCCGTTTCGAAGGAGATGCCCCTACCTTCCATCCATCCGTCCAATCCATTCAATTGCCTCGCAATGTCTTTCACTGTCAACTTATTTAGAAGCAGTGGCAGTACGAGTCCTAACTTTTGGCAGAGTAATAACCATATGTACCCTATATATCCCACAAGATCATCGGCTGTCGACTGATCAACTCGAAAAACTCATTGTTCAGCTTCCCGAGCCATTTCTGTTGGTTGGTGATTTTAACGCTCACCACCCATTGTGGGGAGGAACCAGAACAGATTCTCGAGGAGCGCTAATCAAAAAAGTCTGTGGTCAGCTAGCTCATGCATATTTAATAGAAAAGAACCAACCAACATACTTTAATTTAACACACAACTCATACACAGCGATAGACCTTGCTAATGGCTCTCCATTGCTCTCGCAGCTACTCAGTGGGCTGTTATTGAAAACCTGTATGGAAGTGATCACTTTCCCATTTCTTTAGAATATTCAGAAAATATCAACCCGAGGGTAAATAACCCTAGTTTAAAGAACAGATTGCTGATTGGAAGGTGTTCCGGGAACTACCAGCATTGCCCTGTTCTTCCATTACAGAACTAGGTATAGATGAATCTCAATCCCTGGTCACACTGCACATAATAGACACTGCACAGAAATTCATCCCACAGACATCAGGTAAAACAGAAAACAAACGAAGACCATGGTGGAATGCGCAGTGCAAAAAAACTCGTCAGGACAAAAATAATGCATGGTAAAAATTCCGCCATTATCCTGAGATTCAGAACTTGATAAACTTTAAGACAGCTAAAGCAAATGGCAGGCGTACTCGCCGTATATCCAAACGGGAAAGTTGGCAATCGTTTCTCTCCTGTGTAAATTCTTACACAGATACACGTAAAGTGTACAGTAGACTAAAAGCGTTTAAAGGGCATAGTTGACATCTAATTCCTCTTGTTAGCACTGCTGGTGATACATTGGAGCACCAAGCAGATGCACTAGGCGGACACTTCGAATACACTTTTAGCTCCGCACATATACAGATTCTTTCTTGAGATACAAGCTAGCTTAGGAGCTCAAACCTGTTCACAATACTAAAAGGCCATCAGTAGGATGATACAATAGCCCATTTATTTTACAACAGTTGAAAGTTGCCTTAGGCACTTGTGGGAACTCAACAGCAGCAGGCCACGACAGGGGTTACATATGGAATGCTCAGGCACTTGCATGAAGAAACCTTTGAAAATATCCTGTGCCTGTTCAATAAGATATGGGCTGCTGGACGTCTTCCAAAAGCCTTGAAAGAAGAGATTATTATCCCGGTATTAAAGCAAGGCAAAGAAGCCACACTTGCGGCCAGTTATCTGCCAATTGCCCTAACCAGCTGCTTATGTAAACTCTTTGAAGAAATGGTAAATCGTCGCCCTGTGGATTTTCTTAAAATCAACGGTCTTCTTGACTAGCAACAAGCTGAATTTAGAGCTAACCGGTCAACCACTGACCAGCTCGTTGCCTTCGAATCTTAATTACGTAAATGACAACTTTGTGCATAAACAGCACTGTTTATCTCTTTTCTTCGATTTATAGAAGCTCACGATACCACATGGCGCTATGGTATCATCCGTGATCTGTTCATCTTTGGTATCTCAGGAAATATGCTGTCCACCATTCAAAGTTATCTGTCTCAACGAACATTCAAGGTCCGTGTAGGGAACTCGTTATCTAAGCAGTTTATACAAGAAAATGGTGTCCCTCAAGGCGGCGTTCATAGCTGCACTCTTTTTATAGTGAAAATGAATTCATTAAAGAGCGTCTTGCCCGGATCTATATCCTACTCCGTTTATGTCGACGATGTACAAATAAGTTACAAGTCCTGTAATTTGGTCATCTGAGGAGCGGCAAATTCAACTAGGAGTAAACAAAGTAGCAAAGTGGGCAGACCAAAACGGATTTACTCAATTCACCAAAGACTGTAAGCGTACTCTCCACAAAAAAACGTGGTATGAGACCTAAACCCGAAATAACAATTAACGGACAGAGTATTGCTGTCCAAAAAGAGCACAAATTTCTTGGCGTCGTAGCCGACGAAGGGCTTACATTCATGAAACACTTTAAGCACCTATACTTAAATGCATGAAATCAATGAACCTTTTAAAAATCTTGTCCCACCAATCTTGGGGTACGGATCGAGACTGCCTGCGGAGTCTTCTAAATAGCGTAGTTCTATAACGTATAGACTACGGCTCAGTAGTGTACGAGTCAGCAAGAAAAATCTCCTTAAAAATGCTCGACGCTGTGTACCACCTTGGTCTGCGGTTGGCTGCTAATGCTTTCCGTACAAGCCCAAATGCAAGTTTGTACGTTGAGCCGAACCGTTGGTCACTTGAACGACGACGGAAATACACATGTATAACGTACGCTACGAAGGCATTATCTTATGCTAACCATCCATGAAATGCGCTTTTGCGAAACCCAACCAGTAAACTTATCTTTTCTGACCGACCGTCTGAAGCCCCACCTTTACCCATTAGTCGCCACACTTGTCCAAGACATAGACATACCAGTCTCCAACATTTTGGTAACTTCTAAAGACATAATTGCTCCCTGGCAAGTATATCGAATTGACTGCGACACATCTTTTCGTGAGGTTGGTAAGAATGGGTCACCAATTGGCATAAAACAGCATTTTCTCCCCCTACAAGCAAAATATCAGTGCACAGGGTTTTACACTGATGCCTCAAAGACATCCTCAGTTTCATGTGCAGTGCACAGTTGTCAATGTTCTGAAACAAAAACAGTAATTAGACACACAGGCATATTTACTGCGGAATGCCATGGTATTCTGTTGGCTGTTAGTTTCATCCTGGAAAAGAAAGTCCCAAGCTCTGTTATTTACTTAGATTCCTTAAGTGTGATTATGGCCCTGTTTTCTTGGAAACCCTGCAAAAACCTTGTAATGAATTGCCTCTTGAAATGCTTTATGTCTGCACACATTTTGAACCTTAAAATTAAACCAGGTCACTGTGGAATAGATGGCAACGAAAAAGCTGATAGGCTTGCAGTATCTGGTGCCGAACTGAGCAGGATGCATATAAAACCACTTGCATACCAGGAGCTCAGGCTATATTAGGACTGCACTTCGCAGAGTGGCAGCAGGATTTGGATGAACAAACAAGCAACAAACTGCACACAATAAAACCACAGATTGGGAGGTGTGCCACAGAAAAACAAAATAGATTCAAAGAAGCTGCTCTCTGCAGATAGAGGATAGGCATACATACATCACACACTCGCATCTTTTACAGGATACTCCGGCACCAAAGTGCGCGAGATGTGGAGTCCACATCTAAGTTGTCCACACATTAATCATATGCCCCAGACTGGATATGCAAAGACGACAGCACTTTCCTGAACTTTACACATTTAACATACCAATGCACCCTTCATTATTTTAGGTGATCACTGCATGTTCTCATTGGATAGATGTTTACATTTTTAACTGATGTAGGTTTTTAAGAGAGATTTCATATTCAAAGTAACCTCAGCACCTCCTCATTCCTGAGGAGAGTGCTGAGCTTACCCATAGCTGCCAGACGCCTCGCCTCTCTTGCTCAAGGAAGGACTATGGTTGAGGCTACCTGGCTTCGTCGTTCATATATAACTCGTGTTAGAAAAAGTTCTAGGCACTATACATCATTTTAAGCGGTTCCACCAGACATTTAGGCACCCTCTTCAGACTCTATAAGCACTCACATACTTGACTGTACCATGGTATGGCATCTCTAAGGCCCTATACACCCGGTTTTAATGCTACCATCTGTACACATTTTAGCCCGAGTCGACCAAAAACCTCGTGTTTGGTGCTCTATGGCCTTAGTTGCCCTTGCGCCAAAAACCTAGCATCATCCTCAGAAAGGTGGGCGGATGAGGTTATGAAGTTTGCGGAGATACGATGGTCACATCTTGCGAAGGACAAGGCTGAATGAACAGACATGGAAGAAGCCTTTGCCGTTCAGTGAGCGTAGTCAGGAAGATAATGATGAATATTGTTATGAGGCCAAGATAAGCCCAAAACGTCACATAATATTTGGTGGCCCCAATCGATTTTCAACGGCTGTGCAGCTACGTGGGATGAACACAGCAAGAACTATCATTGCCGCAGTTCCGCGGCGAACACATCAGTAAAAAATGGCCGCCACCGTCTGGAAGGCGTTGAAGTAACGAGCGTTAGCTGTTTCGTTTACTATATGAAGGAAGCGAAGAAGAACGCGCCGCTCGTATCGAGAAACGGATTGTAATACCCTTTGAAACGGGATGGATTGCCATCATGCTCAGCTACGCGTGCCCGATCGCCGCCTAGCGCCATATATCAGAGAACTTACGATACACGTCTACAAAATGTCGTGCGGCACCTCCTCAAGATACGTCCCAAACGGAATTTGCTTCGTTTGAGGAGTCAGGATGGGCCTCGATTTCAGCTTGCGTTGCGAAATGGTAACGCTTCAATTAGTAGTCACAGGCATACAACGCTTACCTATTATGCAATTGTGGTATACAACTGTCCCGGCTGGGTTCCCGGTGGTGTCGGAGTATATATATAGCGGAACGAATATATACATGTATAGCGGTCCCGTAATAGATTTTCTTACATATTTTTTGGTGACGGGTCGGGTGGGGGGGGGGGGGATGAGAGGGCACAACTAGAGTGAATTAGAAGATCGAGTGTGTCAAACGTCTATGCCGCCTGTGTATAAAAATCGAGGCAAAAAAAAGGGTAATTTCCGCTAGGATCGCTGCGAACGTTATCCTTTGCTAGGTGCATTTTTAGAAGCGGCAGAACCCGCGCGCTGCGTAGCGTAGTGGCTAGTGAACTCGCTTCACACGTAGAAGACTAAGGTTCGATTCGCGCTGAGCGAACAATTGCTTTTTTATTTTAAATCAATTTGGTTTAGTGCACACAAGCCGTGAAAGCTAAAAAAGCCAACGGAAACCGAAAATAAAGTTTGTGCTGCGCCACCTTGCAACTGCCGTGGACTTCGCCTTGTCAAAATATAACGGCCGGAACCTCCTGCCACGCAGTGCCAATTTTGAATGCGCACTTAGAGCACACCCGACGTTACTATCCACGCTCCGATCTGTGCTTTTAGCTGATGAATAAGACAAATACGCCCTTCAAACAGTGCTGGGAATTGTTTCGTTCTGCTTGACGTCTGCCACCTGTACAGAGTGCGTCACGCAGACGTACGCTGTCGCTTTAGAATGACGTCCTGTGGGGCGAGTTGGTGCGTGACCAAAAACCGCGGCGCAATGTTGACCACCCAAGGAAGAAAAGGACTACACATGCTCACACTACCAACTGTTTATGGGAAGAAAAGTGGGAGCTGGTTGTTTCTGCAATGCTATTGCCGCGAATATTTGCACTGTTTGTTTTTCAAATCTGCCGCCACACCACTTTATCGCTTTGTTTGCGACGCAAGACGCGACTAGATTTATCTCGATTAATCGCTGTCAGGCAGAGCTGATTCTACTTTGTTCCGGAATGTTCTTGTAAGTTTGCACGCTTTAGCTCGAAAGCTCGCTATCAGCTTTAAATTGAGCACGGCCGACAGCGGCGGGCATTCTGTTCGACGACCGCCGAGCACGCTTGTCGCTTCGCCGCCGCCGAGTGATTCAGTCCATTTTGGGTGCACGTCAGCCCAATAAACAGTTCTTTTAGAAGATCCTTTCGTCCGTATTCATCGCTGCTTCGACTGCCGTCACCACTACGTGACATCTGGTGGAGGTGCGGGGTAGCCTTCCATGTTCCGGACGCCCCCTTCAAGTCGTGAAGCCAGCCCTGAGCGCTCCGCACCCGAGGACGAGCCAGCAGCTCAGCGAGCCAGCCGACGTCTCCAGGGAGAGGAGCCTGAGTTCGGGAAACTGCCGGACCGCACAAGACAGCGAAAAGACGCGGCTACGAGCACCGCAATCTCGCCGAAGATGTCGACACCGATTGTACTGCAGCAGCCGCGGGTGCCGCCAACTTTCAATGGATCCCTAGGCGAAGACCCTGAAGAATGGTTGGATCAATTTGAGCGCGTGGCGTCATTCAACAAGTGGGATGATGCGGCAAAGATTGGACACGTTTTTTTCTCATTGGATGGCTCCGCACGCACGTGGTACGAAAACTACGAGTCGTCCCTTACGACATGGGAGCTATTCAAGAGAGAACTATTGAAGGTATTTACCAGTGTCGTGAGGAAAGAAAGAGCCGAACGACTCCTCGAGTCCAGGATCCAGCTTCCGAATGAGCCCGTCCGCAGCTACGTCGAGGAGAGGAAGCGCCTATTTCGCCGCGCCGATCCCGGGATGACCGAGGAAAAGAAAGTTCAGTTCTTAATGCGCGGCGTAAAAGAACAACTCTTTGGCAGCCTCGTCCGTCAGCCGCCAAAAACGGTCGAGGAATTCATGCAGGAAGCCTGCACGATTGAGAAGACCCTCGACGTCCGAGCTCGGCAGTACAACCGCCCTTCCTCTGCCTATGCAATCCGTTCGGACACGCCGGCCACCACCAGCGACAGCTTGCGGGACGTTATCCGCGAAATCGTCCGAGAGGAGCTACGCCGATTGCCGCCATCCTCCCCACAGCCACAAGCATCGACTCTGATGGACGTGGTACGGGAAGAAGTGCAACAGGCACTTGGCACCCCGACGGCCACAGAACCCCAGGCCATGACCTACGCCGCTGCAGTAAGGACTGCTCAGCCCCAACGACAACCCCCACGTCCTCCCCGAAATGAGCCACTTGGTCCACAACGCCGCCTCCCAGCCCCCGCCCGCCCAGCCTATGACCGACCCTCAAGCCCCAGGAAATGCGACGCCTGGAGGACTTCCGACAACCGGCCGTTGTGCTTCCATTGCGGTGAGGCCGGCCATATTCTTCGTCACTGCCCGTACCGACGTATCGGTCTTCGAGGATTTGCCGTTAACGCCCCACGACCACGCTTCGGACAACGTCCGCACGAAATCGACGAGTACCTGCGTCGAGAAGAGTACACGCCGAACCGCTTTTCGCGCTCACCATCGCCGTCAACCTCGCGCTTTGCGTCGCCACGCCGCAGCTACGCAGCCACGGTACGAGGAAGGTCGCCCAGCCCCCGTAGGGGAAACTAAAGGCAGCAACCTCTGGAGGTGAGGTTGCTCACGAGCTAAACGCCGAAGATCCTCCACCGACCACGCCCCATGAAGACGCTGCACCCGCGACGCCGCATGAAGAACCGACACTCGCTGCACCGACGCCGCACACAATGAGAACCTCGACCACGACGCAAGCTACCTTGAAATCGACGCCGCCACCCAGAGGAGCTTCGACCACACGCCCAACCCGTGACTCGCATACGCGACGAAGCCGTGACCCGACGCCGAGAGCGACATGCAATGCAGGAGCCAGGACCTCCGACCTAGAAGTGACTATCGACGGCCGGAAAGTTACCGCTCTAGTCGACACAGGAGCCGATTACTCGGTGATGAATGGAACATTCGCTGCGCAGCTCAGAAAAGTCACAACGGCTTGGGACGGCCCACAAATTCGCACCGCTGGGGGCCACCTCATTACGCCATCAGGACAATGCACAGCGCGAGTGACTGTCAAAGGACATACCTATCCTGCGACCTTTGTTGTGCTACCGCAATGCTCCCGCGAAGTGATCTTGGGTATGGATTTCCTTAATGAGCATCAGGCGATCATCGACCTGCGATCCAAGCTGATCACGCTTTCGACGGACGAAGCCATCGCTTCGATGAAAACTCGGGAAAATCACGTTGCCCTAAGTGTCCTGGAAGAAGAAGTGAGCGTCCCACCCCGTTCAAGCGTTATCGTGACCATAGGCGCCACGAAAGCCATAAACACTGAAGCCATCATCGAGGGGAACATGCAGTTGCTACTAGACCGAGGAATCAGCATCGCAAGAGGCATCGCACATTTCCGCAATGGCCAGGCCGAAGTACTGCTGACTAACTTCAGCGAAGAATACCGGCATATTAACAGAGGAACGACGATTGCTTTCTACGACGAAATATCTGACGTACGAGATTCCTTCGCCCTCTCCGACCCCTCCGCAGAAGATCCGCCTGACCAAGAGAACTCGCCCACTTTCGACATCAACCCAGCCCTGCACCGGAACAGACAAGACCAGATCCGCAATCTGCTTCAAAACTACAGTGAGTGCTTTTCGACATCGCCGAAGGTGCGACAGACGCCAGTTGCCAAGCATCGCATTATAACGGCCAACACGTCCGATCTCTCCGTCAAAGCCCCTACCGTGTGTCACCGCGAGAACGATTAGCCATCCGCTACCAAGTCGAAGAAATGCTTCGCGACGATGTCATCCAGCCTTCAAACAGCCCATGGGCGGCACCGGCTGTTCTAGTGAGAAAGAAAGACGGCGCACTTCGATTCTGCGTGGATTACCGCCGCTTGAACAACATAAAGAAGGACGTCTACACTCCCCCGCATCGACGACACACTGGACCGCCTCTGCAACGCCAAATATTTATCATCGATGGACCTCAAAAGCGGCTATTGGCAAATTGAGGTCGACGAAAAAGATCGCGAGAAGACAGCATTCATCACTCCGGATGGGCTGTTTGAGCTCAAGGTGATGCGACTTGGTCTCTTTTCCGCACCAGCGACGTTTCAGCGAGTAATGGATACAGTGCTGGCAGGCCTGAAGTGGCAAATTTGTCTAGTATATTTAATGACGTCGTTGTCTTCGCCTCGAACTTTGAAGAGCACCTCAAAAGACTTCGAACAGTACTAGACGCCATCAAGTCGTCTGGTCTAACCTTGAAGGCAGAGAAGTGCCACTTTGCCTACGAAGAGCTACTGTTTCTAGGTCACATCGTTAGCAAGGAGGGAGTACGCCCGGACCCGCAGAAAACAGCTGCTATTGAAGTTTCCACCGCCGGCCGATAAGAAATCAGTGCGCAGATTTCTCGGACTGTGCGCATATTTCCGACGATTTGTGAAAACCTTTTTGCGCATCGCCGAGCCCCTGACCCAACTAACGAAAACAGACGTGCCGTTTAAATGGGAAGCGCCGCAAGCAGAAGCCTTCAAGGAATTTCAGCGTCGGTTACAGTCCCCACCGATCCTCGCGCTTTTTGATGAAAACGCCGATACTAAAGTTCATACCAACGCAATCAGCGTGGGCCTAGGTGCCGTTCTCGTTTAAAAAAAGCGACGGGCTGGAGAAGGTCATCGCATACGCTAGCCGTTCCCTTTCCAAGGCCGAGGCGAACTATTCGACAACTGAGAAGGAGTACCTTGCCACCATCTGGGCCACGTCAAAATTCCGCCCCTACCTGTATGGACGACCATTCAAGGTGGTCAGCGATCAGCACGCGCTGTGCTGGCTTGCCAATTTGAAGGATCCCTCTGGCCGACTCGCTCGATGGAGTCTGCGTCTCCAGGAGTTTGACGTCACCGTCGTTTACAAGTCCGGACGCAAACACACTGACGCCGATTGCCTCTCACGAGCCCCTGTAGATGCACCGCCGCTGGACGACGATGAGGACGCCTTCCTGGGACCCATCAGCGCAAGCTCTTTTGCTCAGCAGCAACGCTCGGACCCCAACCTAAAAGGCCTCATCGAGTACCTGGAAGGCAAGGTTTCTTCACCCCCCGCTTCATTCAAGCGAGGACTGTCTTCTTTCTGTGTGCAGAATGATGTCCTTGTGAAGAAGAACTTTACAGCGAACAAAACAGCCTACCTCCTTGTTGTACCTACTTGTCTCCGCGGAGAAGTTCTACAGGCTTCACATGACGAGCCGACAGCTGGACATCTCGGGTTTACTCGCACCCTCCGCCGCATTCAAGACAAGTATTACTGGCCCCGACCCCGACTGTCTGCCGATGTCGCACACTAGGTGGAATCCTGCCGAGATTGTCAGCGACGAAAGACCCCTCCCACACGACCAGCAGGATTTCTGAACCGCATTGAACCTCCCTCAAGGCCCTTTCAGCAGATCGGCATGGACTTGCTTGGCCCTTTTCCAACGTCAACATCTGGAAATAGGTGGATGATCATAGCGACCGACTACCTGACCCGCTACGCCGAGGCGAAAGCCCTTCCGAACGGAACAGCAGCAGAAGTCGGCAAATTTTTCGTGGAATGCATCATTCGACACGGCGCCCCCTGTGTGCTCATCACGGACAGAGGAACAGCATTCACGGCGGAACTAGCGCAAGCCATCCTGCGTTACAGCCAAACCAGCCACCGGAGGACAACTGCATACCATCCGCAAACCAACGGACTGACCGAGCGCCTGAACAAAACCATCGGCGATATGCTCGCCATATATGTCGATGCCGAACACAAAACCTGGGATGTCATCCTGCCTTACGTCGTCTTCGCCTACAACACCGCAGTGCAGGAGACCACCCAGATGACGCCTTTTATTCTCGTCCATGGCAGGGAGGCCACGACCACGCTAGACGCCATGCTGCCTAACGTTACAGAAGAAGAGAACGTCGACGTTGCCGCCTACCTTCAACGCGCAGACGAAGCTCGAAGGCTTCCCCGATTACGGATCAAAGATCAGCAGCGGTCCGACGCCAGACACTACAGCTTACGAAGACGCAACGCGGAATACAAGCCAGGAGACCAAGTCTGGATGTGGACGCCCATTCGCCGTGGATTGAGTGAAAAGCTTTTGCGCCGCTATTTCGACCCGTACAAGGTTCTTCGTCGGCGAGGTGTACTGGACTATGAAGTCATCCCTGACGCAATGACTGCATCCCAGCGACGCCGCGTGCGACCAGAAGTTGTCCATGTAGTCCGTCTGAAGCCGTATTATGCGCGCTAAAGGCCGCTGCATTTCCATGCTCTATTTCCTCAAGGTCCGTTTTTGTTCTCTTACTAGTCGCATTATTTATTTTAATGCATCGGGTCGATGCTTCTTCGAGAGGGAAGTAATGCCGCGAATATTTGCACTGTTTGTTTTTCAAATCTGCCGCCACACCACTTTATCGCTTTGTTTGCGACGCAAGACGCGACTAGATTTATCTCGATTAATCGCTGTCAGGCAGAGCTGATTCTACGTTGTTCCGGAATGTTCTTGTAAGTTCGCACGCTTTAGCTCGAAAGCTCGCTATCAGCTTTAAATTGAGCACGGCCGACAGCGGCGGGCATTCTGTTCGACGACCGCCGAGCACGCTTGTCGCTTCGCCGCCGCCGAGTGATTCAGTCCATTTTGGGTGCAAGTCAGCCCAATAAACAGTTCTTTTAGAAGATCCTTTCGTCCGTATTCATCGCTGCTTCGACTGCCGTCACCACTACGTGACACTATTGTAGATTGCGCTACAAGTCTTAATGCGAGATGAGCTGTTTTCTATTTGCAGCCACAAATGCGCTTTGATCTCAGGGTGGTGGGAGACCTCACGAAATCTCGAAACGTGATGAGTAGTTGCTGCCACAGATGGCGCTGTGATCTCTGGGTGGTAGCAGACCCCACGAAATCTCGAAACGTGATGGCTAAGAGCTAACGCTCTTAAAAGTTTCTTGTGCGCTGCAAATTATAGAGTTGTAGAAGCTGCGGGAGGAGCGTCTGTAGTAGCCAGTGTTTGCAATACACTGTAATGACCCCCATAATGCGCAGGTCCACACGGGACGGAGAGGCAAAGAGACACCGTATGGCTCAGTTTAAACAAACAGATATATTCAATAATTATACATGATTAAGATTCACAGGCTGGGGCGTCCGAGCTTACGTGCCGACGACTTCATGGGGGCGATGGAGTGGCTCCGGAGTTGGGCTGGAGCGGTTGCTGGCAGAAGCTGCACGCCGTCGGGCTTCGGCGCTGAAGGCCCTCTTGGCGAACGATGTCGTCCTGAGCGTCCTTCTTCCGTACTGCTTGTCAATTTTTATATCCTCTTCTCCCCACACTCCTAGCGGCTAGGGCTTTCACTTGGGCGCACAAACATACCACCACACTTATGGTCTCGCCCCCCTCACGTGTTGAGTCCGAGGGAAAGAAGGTTGTCTTCGAGGTAGCGCATAGTGTCGGCTGTGGTAAGGCGCGCTCTGGCCCGCTGACAGTTCCCTTGTCCTGGGATGTGCTCGGGAGGGGCCAGGCCCGCCGAAACGAGGCCGCCCCTGGAACCGCCACGGCAATTGGGGAGGATAAAGCCCGTTTCCCCGCGGCGGCGGCGGCGGGTCCGGTTGGGTCCGGTTGGGCTTAAACCCCTTCGTTCTGGTCGTCACTCTCAAAGAGCATGGCTGGGTAATTGATGATGCCGCTGTCATCTGGGTCTCCGTCTACGCCGCGCCGTCGAACGCGGAACCTCGTAGCACACACAAGGAACGTCACACTCGCTCACCCTCGAGAAGAATGTTCTCCGAACATTTGAGTCCATGCAGCTCCCCTTGTCTTTCTGAATCGCCTCGCACAGTGCGTCCGACAAAACACTTTTCGCTGCACTCAACACCACTGCACAACACCATATGCCTCCGCTGTCATAACTGGCGTCTCCAGGGGCAGCACTGATCTTCTTTTACAGATAAACATGAAACTCAGCACCCAAGCCTCTCCTTTCTAGTCCAAACTGGACGAAATAAATTTACCACAGTTACAAAGGAGCTCCCACTTCTAGCACGATCACGGCACAGACAAAAATATAGATAACGAAAGGAAGTAGGGCAGGTTCTGCATGCGCTCCGCATGCTCTCCTGTGAAGGTGTTACTTAATGACAGAAAGGTTTAACTACCAACTCCGATAACTTAACACATAAGCACATAGCAATGTTATGAGCTGCGGCATTACACAATTCTAACCAGTTCACAACTCCGCTCTGTTTACGCCATTAGTCCGACTTAGCTTTCCGATTTCGCAGCGGATATCGGCCTTCATGAGTCATACTAAGTAAGTCTGTGACCCTTTGTCTGCTTTGGGACTCGCGCGAATATACCTTCTCCAATGATCCCACTGTTTGGCGGGTGTCAATATCGGTAATGCGAATCTCAGCCCCTCTCCTGTTCAAAAACGGAACTTTTTAGCCGCCCGCATTAACCTCTTCCTCAGAGAATGAGACTACTACCTTCCCTTTTCTCAAAAAATCCTGCCCTAATATACCTGACACTCCGTTTGGCAGAGACACCGTGTCCGGGCATACGTAGCAGGGGTGCTCCAATGCAATTCCGCCGAGAGAGAAGTGTAACCGGTAGAGTCCACTTATGCCAAGAGGATCCCCCGTTATGCCTACAAATTTGGTTGCCGTACCACCAGACGCTTCCAACACCTCGCGGTCCCCCTTCCTTCGAAGCGTGTTAAAACTGCTCTCCTTAAGCAATGTCACCTTTGACCCCGTATCTATCAACAATTCCATGCAACAACCATTTAACTTGCAACGCACAACAGGGCATGCCTCGTTGGCCACACAAACTACCACCACCTCATCATCCACTGCTCCCTCCCCACGCTCCTCAGGCTGGGGAGGACTATCTAGTTTTTTGTCTCGGTATCTGGAGCCCCGCTGTAGGCTTGCTTAGGGCGTGTCTCGCCTGCTTCTCTTTGTGGCTCCCCACGGCGCACGTTTTGGCAGAACCTGGCGATGTGTCCGCGACCCTGGCAAGCGAAGCATAGGATTTCTTCAAAATCTCGCATACCGCGCCTGTAGCTTTGTGGCGGTCTCCGGTTTTCAGCGAATGGGCGCTGTTGAGCGCGCGCTTCAACCTGGCGTTCCACCTGCTGAGATAGCAGCTGTTCTAAGCGATCTAACCGCTCTGTCAAGAGAGCAACCTCAGGGTTGAGCACCGCTCTCTCTATGACGCGTACTCTCGCTGCGGCTGTCGTTAACGCCTCATTTCGTTCCTCATCCAATGCGGCCTCCACGGCTTGGTCGAAATTTCTCGGCTTGCGCGAGAGCACGAACCGGCGCACAAGGTCTTGCAGACCAGCCACGAACAAAGCGGTCATTTCCTCTTTAAGTATATCCTCCGCGTATTTCTTCTTTAGCTGGTCTCCTTCCTCCTCCCTGCTTAACGTATCGCGCGCTAAGCGCTGAAGCCGCGACGCAAACGTTCGCACGTCCTCCCCTACCATCTGTCCGGCGTCACGGAACCTCTGTACCCGCACGTGACGTGGTTCAGTGTCGAAATGCTCAAACGCGAGCTTCTTAAATTCCGCAAATGATTTTGTGGATTTTACTTTTTCGTCTCGCCAAGCAAAATCATGAGCAGCTCCTGCCATCTTACACCTCGCCATTCCCAGCATTTGAGCATCGGACCATCCCCCCATTTTCCCAATCTCTTCTAGCATGGAAAAGAAATCGCAGATTGGAACCCCTGTCTTATCTCCTGTAAACGTCGGAATGACGCTTCCTAATGCCAGCATGCTTGCTCCGAGCGACGGCTGTGGAGTGGGAGCTCCCTCAGATACAGACATTTTTTTTCTCAAGCCCTCCAGTGCGTCAAGCCTCTCAAATGGGGGTAAAAGTCCCACAATCAGTCCCGTGATTCCCTTTTGATTACAATTTTGAAGTCATGAATGTCACAGCATTCAGAGGACATTTGCTTTTGAGACCCCACTTCTGACACCAGTGTGATGACCCCCATAATGCGCAGGTCCACACGGGACGGAGAGGCAAAGAGACACCGTATGGCTCAGTTTAAACAAACAGATATATTCAATAATTATACATGATTAAGATTCAGAGGCTGGGGCGTCCGAGCTTGCGTGCCGACGACTTCATGGGGGCGATGGAGTGGCTCCGGAGTTGGGCTCGAGCGGTTGCTGGCAGAAGCTGGACGCCGTCGGGCTTCGGCGCTGAAGGCCCTCTTGGCGAACGATGTCGTCCTGAGCGTCCTTCTTCCGTACTGCTTGTCGATTTTTATATCCTCTTCTCCCCACACTACCTAGGGTGAGGACGCCCACGCCGGAGGGGAAGGAGGGGGCTAGGGCTTTCACTTGGGCGCACAAACATACCACCGCACTTATGGTCTCGCCCCCCTCACGTGCTGAGTCCGAGGGAAAGAAGGTTGTCTTCGAGGTAGCGCATAGCGTCGGCTGTGGTAAGGCGCGCTCTGGCCCGCTGACAGTTCCCGCGAGTCACCGGCCTCCGTTCTCCATCCATCAACTGACACTCGCTCCTCAAGGTAAGGCGCGCTCTGGCCCGCTGACAGTTCCTTTGTCCTGGGATGTGCTCGGGAGGGGCCAGGCCCGCCGAAACGAGGCCGCCCCTGGAACCGCCACGGCAATTGGGGAGGATAAAGCCCGTTTCCCCGCGGCGGCGGCGGCGGGTCCGGTTGGGTCCGGTTGGGCTTAAACCCCTTCGTTCTGGTCGTCACTCTCAAAGAGCATGGCTGGGTAAATTGATGATGCCGCTGTCATCTGGGTCTCCGTCTACGCCGCGCCGTCGAACGCGGAACCTCGTAGCACACACAAGGAACGTCACAACACAGAGCACCCGGAAGGAAAAGAGGAGTAGTGTACCGTTTTTTTTTCTGTAGTAGGCAGTATTTGCAATACACAGAGCACCCGGAAGGAAGAAAGGGGTAGTGTAACGTTTCTTTTTTTCACATGACCGACGCGAACATAGAGGAGGGAAAAAAAGCGGGACATAAAAATATGGACAGTGATTTGAACGAAAATTTTTCTCAGTGGACCATGAAAATCAATGCATTTGACTCCAAACAAGAAAACCAAAAAATTACTACGAATCGCACAGCTGTATACGCACAACTAATCGATCTGATGAAGACATGCAAATCAACAACTGAAGCTAGTTGGTTGCATATTTTTGGTGGAAATAATGCACTACACTAGGATTTCAACGAGACAAGCAGCATGCACAGGACAAGCGTGCACCGCAAACTTTCTTGTTTTGTCCGACAGTAGTAACCCTCAGTCGTTGCCCTTTAGAAAGTACAGTATTTCCCTATTGGCGCCTACTCTCTCGCTTACCTCATTGCAAACCGTACACTTTATTCTGTACATGCAGTCTTCTGCTGTTCGGGGACCTTCTCTGTAATGGAATGCGCCATACTCAAAAACTGTTCTGTCGAGGGACTAATATGACCGGCGAATTTAGGCCTTTTGTCGAGCTTAGCTCGTGTCTACTTCTTTCAGTCCTTGTCTTTGTGCGCTGTCCGAACCAATAATACAGTGCCAACTAGCTCAATAAAATTTAGGAGGACGCATAAGCTTTGCCTAATGAGCAATCGCGATAGCGCCATTTCCTTCTTTTTTATGCAACAGTAGCTTGGTTTGAGCTAATTGGTAAACGTTTTTCGAAAACGCAGCGTAAAAAAAAAAGACATACAGATTTAGGCAGGAAAGGCGCAAACTTGGAACTTTATTTTAGAAAAGCCACCACGTTGATTATATTGGAGCCCAACACAGCTATCAGTCGATGAGCGCGCGAAAACAAAAGCACAATCAAAAGAACAGTGCGTGTAAAATAAGAAAAGCACGGTGCCGGGGGACAAACGAAGAAAGAGGAGACAGTGCTTGCTCCAAATTAATCAGTCCTAAAATGCCTTTTGTTATTTTTATTTTTATTTTTATTAGTTTAAAATTTCAGTTAGCCTCTCCAAAACCTCCGTGGGACTGACAGACTTAAGAGACATCATTCCAGCGCACAAAAACACACGCAGAAGACAGAAGACACAAGGAACGCCGGACTTCAACTTAGGTTTATTCCACAAAATACGCTTTTTATGTCGAAGGGGGGCACTAGCGACCCCTGGGGTTGAAACATAATCCCGCTGTCACGGAAATACGTTTCAGCCTCTATGCGGTGTAATACGTGCCGCATTGTCAGCCCCGGAAAAGCTGGGACGCATGTGCCGCCTGGTAAATGACGTCAAGAAGAGACCTGGCTGCAAAACAAACACCTCGTTAAATGTGAGCCTGGCGTGGTGTATAGCATCCGCCTTGCGAAACGTTACATCGGACAGACGGGGCACTGCATCACTGAACGCTTGCTTGAGCACCGGAGGTAATTTAGATGACTCTATTTGCCGTTGCGCGCACGAGTCAGCATTCGAGGCGTTTTTTTTAAAGAAACACGTGTGTACGCAAATTTAGGATTCAAAAGAGCCGGGAATGAAGCATTCTAAATATCTGCTGCGAAAGAGAACTGCGTCAGCAGTCCTTGCCTTGCACTCCGCAAAAAAAGAAATCGATTATCTCAAGCCAAATGTGTTTGCTGGGTAAGCCATGTAGGCAATGTGTAAGGCACGCCGATATGGCAAGACACCCTTATGGCTACGCTTTTGTTTTGGGTTTTGACGCCTTGAAGAATTGTTACATGGTCGCGGAAATACATTTCAGCCCAGGGGTCACAGCATCCCCTCTTCACAAAGGAAGCTTGTTTTGTGGAATAAAGCTGAGTTGAAGTCCAGCGTCGGTGGTGTCCACGCTTTTCATCCATGTGTTGTTGTGCGCTAGAATGGTGTCTAATAATTCTAACGAGAACCTACTAGCCCACCTCTCAAGCGATGGGAGCGATTGGGCTTGTTACGCAGAGTGGGTATATTTGGATGCTTGAGGGGCAGACGCCAAGACTCCCATTGTAGCCACAAAGCATAATACCAAGCATTAATTTTTTTCAATGTCAGCCTGACCTAGCAGCCCATCGAAATTTTCTTTGTCAGCACAGGGGCAAATGGGCTATACGGGTTGCCCACAATAAGCCCATGTTGCACCATGTGCAGGCGGCGCACCTGCTCATAGATAAACGCCGGATGAATGCACGATGGGTCCAGGCCGGTCGGTAGCCGCTGTAGCCGATGTAGAACCGCTTACAGCAATGCATCAGCTGCCCAATTTCGGCTTGCCGCGTTTTTTCTCCGTATAGAGCCCGCATTTGTAATGCATCTGCCCAGAACACCCCGGCAGGTCTTCTATGTGCACGCCCGTTTTCCAGCCCCGGAACGGCCGATGTGAGCCATTTGGTGTGTGCAGGCTCAATTTATGATCATGGGTTTATCGGCGTTTAACATCCCACAGCGGCTCGGCCTATGAGGGACGCTATTGTGAAGGACACCGGAAATTTCGACCATATGAGGTTCTTTAACATGCACTGACATCAGAGAGTATACCGGCCTGAAGAATTTCGCCTCCATCGAAGCTCTACCATTGCGGCCGGGACCGACCCTACGTCTTTCGGGTCATTACGAACCCAAGACTAGCGCTTTAAGACTTGGACATAGAAAAGTAAAATGAAGGATGAGCGCTAAACATCAATTGAATTTTTAATTCGACAGCACAAACATATATACATATGGGGTGGCAGATACGTCCGCAGTACCGGAAAAACCTCAAAAACAAAGACATCGTTATAACACACGAGGCAAACTGTTTTCAAGACGCACTTCTTTTTAGGACAAGGCCAGATACGGTTTGCTGACGCACTTTGCTCCTTCCTTTTGAATGCCTCACACATCTCGCGCTGTAGCCCCATGCCTCACCTGCCCAGAACACACGAGACAACCAAAGCACCCGCAACGCTCGCTGTGTGTGGCATGAAAGCCTCCCAGCCGCTAACGAATCGACCAAAGCGCAATGCTCTCTAAGTTGAGGCATCATCCCGACTGCCCGACGTAGCGTTTTTCGCAGAACAGTGGAATGCGGCATGTAAGCCACAAACTTGCATTCGTGACTAATAGAACACGCTGCCTTCTTTTCTACGTTCACAGCTTTGCACATGCTTACAAGCTTGCTGTGCACGGTGAACAAACGTCCACTCCGCATTTGCCTAACACTTTCTTCAGCCGGTGTGATCGCTGAATAATAATAATAATAATTGGTTTTGGGGGAAAGGAAATGGCGCAGTATCTGTCTCATATATCGTTGGGCACCTGAACCGCGCCATAAGGGTAGGGATAAAGGAGGGAGTGAAAGAAAGGAAGAAGAGGTGCCGTAGTGGAGGGCTCCGGAATAATTTCGACCACCTGGGGATCTTTAACGTGCACTAATATCGCACAGCACACGGGCGCCTTAGCGTTTTTCCTCCATAAAAACGCAACCGCCGCGGTCAAGTTCGAATCCGGGAACTCCGGATCAGTAGTCGAGCGCCCTTACCACTGAGCCACAGCGGCGGGGCTTGTGATCGCTGACGCCTGAGTCTTTTGCCGCGATTTTCGGCTCTCATGACTGAGCGTAGTGAGGTGTTTCCTACACACAGCCCTAATGTATGTACAACCTGCCCTCATGTACCCACAAGGGACCAAAGTGGGTACTATGCGGGCGCACCCTTTTCGAAGCCTATGTTGGACCTACAGCGGCTTCGCGGGGGTAGCCCTATTGGGGCGAGCAGAAGTCTTGAAGCGATGTCTTCACTACGCCATGCAAAACCAAGTTCACCGGGCCGATCCAGAGCCGTTAATGCGCATGCGACGAACAACAGGTGTGCCGCGCGTGACGTCAGAGTTGCGCCGCTGCCACCGCCGACTCCGAAGCCTCGATGCGCCGAGCAACAGGTGCGTCGCGCGTGACGTGAGGGTTGCGCAGTCGATCTTGGGTTTAATAATCCAATCTCAGGGATGCAACGGGGACACCCTTAACAGGTTGGAGCAATACGCGATGCAAACTCTAGCCCTGATAAGAAGAGAGAGAGGGAGGGTTTATTGATAAGAAAGGCAGAGGGGTTGGCCTGAAAAATAAATATCTGGCCTGCTACTCTGCTCTGGGGGACGGGAAGAGGAGATAAAAGGTCACGATGGGGGACGATGATGATGGGAGGAGGCAGCTGAAAAACTACTTTAAAAAAAAACAAGGCACACTTTCTGACATCACAAACGCGATACAAGGTGCGTGTCGCTCAAAAAGCGTGAGAGCGCTTGCGTTGCCTTTACAGTTCTAAAACTATCTGGCCAAGCGCCGAGGATCAAATCCTCAAAGAGGAGCGATGTGTCCATAGGCTGCAGGGCAGATGCGAGCATGAGTCTTTCACGTGCATACGCTGGACACGCCACTAAAACATGTTCTATAGTCTAGCACGCCACATGTGGTACATTCCGGGGAGTCCGCTTGTCCTATTAAGTGCAAGTATTTGCGCGTGAATGCCACATTTAAACGTAGTCTACGGATAACGCATGCAATAGGGAGAGGTATCACGCGAGGAACTGAAAACGTCATCGTCGGATCTAGCGGTTTAAGGCGGATGTGGCGGGTGTGTGGCAGGGCCCAGTACCTAGCCGTCGCCCTCCTCATCAATTCCGAAAGGAGACGAGTTGTGTCCACTATAGAGAACGGTACAGCTCTACGCAGGCCACTGCTGAAGGCGCTCCTTGCTTCAGCGTCGGCGGTCTCATTTCCATCGAGTCCGCAGTGTCCGGGGATCCACTGAAACACTATACGGTGACCGTTTCCCTGAGCAAATGATACGAGACTAATGATATCAAGAGCCAGAGCTTGGTAGGCTGTGTGGCGTAGGAAGCATCCTAAAATGTGTAGCGCAGGTTTACAGTCGGTGAAAATGCACCACTCCTGAGGCGGTTCTCCGCAGATGTGGCGAATCGATTCCCGAAGGCCCACAAGCTCTGCAGCGGTTGAAGTAGACTTGTGTCCCAAAATGAATCTGCGGGTCGTCTGTTGTGCAGGGATTGCGAAAGCTGCTGTTGATGCATTTGGAGACGCAGATCCACCGTGTAGACGTGCACACATTTGTGGTATTCTGACCTGATGTAGGCAAGTGCGAGTTGCTTCAGTCCGCTAACCGGCATCGCAGACTTCTTGATTATGCCAGGGACATGCAGACAGACTGAAGGCTGAGCCATTACCCATGGGGGCTGCAAGGAATGATGCGGCAGGGCATAGTCTAATGGCAATTCGGAGCGATGGAAGCGCAATGCGCGTGCAAAACTGCTGTCCGGTCGCTCATCAAAAATCTTCGTCAGCAGGTGACAGCGGTGCTGTGTAAGCGCACGTAAATATGTATATTCGTGTATGAAGTGGTTCGTGTGACAGGTAGACCGATATTGGGCACGCACGAGATTCCTCAATCGTGCCTTTGTTCGAGGCACAACGTGGTAATACGAGGCATATCTTGAGCGCCTGTGCTTGGACACTCTCTAATGTCCGCAAGCAGGAAATACTCATGTTAGAGAGTACAGGAAGGCTGTAACGAATGTAGCCAATAAAGAGGGTATAGTAAAGTCGAGGCAAGGAGCGCTCCGTTGGGCCCCATTTAATGCCTGCCACAATGCGAAGCACATGGCAGAAAAGAGTGTCTTTTCTTTAGCATGTTTATATGCCTCGACCATGACAGATCGCGGTCAATGATAATGCCCAAAAATCTGTGGTGGGAGACGTATGGTATTGCAACCCCTTGAAGAGTTACCGGGTAGTGGCAGACAGACTTGCGCGTGAATGCGACCACAGCACATTTTTCAGCTGCCAAGTGCAAACCATGACGGCGTAGGTACCTTGGAAGTAGATGACACGGCACGTTGTAATCTCGCACGCATTTGCGGACGTGTCGAACCCGACGCCCAGATGCAGATATCATCAGCATAGGCACTGATGTGAATGTTAGTGGGAAGTTCATTCACCAGTCCAATCAATGCAACGTTAAATCGGGTTGGGCTAAGAGCTCCTCCCTGAGGAACTCCATGCCAAACCTGATGAGGGGTAGTGTCCCCATCAGGCGTGGACATGTAAACAGACCGGCCGTTGAGGTAGCTCCCAATCCACGAATACATCCGGCCGCCAACGCCAATGTCGTCAAGGGCATCAAGGATGGCGTCATGAAGTACTTTATCGTAGGCTCCCTTGATGTCCAAGTAGACAGCAGCGACGAGTCGGCGACTACGTTTTTCATGTTCCACTGTCAATATGAGGTCGATTACGCTGTCAATCGAAGAACGTCCCCTCCGGAAACTGGTCATCATATCCGGATAGAGAGCATTCTGCTCTAAAAACCATTCGAGCCGCGCCAGCACCATTTGCTCCATAACTTTGCCGACGCAGCTTGCTAGTGCAACTGGCCGGTATGAGGTAAGCTCATAAGGAGGTTTGCCAGGCTTCAAAAGTGCAACCAGGCGGCTGATCTTCCAGTGTTCTGGAACGATTCCGGAAGCCCATGTATCATTGTAGTAACTGAACAGCACAGTTCGGCCTTCCATGCCAACGTGAGAGAGGGATGCGTACGAAATCCCGTCAGGATTAGGTGCAGATGGACGCCTACACGAGGAAAGAGCAGCTTCTAGTTCAGACATCGTGAATAGCATGTCGTAGTGGTCATCTGGTGAAGGCGGTACAAAAGCCTCCAAACTGGTTGATGGTACCATAGTTGTGCCCACAACCATTTTGCAGAATTCTGCTACCTCTACATTATTGCGGCGTTGGTAAATAGACAGGGCATGGAAAGAATAGCGTTCCTGCGGGGGTGAACGCAAGCTCCTGGCTACATGCCAGATACGCGACAGTGGTTTGCGAGGGTCTAACGATGAACAGAACTGCCTCCAACGTTGTCTCCCTAGTCTCGCTAGGTGGCGCTTTATTTGTCGTTGAGCTCGGCGACAAAGGGCAACATCATACGAGGATTTGGTTCTTCTGAATTTCCTTTCGGCGCGCCGACGGACTGCGCGTAGTCTTTCGAATTCCACGTCAATAGTAGACCCTGGCATAGGCGCACATATATACCGCGTGGTCTCACTGAGAGAGGACGTAATCAGGCCTTCTATTTTAGATGGTGTTGAGAGGTCCACACAGAAAATCTCCATGGACGACCTAAAGGCAGGCCAGTCTGTATATCGCACGCGAGACGGTGTAGCAGGTGCGTACCACTTGACGCAAACATACGTTGGAATGTGGTCACTCCCATGTGTTTCCACGTCACTGCACCAGCTGACATAAAAGTGGAGACTTGCTGAAACAAACGCCAGATCCCAGCAGCTGCTGTACGACGTGCCACGCAGAAACGTAGGTGAACCATCGTTGATATTGATGAAGTTCTGGGAGTGCATAAAGTAAAACAGGTTCCTGCCTCGGTTATTCTTAACAGCACTGCCCCACTGAGGGTGACGAGCATTAAAATCGCCCACTATGATATGAGGAGCTGGGCAACTCTGGATGGCTGAATATAGTTTGCGGGGACGAATACACGCCGCCGCTTCTTGGTGGGTCGAATTGTCGTTCACCATCTTTTTCAGGATGAGTCTTTCGTTTTGCAGCTTAGGGCAGTCCTTAGCTGTGGCTTCATGGGCACCCGAGCAGTTGGCGCACTTTATAGTCTCCGTCGTGCTGGTGTCATGCTGGTGCATCCCTCCGCATCGACGGCAGGATACCTCATTCGTGCAAACAGCGCTCACATGACCTATCTTGTTGCACTTGTGGCACTGAACAGGATTGGGAACATAAAGGCGGACAGGATGCCTCACATAGCCCACCTTAAAGTGGGATGGCCATCTCATAAGAAGAGTCGCTGTTAAAAGTAGGGGATTGAAACAGAGGAACTTGCTGAGGCTCATACAGGCGTATGTACTCAGCAGAATTTGTTACGCAACCACCTACTTACATATAAAAGCCTGAGAGAGAGCAAATAGATGCCCTCATTCGGAAATGTACTAGGACTACCCACGGGCCCATCGATGGAGAGACTGCTTGGGTTACGGGTACATAACACGTGCATAGAACAAGTGGAAGCGGTGTGCGCCTCTCAAATTGACTCAGCACAACGGAAACAGCGAGAGTAATCCTAGCTGAAGTGGAAACAAATCCCGAAAGAGGGTTCAAAATGAAAGTTGAAATCGACGGGGAACAAAGTAACGCCTTGGTAGCCCCCCCCCCCCTTCTCGAAAAGAATGCACCCGGAGAACGTAGAACGCAGGGCCAAGACAGCCGAGGCTGAGGTTGGGTAATACGAAGAAAGCTGACGTAGTGTATGTTGATGCGGCGGGTGATAGGACTAAAGCGGCAGTAGCTTCGGCTCCAGTCTCCGCTGAAGTCATCCAGGGGCGCAAAATAGAGACTGCAGAGGAAGTTGCCATAGCGCTCCCCCGAGTAGGAACAAAAGCAAAATTCGTAGAAAGCGACAGTAAAACTGCCACTGAAAATTTTGGATGAGGCAGGATCTCAGCAGAAGCGACCAAGATCCTTAGCTAACAACCATTGGATAAGAAAATTCAGTTAATTTGGACACCAGCGCACTCCGCCGTCCCCAGTAACGAGGCGGCTCACGAGCTAGCCCAAGTTCTCTATTTCCGGGTAGCCGTGGAGGCCCCCGAGTGTCCTGATGGCGGCTGCTTGAAAGGGCAAGTGAAGCGTGACAAGCGGGGCGTGAAAAGGGCACTCCGCGAGGGGAAGGAGAGTTCCTGGGCGAAGCTGGAAAATGCTTTTTTTGCCATTTCCTTGTAGAGGGGCCCGGCGGACAGGGAGGGTGAGGGCAGTGGTGAGAGCAGATACGAGCTCTCCCAAGTAGTCATACTAGACTTCGAAAACATCAGCGCTCACGAAGGACACTGATAAACACAAGGAACAAAAATCGTCTCTGCAGCGTATTTATATTAATGACATATCTCATACATCGCTACATGTAATTCGGGTACCGTCGCATTATAGTCGCCGCTGTTTCACACGTCTCAGCTCACCTGTGCTGGCCGTGTATGTAGGTGGCGCTGGTAGCCAGAATGGCCTCTACGAACATTACAGTAAGTCTTACTTTGCCCTCTTCACTCAACGCTGTCTTAATTCTTCCTCTATGCGGGGAAAAGTTGTTAGGCAAGGTGTATGCTGGGTCAGCCGGGCTGCTCAGCTCGCGGAAGCGCACTCCTTGCTATGCGTGTCGGTAGATTGATGTATTAGTGCTCAGCAACGGATATGCTTCAGTACGAGCACAACAAGCGGTATGTCTCCCGCGAAGAAATCCAAGAATTGGACAGAACAATGAAGTGTTCTGGAACAGTGATAACACGGGCGACGGCTACTAACGCGCACATCATCCATTTGACTGGTAAGTTCCCTTTGCTGCTAAGCAAGTGACAGATTATTGGCAGCACTCGCATTTAATCGCATTTAAATAATCAATCAATACATCAACTAATACAGTGATGTACTGAAATATAGCAGTCCAGCGCGATCACACGTGGAGAGCTCGTCCACGTCTTCATCAGCGTGGCCGGAAAGAGAGGAGGGTCGCGTTGCCGAGGGGTACCGGAACACATGACGGTAGCGGGAACTGTAGGTGTGGTCTGGCTGGCTTCGTCAGGCATAGCGGACGCCGGCAGCAAGGTTCTGTTACGAAGTTCCAGGATGAGGATCACCTCCACCAAATGTAAGGGATCACGGGAGTTTTGGCCGAAGAGCAGAATGCTGCAGCGGAAAGGCAGCGATCAGGGCGGCGTCAGCACGATGTCGAGTCAGTTCAAAAAGGCGGTTAAGCAGGCAGGTCTCGCGAATTGGTCCCAGCCGCCTTTCACTTCTTCGGCAGTTGTCTGCACTGGCACCACGGTGTAAGAATAGAGAGAAGTACCAACGGCGCCGCATGTCCTGTGCTCCGAACGTTGGCTGAAGAGTCTCGCAGTTTCGCTGCCTGCCGACAGATGGCGGCACAAAACAGTGGGCCCTGCCGCTGTTCGTATCGTTGTCTGCTTGCAGTGAACGCGCCGTTAGACGTAAGTTTTCTTCGGCACGGACTTCCAATTTGGTTTGTATTGTTCTTCTTTGAATGAAACTTGCCTGTATTTTGATTCTGATGGTGTAGTGCTGTCGTCGGTACTTCGGTGCTCCGACAATGGGACGAAAGTGCTTTGCCCCGCGATGTACAACAAGCAACAAGTCGTGCAAAGAAAAGTTGTCGCTGTTTTCGGCACCAAAGAACGAAGGACGTTTGAAGCTGTGGAAAAATGCCATCCCACGTAAAGACCGTTTGCTGCAGCCTTCGGACTAATTATGTGAGCAGCATTTCGAGGCTCATCTCTTGTCGAAAATGTGTAAAGCCACGTACAAGGGCCATGTACTCGTACGTACACCGCGGCGAGCGTGTCTTGTGGAGAACCTGTTTCCTCCCTCCAATTCGACGCGACCCATCTTCACCACCGTGCGTCAGGACAGTATCGGCTGGGCGAGGAGGTAAGTCTCCTCATGGGGAAAGGGGACGGCGACGGGAGCGCCACCTCGTAGGTTACGCGGAATTCTGCGCGACCGGGCAGAGTCTCTTCGGGATCCGGCCAGCGTCGTGACCGGTTGGAGCCGCACGCTCTCGTCACCTTCCGCGGCAGGCGCACGAGAATCCGTTGTGCCTTGGCGCTGGACTTCTGGTTCCAGGCAGCGAAGCGAGTGCAGCAAACGCGCGCTCTGGTAGCCGTCCCCAGCAAATGCTAGGGAATGGCTTTGCCTCAAGAATGCGGCACGCACGGGAAAACCCGGCCGCCACTGTCCGCGCATACAAATGTTCGCCGCCGATACTTCCGAAGTCGCGCCCTGCCCCAGCCCGTAAGTCGGAAGTCCTTCTTACGTTGCCTTCTACTTCCGAGGAATGCCTCATTGATGTTTTGTATCTAGCTGGCCCGCTCTGTGTATTGATTGCAACTGTAATAAATAGCATATGAGCATTAACGCTTTGTCGTCCCTTCCCTTTGTCCCTCGAGCACAAACCCGATCCGCGGTTAGCGAGCGGGAACGCTGAATCCGCGGGGTGGGAGTGCAGCAGGGGCGGAAGTCTGTCCCCCCCCCCCCCTGTATTTCCTCAATGGCGTCCCAACGTGTGGCAAGCTCTTGGGACGAGGGACGAGAGTCAGTTTGGTTCGTGGAATGCCCGCCCGGGTTTGGAACAGCATTAGGCCTAACCCGAATTCGGAGTTGCTAGCAAGGCTAAGATGCTTTCTTGACAGCGAGATGAGCGTAATAGCAGCATGGGAGAATTGTCGTGCATGCTACGCTTTTGATGAGCACTTCATCGGTACACCTTTGGAAGGTGAACCTACGAGGTCCGCACATGGAGAGCGAGACCGAGACGTCCACGGAGAACAGCAAGCCAGACGCGAGTGAATGCGGAGGTCTGAAGGGTGGCCCGCTTTTTCTTGTACATAGTTGTAAATATTCTCTGTGCTGTCTATTTGGCTCTTGGAGCCGGGTGCCGTAATCAGCTGATTTGGATTGAATTCGTGATAATAGGAAAAGCACCGGGGCGCTGCGACACCGCGAGAAGCGGTAGGCGCCGTTCGCGTTAGGGTCACCTTGGCAGAAACGTATCTCCTCGTGGCGTTGTGTTCTAGCTATTGTTCTTGGCCCTTTGTTGGCACCCGGAAGTGTAAGAGCGAGTAAGCCTAAGGCCCGTTGGGAGCTGCCCGTCGCTTTTGGGAGGACAGAGTCGTGTCGTGGCACAAGCACGCGCAAACGGGTTTGCCTGTTTTATATTTAACCTCGTTAGAGCCGAGAGGTCTCGCTCAACTATAGAAAGCTGACTTTGTTCAAACGAACTTAGTATTTTTGGGGGGTTGCGAAGCGAATTTATAATTTCGCGGAACCAGAGACGCTAAAGCAGTTCAAATGAGCTTAACACCACCATGCCGGAAAGCGAACCGCGAATGTGCCAGCGAGAGAGCCAGCTACGTTCAAATGAACCGAGCGTTTGGGCGGTGCCGGATAGGATTGTTTGGCACTTACATTGCTCCGCATTTTACCAAATGGTGAGTTTGCGCGGTCTCCATTGTTTTTGATTCAAACTTTTATAGATCCTAGGAGCGATATGCAGAGTTCAAGAGAAGCTGCCCCGGCCTGCTGTCCATTGTATGGGTCCCTGCCTGCTGCCTTGCGGCCGTGAGTCATCGAGCTGCGGAGTCTCCGGCGAGCAGTTTGCAGCGGCTACAAGAGCGGGGGTGGACCCTCTCAAGGCGAGTGAGGTGGGCAGCAAAGTCGGAAGAAAACACCGCCATGTCATCCAAGTAGCAAAGACATGCGTGCCAGCTCAAACCAGGAACATTAGCGGCTATCATGCTTTCAAAGGTGGCGGGCTGCATGTAGGCACTCAGGCGCGTCGTCTATGCGTCGCATGGGGCAAACGCCCTTCCTTGTGGTAGCACTCAGGTGTCGGCAATCCACACAAAATCCAACAGATCCGTCTTTCTTCTGAACTAAGACGACCAGAGTAGCCCGGTGGCTGCTGGAAGGTTGAAGCGCACCTCTGAGGAGGATGTCGTCGACTTGCTCATCAATTCTGCGGCGGAAACACGTTAGGGACGTTGGCGTAACAGCATGTACGCACCAGTATAGATGTGATGAGCTACACTGGAGGTTCGACCCAACGAGGTTTGATGGGCTTCAAAAGAAGCTCGGAATTTCTCCACGAAGTCGAGAACCTGGGCGCGTCATTGTTTACTATTATTTATCTCATATCCACAGCGTCACTCGGCTTTACAGTTGAAGAGGTGACGGGAGAGGGGGCTGGTTAAACAATACAAAATGCAAAACACGGTCACAAAGACGTAAAAGAACAAAGCTTCGGGAGAATGGTTTTGAGATGAGCGAAAACCAGACATGACCGCCTTTTTATCACTACACTGGGATGACGCTAGATGCATCATGCACTCATATAATAAGCCGGACAACGCTGTCGTCATGTGTATTCGCGATCTAAGATGGAAGCGATGATGCGGACAAGGAACGAGGCGGGCTGAGGGCGGCACAACAACTCGGGACGGTCAGGCTCGGCGTGTCCAACGCACTAACCCCAGTGCGGCTGCTTAGCAGTTCAGTGAGGATGAAACGAGAACAAAAGGCACAATGACAGAACAGAAAGCTGGGATAGCGGTGGCTTGAGCAACAACGTGACATTTCGCCTCTTGGAGAATTTGATTGCTGCTGCATGCTGACGCGTACAGAGGAGAAAAGCCAGTCTTGCCACTAGCGAGTTCCGGTGGCGATGCATTCCGGAGCATGCAACCGAGTCGAGGTGGGGACACTGGTAGCCATCAGAAACGAGGTTTACTCGCAGTCTGCCACACTTCTCGTCTTCGTAAGCCTCTAGGAGTTCGGCTCAATTTCTGCACTGCAATTTATTTTATGTATAGAACAAATACTGCGAACCGTAAAATTGCGGTCGAAGCAGAGGGCAAAAAATATTATTATTCCTGTCAACTTGTTTCTTCGAGACTTGCAACACAGGTTCTAGGCAGCGAATGGCAATTTATCGCGTACATACTATTCAGTATTCACAAGAAAATAAATCATACAGGACAGGTAAACCAGAAATGGCAAATGAAAAAACAAAAATCATATTAAATATTTTTCTTTATGCTTTTTCCGATGCATTCATTTAGTAGCACATCTAATATTCTTTTCCAGTCTAAAAGGTTTCAGGGAAAATAGTAAAATTTAGATGAGTTCGTGGGAGCAAAGTAATGAGAAATATAGCAGTTATGATAGTGGCGAGGATTACGAGTTTTCAGTGGTTTATAGTGTCTGTAGGTAAAATTACAAAATTTCCGCGAATGATAAGCGTAAAACCTTCTTTTTTTATATCATTTGCTATGGCGCGCGGCTGCTCGCCCGAAGGACGAGGACGCTGGTTGGATCCCGGCCGTGGCGGCCGAATTTTGATTCAGGCCAAGGCCTAGAGGCCTGTGCGATATCAGTGCACGTTAAAGAACAGCAGGTGGTGTATATTTCCGGAACTCTTCACTACGGCGTCCTTCATAGGCTGAGTCGCATTGGTACGTTAAACGCCCATAAACCAAACCAAACCATTTGCGGGCAATGGAACAGCTGCTGAATCAGCGCGGCGATATGGCGATATTATTAAAATTGGCAGTGGCTTAGCTCGGCTATGCCAGGATATACGTAGCGAGAGGTACGTTTCCCTGGCTGAGCGTGTTGTGGTCACTGTATGTTTAGCAATGAAAGACATTGGGTACACACATCTTTTATTCATTTTTGCTTGACAGGGACGAAGACTGCCCGATGATCTGTGAAGTAGCATGATGCGGTCGAAATTTTGTCGATACAGTATTTCAATTTGGTAGCGCCTGTTTAGTATACAAGCTCTATAGTAGTTCCCCATTGTGTAGTCTGAGCCTGAGGGTCCGAAGCTAAATTAAATTCAAACTTTTCTTTCATACACTAAGAGAGTCCTGTTTCCTGTTGAAATCACCCAAGGTTACACGCAACTGTGAAACCGTAGGCTGGAATACACGTGGCAACCACATCAACCATCTACTTGACAGATGTTCCCGGTGCCACGTAGACTCCTTGGATGATAATGCGGCTTTCCAGAAGTCGTACACTGCAGGCTTCACCATTATTTACCGCTTGTCTGACAGCGGTGATACCTTGTTTCATGTACACACAGACTCCAGCGTCCTTATTTGGTTCAAGCCAACTGCCAGGCGACAACGTCAGGATCAGAAGAGTTAATCTTCTCTTGTCTATACCGCTGTTCAGCAGTGGCTGGACTCCCCTTCTCTGCATGCATGTCAAACGTTGTGATACAGATGGCCGCTTCATCTCCGCCTTTTCTACGCAAACCTGCGCCTGCGACGCGAGGTTCGGGTGATAGAGCAGCCTGCGGCTAGGCGGCGACGAAGAACTCGGCGCAGCTGTGGGGTCCCTCTGGTTACCTTGGTATCGGCGCATGCGCACAGTTGCTCATCCGTGTGACGTCACGCTCGGCTTTGACGGTGGAGCGGGCGCGCGGCCGCGGCGACGGCGAAGCGCACGCCGCACTTTGCTCCTCCTCGGTTGCCATGGTAACGGCGCATGCGCACAACTGTCCTCTCCCATGTACCGCGAAATGCTGGCCTGGTAGCCCAGTGTAGCTCTCGCTAAAAATGAAACGGACAGGGCGCATGCCGCACGCTTTCAACTTCAGCTATATCTTTGTGCATGGGTCCCAAATTATCACTGCGTACTGTAACTTATACCTGATTACAAAGTCATAGGCTAATAACTTTACTTTGCAGGGTATGCCTTTAAGTTTGTGATGTACAAAGCCTACTGTTCTACATGCGGATAATGTTCTGTGTTCAAAGTAATCACCTTAAGTTAGATGCAAGTTTATGACTACACCAAGGTATTTTTGTTTTGTAACTTCAGGACTGTCAGTTAGGCGATAAGTAATAAAATATATTTTTTGTACGCAATAGACGTTTTCTAGACATTGATTTCTACTTTTAATTTGTGGCAACGAGCTACGATTCTACTTGGCGATTTATTAAGGAAAGTTGGGTCAGAAAGTGAGGATACATATTTGTACAGCGCAAACAACAATATGGGTCAATGCTGTAACAACATCATGCACTTAAACCAAACAGAGGAGATGTCCTAGCAGACTACATTGAGGAGACCCGGAGGGGCGATGAGCAACAGCCGTCGTTAAATATTGGTTTATGCGGAATCTTAAAAACGCTCTAACAAAATCTGGGGACCCAATGTCAAATTGTAAGGATCTATCTCATATACTACTAAACCGTTTCATGCCAAGACAAGTTGGATAACCATAGATAAATTTAACAGGACTCAAAGAACTGTTGGTTCTTAGTTGGTTGACTGGTTTTAAAAGCGACTCAGTGTACGGGGACACCATAGTGGAGGGCTCCGGATAATATCCACCATCTGCAGTTCTTTAACGTGCACTGACATGGCTCAGTAGGCTGGTTTGTAGCATTTCGAATCCATCAAAATTCAAAGTAAAGATGCAGACTCCGAAGATTCCTAAAAAACTTGGTCACAAAACGAACAAGACAATTTGCGTTGTGACAATAAAAGGCTTTGGTATGCTATCAGGGCATTAAGCCAATTACGGATACAACCTCAACATTTCCCATACACCATCATAACATACTAATTCAGCAATACCAGAGCAGGCATATGACAAGTCTGGGTCCTGACCTTGAGTAAATACAGAGTGAAAGCACGAATTTCATGCATAGAAATGGCTTTCGAACAGGTAACAATGTTTTTAGCGATGAAATCTAATTAAACGTAACGGAAAACACGAGGATGTATTTGTAAAAGCGACGACTGCAGTATTGTTCACGTGGAGCTTGTACTTGTCGTGAGACAGCACTAGAAATTCAGCCTACACCCACCCCATGTGCTGAGCAGACAATAGTAGTACTGGCAGCAGTAAACGAATGGTGAAAAGTATGCGGAACAGAAGCATGCGACCCAATATGTTCGGTACAACGAACCCAGGTGACTCAGCACTGATTATGTATTGAAATTTTATGGTAATGTCCTACCTGCAGACGGTTCCGGCTCCAGCTGCGCTGAGCTCTGCTCCACTTCCGGCAAGGGTTCCGAGGAGGCTACGCGCAGGGCCATCGGTGTCTCCTCATAGACAAGAGCCCCGGCTTCGGCAACTTGGGCGGCGCGAGCGTCCAGCCTTGTGCCGCTCCCCCAGATCTCGTCCAGGAGGGTGTGTGCCTCTAGCACGGCAGCATCCGTGGCCCGTTCAGCCGCTGGGCTGCATGCAGTTGCGAAGGTTGCGGAGTGCTTTGGTGACGCCTCAGATGTGCAGGCCACACCGGCGAAAATGGGCGCATTGTGATTACCTAGCGGCAGTTGGCCGCGATATTACACGTGGACATGCTTCCAAATTGTCAACTGACGGTCACGTGACCGGAGCACGCCACCTCAACGAGCAAGGTCTGAAAGACGCCCTTGCTACTGCTGGTTTTATGTGATTTGGACGACGTTTTAGTAATTCATTACGTTACCCTGTTCCTGGCGTATCCAGGCTTAATTCTTCAACGACCTGGACTTTTGATTTCTCCAACACCGCACTACAAACAAGCATGACACTATTCACCCTCGTATTCCTGACACTAGCAACTTTTTCGTGTGGCAACCACGCGCTGCTATCAGTGCGAGTGATCCACCGCCTTCATAAACTGACACTATCTAGAGGCCAGTTGAGGCATTCCACCACGACAAGCACGTTCTCAAGATATCGTTACAACTGCAGGTTTTCCTGCTTTGCAATACACCACCTTCTAATCGGGCGAACCAACCAGGCTGTACTCTTAAACAACGTGACTGCTAATTTTTTCGACACCGCCCCCTGAACACTGCGCGACAAAAAGCGATCTGACTTTCCGTCCACCTTAATGTGTCATGTACATTATTGACATGCACTCTGAACTATATTCTGGCAACCGCGCCCAGTTTTCAGCGCTGGTGATGCGGCCAGTGTACATAAATTGCCAACGCCCTGAGGCTAGTTGGGGCAACGAGCAAGGCCTCAAAAATGACGCTGTATTGCTGTTTTTTTTTCTTTAAAGGTTGTTCTTCGAATTCAACACCTGCCTCCGCAAGCCCATCAAGGCCCATCACAGGTTTCCTCCAACTCGAGCCCCCACTACGCGTTTGAAAGACCCATCCATCCCGCCCTCCCCGCTTGTTGAATACAGCCTATGCTCGCCTGCCATCCCAAGTCAGCTCCTTTGTTGCACTGCGCCCCCCCCCCCCCGTTCCGTTCCCGATGGAGATTATCTCGTTGCGCCTAGTACTAATCTGCTGACCCGGAACGTTGCCCTGCCGTATACCATACCTGCCATTTCTAAGCTTTGGCTTCTATCTTCAAGTTCTTCCGTCCGGCATTTGCGTTGCTCGATGTCATGCCGCTGCATTAGGCGCCGCTCCTGTAGTGATCCCACAGCCCATTACCAGCATCTCTCTCTTTCAACGAACACCTTCACGATAATGACGGCCTCCGATCTCAGTCCGGCCCAAACTTCACAGCTGCGGTGCCTTCTAGAATCCTTTTTGGACATTTTCTATCTCAATACCATCTCGCTCGTCCAAGATTTCTCAGATATGCACTGTATTCATTCCGGGGATGCCTCTTTTATCCGCTGTCGACCATACTGAGTCTCCCACGCTGAGAGCGGGGTGATCAACGCCGAGGTTACAGAAATGCTTGCTAAGAACCCTATCGAACCCTCCCACAGTCCCTGGGCCTCGCCAGTCGTCCTTGGGAGGAAAAAAGAGTGCTGGTGCCATTTTTGTATTGATTACCGTTACCTGAATAAGGTAACCAAAATGAATCTGTATCCACTCCAGCGAATTGATGACGCCCTTGATTGCCTCTACGGAGGCAAGTTCTCCTCCACAGGGCTTCGCTCCGGCTAGTGGCAGAAAGCGGCGAAATGACCAGGACCATGAGAAGATGAAATTTGTGGCACATGATGTGCTGTATTAGTTCACAGTTATGCCTTTTGATTCAGGAACGCACCGGCCACCTTCGAGCTCATGATTGGACGGTATTTTACACTAATTAAAGTGGTCAATCTACCTCAACTCTCTCGATAGCGTTATTGTATTCTCCCTACCACCTCCTCTCACCTTGAGGACCTTTACAAGATTCACTTTTGCGTCATGCCTGCTGCAGTTCAACCCCCCAAATGCTGTTTTCGCGACGTTAGACCACAGTGTGGGCCCATGTCATCGACGCCACGGGTCTCCTGATCCAGTTGATCCAGCCAAGATACCAGTCGTGAAAGGCTTCCCGGTGTCATTTATCCCGCAACGACGTGCGGAGCCCCCCTGGGGCTCTGCTCATAACTTGGTCGATTCGTGCCAGGCTTTGGTGACATCTCTGCCTTGCCGCGCTGATCTCGAAGCTGACCACCTCGCCAGTCTGAACACACTTGGATGTGGCCGCCCCCACTGAGGTCCACTCTGACGCCAGTTGTCACAGAATCAGCGCAGTCCTTTCCTAGCAGCACTGCGTGTCTGACTGTGTCATTGCCCGCTCCAGCTGCTTCGTCTACTTCAGAGTGCATTTACTACATCACGGAACGTGAGTGCCTAGCACTCATGTGGGCCGTTGTGAAACTTGACACGTATTTATGTGGGCGCACATCTGCTGCTGTCACAGATCATCATGCTGGCTCGCCTCTCTGAAGGGGCCAGCTGGGTCCTTGGGCTTTACGCTTAAAATACTGCGATTGCACCATGGTCCGCTCGGCTGCACACATATGCCGACTTGCTCTCCCGTTGAACCTTCTGACACTTCTGGCAGTGACTGCGACGCCGGCCTGCTGTCACTAAGTTATTGCTCAATTTGGCGAACAACAGCCACAGGATTACGAGCCACGCTCCATTTTCGACCGCCTCACATGCTCCCGATCTCACCTTGCCATGCGCCGGTTTTTGCTGCAGAATGACACTTTCCTACGCAAAATCATTAACCCCGCTCGCCCCGACCTACAGCTCGTCGTGCCCAAGCACCATCGCGCTGATATCCTCAAAGAGCTGCAAGATCGCCGCACTACTCTTAATCTGGGTGCCTCGCGAACTTCTGCGTACGTCGTCGCTTCTTTTGGCCCCGCCTGCCTCTATGTTTGCGCATGTCACCAGTGGCAGCGCCGGAAACACTTCTGCCACTCTCAGCGGTATGCCCCAACCTAGTAACGTGCCGCCACGAATCTTTCGATAGTGTCGGCCTAGACCTTCGGGCTCGTTTCCTGGGTCAACCTGCAGAAACAAGTGGGTTGCAGCTGCTATGGACTATGCTACTCGTAACGCAATGACGCGGCGCCTTCGCACCAGTACTACTACTGATGTTGCCGACTTTCTTCTGTACGACCTCATCCTCGGTCATGGTGCACCCCGATATCTTCTTGCCGACCGCGGCCGCTGCTTTCTGTTGAAAGTTATCGACGGCGCTCTGCATTACTGCTAGACTAAACATAAGCCAACCACCGCCGGTCATCCCCAAACAAACGTCTTCACAGAGCGCCTCAACGGTACTCTAGCCGATATGCTGCAGTGCCGCCAGGTAACAGCCGTCAACTACGATATCACTCCGGCTTCCCCGGAGGCGGTGAAGCTGTCGTGCACGCTTCTCGCCTCAAGCCCTTCCCCTCGAAGTCCCATGTAGCGCGCTGCTCTACACCGTGACGGTGTTAATGCGACGGGGGCCGTGCAACGGATAATACGAATGAAGACGAAGTGTCTCGGTGGTGCGTGTGTTCTGGGCCTCTGCTCTGAGTGCTGTGCGGTTTTGTGCTCTTCGCTGTGCCCGGGTCGTACTTGCGTCATCTACGCTTTGGTTCGCCTAACAATATTTTCACCCCCTGGGTGCTTCTGGCAAAAGTGCGCTACTATCTGCGCGGGGCATCCGCCCAGTCTATGTAAACTGCCTCAGTTGAGAGGTCAGTTCGCCACTTCCCACTGCCCTACCCCTTCCACTTTTCATTGTTTCTTTCTACACATCGTATTCCTTCCCTTGGCGGCCTCAGTCCACGAATAGTTCCAACACGCTTCCACTATCAGTGCCACGTCAGATAAAAATTATACGGCGGCGTCCACAGGAAGCCTCGCAGCCGGAGAGAGAATGCGACTTGGTAAGGAAAGTGAAAATCGACTGGCGCACGTGCTTCTTTACCGAGCTAAGTGGTATCTCCGCTAATGCTCCAGGAGGCAAATGTAGGGAAGATGGGGATTAAAGACGGCGGAGGCGCGACGCATGGCTGAGCGGAGGAGGAGGGAAGGGGAGAGAGTACGAAGGCGCTGTCGGACGTAGGTAGGGGTTGTTGGATTGGAACAAAGTGGTCTGAAAGGCCTCCGAAGAGAGGGAGGAGTGGAAACACCTGACATACCGGTCTGACGCGCCCGGTCCACGCCTGATGCGAATGGTGGTACGAAATGGAACCAACCCTATATAAAAATCAAAGTAAAAAAAATGGCTGTGGCTTGGCTCTGGTTAAACCTGGAGTGAAGCGAGCTGAATTTGCCTGGCTACGCTTAGGTTCGGCTCGAAAGTGAAGACACAATGGTTTTGCACACATTATAGTCCCCCTCTCCACTCCCCCACTCGACACGGCGCAAGCACACAGCTGTTGCAGCTCGGTTCCTCCGACACACTGGGCCGCCGGCAGCAGCAGCTGCTCCGCACCACATGACCAACCGGCTCAATGCCACGGCGCCGCCACGGAGCTCAAGGGGTGCCACGCTGAATGCTCGAAGACCAGGCGTAGTGTAGCTCTCGCTGCAAAATAAAATAGGTGGTAAGAGATTCGACGGCTTAGCAGCGGGAGCTGGTGAACCGAGCGGCGACACTAGAATCGGTGAGAAACCGGAGCAAGCAACAGGATTCCTGGATGTTGGAAGATGGTGAACGGGGAGGAAAAACGATGTTTCTTTGGAACAAGGAACACCCATCCTCTTGTACGATGCTACAAAAATACCTGCAGGGTAGCAGCGCAGAACGGCTTTCGTGCTAGCCACGGCGTTTGTTGATTGTTCCCGTAGTAAAGCCACCCTTAAAGCGTCAACTATAACAACAGTAGTGCAGCATGGCGAGCAGCTTGCGCAACATGGTAACACTATAAAAAAACAGCAGTTCTGAACAGCCATTTCTTTCTTTTAAGAGCGTCAGCTCTTACTCGTCACGTTTCGAGATTTCGTGGGGTCTGCTACCACCCTTGATCACAGCCCCATCTGTGGCAGCGACTACTCATCACATTTCGATATTTCATGAGGTCTCCTACCACCCTAAGATCAAAGCGCTATCTGTGGCTACAACTAGAAAACAACGCATCTCGCAATGAGACTTGTAGCGCCATCTACAATTGCATTGTAGAAACAACCACCTGCCGCGTGCAAACAATGGCTGCACGGTCCAATATGGTGGATAGAGGTGGAACTATAAGTATGACGTCAGAGGACGAAATGACGGCATAGTTTCGGCTTCTCGAATCCAAGACGCCGGCCAATAAAATTAGTTCTGCTCTCTCATTCCTTCGCCCTCTCTAACCAACAATATCCTAAAACGGGTAGGAAAACTCCCGTTACGGAGCCGCTGTACACGTATACATTCGCTGCTGCTGTGTTGTTTTTGTTGTTGTTGTTGACAGGAAGAAAGAAAGGAAGGAAAGTGCACGGGCCAGCCTACTGGCTCACAAAACCACAAATACATAATAGGTAAACATCATATACATACAATTACTAATTGAAGCGCTACATATCACACAGCAAGCCGAATCCTAGGCCAACCTTGGCCCCCCAAACGAAGCAAATTCCGTTTGAGACGTATATCGATGGTGTGCAACTCGACAATGGGTATACGTGCATCGTAATTTTTCTGATAGATGGCGCTAGGCGGCGTTCGTGCACGGTAGCCGAGCATGGTGGCAATCCACCCCATTTCAAAGGGTAATATATTCAGTTTCCCGAGACGAGCGGCCCGTTCTTCTTTGTTTTCTTCATCTAGTAAACCAAACAGCTAACGGTCGTTACTTCAACGTCTTCCAGACGGTGGCGGCCGTTTTTCTCTTCGTTCCATTTTTTTTCTACACCGAATGCGGAGGAGGTGAACGCATAAGGCCTAAGTGAGGCTCCTGCACCAGATAAAAAATTCAGCCTACTGCGCACAACGTACACAACAGAAGTACATTGCAGCATTTATATTGGCATTTATGACTACACCCACACACAATAGCAGAATAAACATTGAGGAATAAGATTGCATCACTGAGGCCGTGAACGTATAGTACTGCATACACAATCTCAGGTTGATCGCATTTAAACTGACGGACGGATGTGACAACAGCATAATTTTATTTCTTTGTTTATCAAAGAAATAAATGATGGATAGTCACATTTTGGACAAACCTTTCGCGTTATATGACAGATACAATTTCACTTACTATTTAAATCTGGTATGCTGAAAGACAACTTTGCCTGTTATGTTGCTTAACAAATAGATGGACTACCAAGAAAATTAAACTCTGTCGGCCACTATTGGTTCTCGTCAGAGCTATTCTTTGCTCTTTACGCATGGAGTACTTTGTCGTAAAGCCGCCGCGGTGGCTGAGTGGTTATGGCGCTCGGCTGCAGGCCCCAAAGACACGGGTTCGATCCCGGCCACGGCGGTCGAATTTCGATGGAGGCGAAATTCTAGACGCCCGTGTACTGTGCGATGTCAGTGCACGTTAAAAAACCCCAGCTGGTCGAAATTTTCGGAGCCCTCCACTACGGTGTCCCTTATAGCCTGAGTCGCTTCCGGACGTTAAACACCCATAAACCAAACCAAAACTCGTAGTCGCAATTTAAGTAGTGAGGTATGACTTACTGTTGTAAATATGTTGAAATAATTTGTGGAAGAATGTGTGGGTGGCTGGAAGCATTGCATTTTTAAGAAATAGTCTGCAGGAACAACGCGTGGTTTGCCATGGTAGCTCTTAAATATTCTTAATACCTTTTTTAGCGTGAGCTACACTGGCCGTGGTTGTGCAGTTTCGCGTGGCTCCTGGAGAGCCGTGTTGTGCATGGGCGAGGAGCAGTGACGTCACACGGCGCATAGCTGGCGCGCCGGAGCCGCCGCCGCCGAGCGCGCCTCGCCGGTCTGCGCATTCCAGAGGAGTGAAGTCATAGCCTCGGCAGACGCACTGGCGTCGGCGCGTGCCCAGTTGTGCGCCTCCGTTGCGCAGTAGCCAAGTGAGACGCTGCGCTGGAGCCGCTTGATAGCGCCTCTCATTTTGTGCGCAGGCGCAGATGTATACATATAGCGGGGCGTTTGCCAATGTGGTATAGCCATGGAGAACGAGAGCGAAATTGTTGCCCAGCAGCAATTGATGCTCAGCGGCTCATCGTAGCTGACGCTACGTATACCCTGGCATAGCCGAGCTATGCCACTGCTAATTTTTTGTAACAGCAACTAAATGCTATTGTTACTTACACTTGTTGTTCCCCATACTAGTGTAAAGTACGATAGCTTAAATAAAAAGTTGCAATTGTTTTTAACCATATAAGAACAAGATCACTGATCTTGTATACGCATCCAACAGCACAGCTTTCCCTAATTCTCCAGTTAATTTATAGACATGTGTATTCCATGACATGTCATTTTGACACCAAATGCCCAAGAATTTTTCTTTTCTCCTTCATCTGCCATGCCCCATTCACACAGGCCTCTTATTTGGAATGAAACAACTATCCCACAAGAATGTCCTACTACATAAAATACCTTCTGCCCTAGGCTGTATTGTGCCTACAAACGAAGCAAGATGCTGCGTGTTCGCGGGTGAGCCTGATTGCTGTGACCAGAAGTCACCCCCGTGTCTGCGCCTGTGTTTTCGTTTTCTTTCCTCTCATCTGCCCTGTCCCATTCGCACAGTCCTCTTATTTGGAATGGACCAACTAACCCCGAATAACGTTCTACTAAATCAAATATCTTGTGCCCTAGGCTCTGTTTTGTGCGTGCAAACGAAGCGGGATGCTTCGTGTTCGCGTGTCAGAATCATCGTTGTGACCAACACTCAATCCCGTGTCTGCGCCTGTGTTGTCGTTTTCTTTCTTCTCATCTGCCCTGTTCCATTCGCACAGTCCTCTAATTTGGAATGAACCAACTATCCCCGAATAACGTTCTACTAACTCAAATATCTTCTGCCCTAGGCTCTGTTGTGTGCGTGCAAACGAAGCGGGATGCTGCGTGTTCGCGTGTGAGACTCATCACTGTGACCACAAGTCACCCCCATGTCTGCGCCTGCGTTGTCGTTTTCTTTTCTTTTTCATCTGCCGTGTCCCATTCGAACAGGCCTCTTATTTGGAATGAAACAACTATCCCAGAACAGCGTCCTACTACATCAAATACCTTCTGCCCTAGGCTCTGTTTTGTGCCTGCAAACGAAGCAATATGCTGCGTGTTCGCGTGTGAGCCTGATCGCTGTTACCACAAGTCACCCCCATGTCTGCGCCTGCGTTGTCGTTTTCTTTTCTCTTTCATCTGCTGTGTCCCATTCGCACAGGCCTCTTATTTGGAATGAAACAACTATCCCAGAAGAACGTCCTACTACATCAAATACCTTCCGCCCTAGGCTCTGTTTTGTGCCTGCAAACGAAGCAAGATGCTGCGTGTTCGCGTGTGAGCCTGATCGCTGTGACCACAAGTCACCCCCATGTCTCCGCCTGCGCTGTCGTTTTCTTTTCTCTTTCATCTGCTGTGTCCCATTCGCACAGGCCTCTTATTTGGAATGAAACAACTATCCCAGAAGAACGTCCTACTACATCAAATACCTTCTGCCCGAGACTCTGTTTTGTGCCTGCAAACGAAACAAGATATGGCGTGTTCGCATGTGAGCCTCATTGCTGTGACCACAAGTCACCCCCATGTCTGCGCCTGTGTTGTCGTTTCCTTTCCTCTTTCATTTGCCCTGTCCCATTCACACAATCTCTTATTTGGAATGAAACAACTATACCAGAAGAACGCCCTACTACATCAAATACCTTCTGCCCTAGGCTCTGTTTTGTGCCTGCAAACGAAGCAAGATGCTGCGTGTTCGCGTGTGAGCCTGATCGCTGTGACCACAAGTCACCCCCATGTCTCCGCCTGCGCTGTCGTTTTCTTTTCTCTTTCATCTGCATTAGAGAAAACCTAGCGCAAAAACATGCAACCACAAAGACAGAACAGACGAGACACAAGCGCTATCTCACAACTGGCTTTTTTTATTGAAGCAGGATGCAGTTTATATACGGTGAAGCTTCAAGGGGAGAGAAGGGTGACAAGGAGAAGGTAAACAAAGGGAACATCGCTTCGCAAAAAACAGGCAGGCAGCCAAAAAATCATACAAAAAAAAAGAAAAGTTACACGATAACTGAATCTAAAAATTGATACTCTGAATCAAAAAGAGATAAAGAAGGGGTACTGATGCACCTACTGCCATATTTCTTGATGTAGAAAGTCTCCAGACTAATACGCGCCGTCTTATCAGTGCTCTTGCCAAGAATCTTCGTCTCATTCAAAATCGCCTCGCACCCGTCGCAGCTCATTACGCGCGCAACCAAATGTGCGTACTTGTCTTTTAAATCTGTCAAATTTCGGGCATGGTCCCCCAAGCGCTCATTGATGCAGCGGCCAGTTTGACCAACATAAAACTTCCTACATGTTAAGGGGATAGCGTAGACCACTCCTACGGAACACTTGATAAACGGAGTGTCGTGCTTTATCTGGCAACCCCGGTTCCTAGATCTGGCGATTCGGGGGCACAACTTTCCCATCTTGTTGGAGCCGAAAAAACGACACTCACGCCATACCTGTTGGCCACTTTTCTCAAGTTGTGCGAGGTCTTGTGTAAATAAGGCACAACTAGCGGCTTTTGTGTCCTGGCACGATCTTCTCCGGAATTTCTTCGAGTTCCGTGTTTTAGTTTTGGAGGTGGGTCTCGCAAGCAGCAGCCAACACAGAGCAAGGGAACCCAGCTCCCGAAAGTCGGCCCATCTGATTGTGAAAGCTGTCTTGCAACTGATGCGGGCACGATTTCTTGAGAGAAGACTCCAGGCAAGACTACGCTATCCCCTTAACATGTGGGAAGTTTTATGTTGGTCAAACTGGCCGCTGCATCAATGAGCGCTTGGGGGACCATGCCCGAAATTTGTCAGACTTAAATGACAAGTACGCACAATTGGTTGCGCACGTAATGAGCTGCGACGGGTGCGAGGCGATTTTGAATGAGACGAATATTCTTGGCAAGAGCACTGATAAGACGGCGCGTGTTAGTCTGGAGGCTTTCTACATCAAGAAATATGGCAGTAGGTGCATCAGTACCCCTTCGGTATCTCTTTTTGATTCAGAGTATCAATTTTTAGATTCAGTTATCATGTAACTTTTCTTTTTCTTGTATGATTTTTTGGCTGCCTGCCTGTTTATTGCGAAGCGATGTTCCCTTTGTTTACCTTCTCCTCCTTGTCACCCTTCTCTCCCCTTGAAGCTTCACCGTATATAAACTGCATCCTGCTTCAATAAAAAAAGCCAGCTGTGAGTTAGCGCTTGAGTCTCATCTGTTCTGTCTTTGTGGTTTCATGTTTTTGCGCTAGGTTTTCTCTAATTCAGGTATGCACCAACTAGCCCAAAAAGAGGTGTTAATGCAGTATCTTTCTTATACAGTGGGCCCTTTTGTGTTCCTCCGTCTTCTCACTTAATCGATCTTTTACTGATTCACATCGTGGACGCAACGTGCCGGGCAAGACGATACGCTATCTGCATCCGCAAGGGGCTTGTGCCTGAAGAAGTAAGTGCCCTCTTCGGCCTTGTTAAACCATCGTGGGGACATGTGAAAAGAATTTGCAAATTAATGCGCTCAGAACTTTGGCGACAACTTCGCCAGTTCCATGATTGGCTGCGCTTGATATGCTACCATGATCACCCCAATTGGCTCGATATCAGAAAGCTTTCTTCCTTGAAGAAAACGGCTGCTCAACTCGCTGAATTCCATTGGAGAGGCATCGTGAGCCAGCTGCTGTTGTTCCTGGGGAGAAAGACAGCACATTACAAAAAGAGTAATGTTACAGTCCTGGGCGACGCCTCTGTGCCTGACAACGTAATGCGAATTCTTCAAAAAGGACCGAAGTACAGTTTGGAGCCTGGTGTACAGCCACACGAGCTCATCGCTGCGAACAGGAAATTGGCCCATAAAGTAAGAGATGGAGAGAACCAAGACCGGTGCCTCCTAGAGAGTGTGGACTGTTTGAGGAACTGTTCACCAAGCCGCGTATGTGTACAGAGCCAGAGATTGTTGAATGGTGTTGTTTCCTTCTTTAGGCAGAACAGCCTTAAGCTTCTTCAAGCTGACAAAGAGACTGGGTTTGTTGTTTTGCCTGACGAAATGTACAATCAGAAAGCGCGTGCGGCAATCAATAAGAACTTTGTACTGGTGAAGAAAAGTGCTGTTAGAATTAAGACAAAATTCATTAACTTTTGTAAAGAGTTAAATCGTCAAACTCTTGCCAAGGATATAAAAAAGAGCAATGGTAATAGCCAAAATGCATTCTTTACAGCCAAGACCCACAAGCCAGAAACCCCTTTCATAACTATAGTCAGCGAAGAAGGTTCTTGGCAAAAAAATGTCAGCAGCTTTTTGCAAAAACATCTTAAGTTACTTGAATTGGACGACCCCTTTCTCACAAAAAATTCCACAGTTGTCGCTGAGTACCTACGGGTTTCCGATGACATCGGCTTTGGGTTTTCGGTAGACGTGCAAGATTTGTTTTATTCTGTACCTCAAGACCAGCTTTTGTTGGCTGTAAGGGAATGCATAGAAGCAAACGGCGACGTGTCTTTCCAGAATTCTTCAGGACTGTCGTTTGATACTTTTATCGCTCTTTTGCAGTTTTACCTAAGTGCTACTTTTATACATTTTGACAACCTGCCTTTTTTGCAGCGCAACGGTGTGTGCATAGGGTCCTGCGTGGCCCCTATCCTTTGCGATATATTTTTAGCAAAGGTTGATCAATCTTTAGATAAACTTTTTTATACGGGAGGGGTGGTTTTAAAGGTTTTTAGATATGTTGATGATTTTTTAGTACTTTTAAAAAAGCAGACGCCCTTCACCTACCCCTCTACAGTAGGTGAAGTTTAAGATGCTTTTGACAAACATGGACTTGGGCTAACTTTTACGCATGAACTAACCGACACTAATGTTTTACAGTTTTTAGATTTGAAACTAACATTCCTTGAACGACACGTTTGCTGGGGCTATTACCCGCGTGCAAACAAAGGTCTTTTGCATTATGACTCTAGGCACTCCAAGATTGTTAAAAGGGCTATAGCGTCGCATTGCCTGGAGTCTTCTCTCAAGAAATCGGGCCCGCATCAGTTGCAAGACAACTTTCACAATCAGATCGGCCGACTTTCGGCGCCTGGGTTCCCCTGCTCTCTGTTGGTTGCTGTTTGCGAGACCGACCTCCAAAAACTAAAACACAGACCCCGAAGAAAGTCCGGAGAAGATCGTGCTAGGACACAAAAGCCGCTAGTTGTGCCTTATTTACACAAGACCTCGCTCAACTTGAGGAAAGTGGCCAACAGGTATGGCGTGAGTGTCGTTTTTTGGGCTCCCAACAAGCTGGGAAAGTTGTGCCCCCGAATCACCAGCTCTAGGAAGCGGGGTTGCCAGATAAAGCACGACACTCCGTTTATCAAGTGTTCCGTAGGAGTGGTCTACGCTATCCCCTTAACATGTGGGAAGTTTTATGTTGGTCAAACTGGCCGCTGCATCAATGAGCGCTTGGGGGACCATGCCCGAAATTTGTCAGGCTTAAAAGACAAGTACGCACATTTGGTTGCGCACGTAATGAGCTGCGACGGGTGCGAGGAGATTTTGAATGAGACAAAGATTTTTGGCAAGAGCACTGATAAGACGGCGCGTGTTAGTCTGGAGGCTTTCTACATTAAGAAATATGGCAGTTGGTGCATCAGTGCCCCTTCTTTATCTCTTTTTGATTCAGAGTATCAATTTTTAGATTCAGTTATCATGTAAATTTTCTTTTTCTTGTATGATTTTTTTGCGAAGCGATGTTCCCTTTGTTTACCTTCTCCTACTTGTCACCCTTCTCTCCCCTTGAAGCTTCACCGTATATAAACTGCATCCTGCTTCAATAAAAAAAGCCAGTTGTGAGTTAGCGCTTGTGTCTCATCTGTTCTGTCTTTGTGGTTTCATGTTTTTGCGCTAGGTTTTCTCTAATTCATGTAAGCACCAACTAGTCCAAAAAGAGGTGTTAATGCAGTATCTTTCATCTGCCGTGTCCCATTCGAACAGGCCTCTTATTTGGAATGAAACAAATATCCCAGAAGCACGTCCTACTACATCAAATACCTTCTGCCCTAGGCTCTGTTTTGTGCCTGCAAACGAAGCAAAATGCTGGGTGTTCGCGTGTGAGCCTGATCGCTGTGACCACAAGTCACCCCCATGTCTGCGCCTGTGTTGTCGTTTTCTTTTCTCTTTCATCTGCCGTGTCCCATTCGAACAGGCCTCTTATGTGGAATGAAAGAACTAGCCCAGAAGCACGTCCTACTACATCAAATACCTTCTGCCCTAGGCTCTGTTTTGTGCCTGCAAACTAAGCAAGGTGCTGCGTGTTCGCGTGTCAGAATCATCGCTGTGACCACAACTCACTCCCGTGTCTGCGCCTGTGTTGTCGTTTTCTTTCCTCTCATCTGCCCTGTCCCATTCACACAGTCTCTCTTATTTGGAATGAACCAACTATATCCGAAGAACGTTCTACTACATCAAATACCTTCTGCCCTAGGCTCTGTTTTGTGCGTGCAAACGAAGAGGAATGCAGCATGTTCGCGTGTGAGCCTCATCACTCTGACCACAAGTCACCCCCATGTCTGCGCCTGTGTTGTCGTTTTCTTTCCTCTTTCATCTGCCGTGTGCAATTCGCACAGGCCTCTGATTTGAAATGAAACAACAATCCCCGAAGAACGTCCTTCTACATCAAATACCTTCTGCCCTAGGCTCTATTTTGTGCCTGCAAACGAAGCAAGATGTTGCGTGTTCGCGCGTGAGCCTCATTACTGTGACCACAAGTCACCCCCATGTCTGCGCCTGCGTTGTCGTTTTCTTTTCTCTTTCATCTGCGGTGTCCCATTCGCACACACCTCTTATTGGGAATGAAGCAACTATCCCAGAAGAACGTCCTACTACATCAAATACCTTCTGCCCTATGCTGTTTTGTGCCTTCAAACGAAGCAAGATGCTGCGTGTTCGCGTGTGAGCCTGATCGCTGTGACAACAAGTCACCCCCATGTCTGCGCCTGTGTTGTCGTTTTCTTTCCTCTTTCATCTGCCGTGTCCCATTCCCACAGGCCTCTTATTTGGAATGAAACAATTATTCCAGAAGAACGTCCTACTGCATCAAATTCCTTCTGCCTTGGGCTCTGTTTTGTGCCTGCAAACGAAGCAAGATGCTGCGTGTTCGCGTGTGAGCCTGATCGCTGTGACCCCAAGTCACCCTCATGTCTCCGCCTGCGTTGTCGTTTTCTTTCCTCTTTCATCTACCCTGTCCCATTCGCACAGTCCTCTTATTTGTAATGAACCAACAAACCCCAAATAACGTTCTACTACATCAAATATCTACTGCCCTAGGCTCTATTCTGTGCGTGCAAACGAAGCGGGATGCTGCGTGTTCGCGTGTCAGAATCATTGCTGTGACCACAACTCACTCCCGTGTCTGCGCCTGTGTTGTCGTTTTCTTTCCTCTCATCTGCCCTGTCCCATTCACACAGTCTCTCTTATTTGGAATGAACCAACTATATCCGAAGAACGTTCTACTACATCAAATACCTTCTGCCCTAGGCTCTGTTTTGTGCGTGCAAACGAAGAGGAATGCAGCATGTTCGCGTGTGAGCCTCATCACTCTGACCACAAGTCACCCCCATGTCTGCGCCTGTGTTGTCGTTTTCTTTCCTCTTTCATCTGCCGTGTGCAATTCGCACAGGCCTCTGATTTGAAATGAAACAACAATCCCCGAAGAACGTCCTTCTACATCAAATACCTTCTGCCCTAGGCTCTATTTTGTGCCTGCAAACGAAGCAAGATGTTGCGTGTTCGCGCGTGAGCCTCATTACTGTGACCACAAGTCACCCCCATGTCTGCGCCTGCGTTGTCGTTTTCTTTTCTCTTTCATCTGCGGTGTCCCATTCGCACACACCTCTTATTGGGAATGAAGCAACTATCCCAGAAGAACGTCCTACTACATCAAATACCTTCTGCCCTATGCTGTTTTGTGCCTTCAAACGAAGCAAGATGCTGCGTGTTCGCGTGTGAGCCTGATCGCTGTGACAACAAGTCACCCCCATGTCTGCGCCTGTGTTGTCGTTTTCTTTCCTCTTTCATCTGCCGTGTCCCATTCCCACAGGCCTCTTATTTGGAATGAAACAATTATCCCAGAAGAACGTCCTACTGCATCAAATTCCTTCTGCCTTGGGCTCTGTTTTGTGCCTGCAAACGAAGCAAGATGCTGCGTGTTCGCGTGTGAGCCTGATCGCTGTGACCCCAAGTCACCCTCATGTCTCCGCCTGCGTTGTCGTTTTCTTTCCTCTTTCATCTACCCTGTCCCATTCGCACAGTCCTCTTATTTGTAATGAACCAACAATCCCCGAAGAACGTCCTACTACATCAAATACCTTCTGGCCTAGGCTCTGTTTTGTGCACGCAAACGAAGCAAGATGCTGCTTGTTCGCGTGTGAGCATCGTCGCTTTGACCACAAGTAACTCCCGTGTCTTCGCCTGTGTTGTTTTCTTTTCTCTTTCATCTGCCGTGTCCCATTCGCACAGGCCTCTTATTTGGAATGAAACAGCAATCACCCAGAAGCGTCCTATTACATCAAATACCTTCTTCCCTAGGCTCTGTTTTGTGTTTGCAAACCAAGCAAGATGCGGCGTGCTCGCGTGTGAGCATGATCGCTGTGACCACAAGTCACTCCCGTGTCTGCGCCTGCGTTGTCGTTTTCTTTTCTCTTTTAACAGCCGTGTCCCATTCGCACAGGCCTCTTATTTGGAATGAAACAACAATCCCCGAAGAACGTCCTACTACATCAAACACCTTCTGCCCTAGGCTCTGTTTTGTTCCTGCGAACGAAGCAAGATGCTGCGTGGTCGCGTGTGAGCCTCATCGCTGTGACCACAAGTCACCCCCATGTCTGCGTCTCTGTTGTCCTTTTCTTTTCTGTTTCATCTGCCATGTCCCATTCGCACAGGCCTCTTATTTGGAATGAAACAACAATCCCCGAAGAACGTCCTACTACATCAAATACCTTCTGTCCTAGGCTCTGTTTTGTTCCTGCAAACGAAGCAAGATGCTGCGTGGTCGCGTGTGAGCCTCATCGCTGTTACGACAAGTCACCCCCATGTCTGCGTCTGTGTTGTCGTTTTCTTTTCTCTTTCATCTGCCATGTCCCATTCGCACAGGCCTCTTATTTGGAATGAACCAACTATCCCCGAAGAACGTTGTACTACGTCAAATATCTGCACTAGGCACTGTTTTGTGCCTGCAAACGAAGCAAGATGCAGCGTGTTCGCGTGTGAGCCTCATCGCTGTGACCACGAGTCACCCCCATGTCTGCGCCTGTGTTGTTGTTTTGTTTCCTCTTTCATCTGCCGTGTATCATTCGCACAGGCGTCTCTTTTGGAATGAAACAACTATCCACGAAGAATGTCCTGCTACATCAAATGTCTTCTGCCAGAGACTCTCTTTTGTGCCTGCAAACGAAGCAAGATGCTCCGTGTTCGCGTGTGAGCCTCATCGCTGTGTCCACAAGTCACCCCCATGTCTGCGCCTGTGTTGTCGTTTTCTTTCCTCTCATCTGCCCTGTCCCATTCACAGTCTCTCTTATTTGGAACGAACCAACTATCTGCGAAGAACGTTCTACTACATCAATTATCTTCTGCCCTAGGCTCTGTTCTGTGCGTGCAAACGAAGCAAGATGCAGCGTGTTCGCGTGTGAGCCTGATCGCTGTGACCACAAGTCGCCCCCATGTATGCGACTGTGTTGTTTTCTTTCCTTTCGTCTGCCGTGTCCCATTCGCACAGGCCTCTTATTTGGAATGAAACAACTATCCGCGAGGAACATCCTACTACATAAAATACCTTCTCCCCTACGTCTGTTTTGTGATTTCAAACGAAGCAAGATGCTGCGTGTTCGTGTGTGAGCCTCATCACTGTGACCACAAGTCACCCCCATGTCTGCGCTAGTGTGGTCGTTTTCTTTCCTCTTTCATCTGCCGTGTCCCATTCGTACAGTCTCTCTTATTTATAATGAGCTTACTATCCCCGAAGAACGTTCTACTACATCAAATAACTTCTGCCCTATGCTCTGTTTTGTGCGTGCAAACGAAGCGGGATGCTTCGTGTTCGCGTGTCAGAATCATCGTTGTGACCAACACTCAATCCCGTGTCTGCGCCTGTGTTGTAGTTTTCTTTCTTCTCATCTGCCCTGTCCCATTCGCACAGTCCTCTTATTTGGAATGAACCAACTATCCCCGAATAACGTTCTACTAAATCAAATATCTTCCGCCCTAGGCTCTGTTGTGTGCGTGCAGACGAAGCGGGATGCTGCGTGTTCGCGTGTGAGACTCATCCCTGTGACCACAAGTCACCCCCATGTCTGCGCCTGCGTTGTCGTTTTATTTTCTTTTTCATCTGCCGTGTCCCATTCGAACAGGCCTCTTATTTGGAATGAAACAACTATCCCAGAACAACGTCCTACTTCATCAAATACCTTCCGCCCTAGGCTCTGTTTTGTGCCTGCAAACGAAGCAATATGCTGCGTGTTCGCGTGTGAGCCTGATCGCTGTTACCACAAGTCACCCCCATGTCTGCGCCTGCGTTGTCGTTTTCTTTTCTCTTTCATCTGCCGTGTCCCATTCGCACAGGCCTCTTATTTGAAATGAAACAACTATCCCAGAAGAACGTCCTACTACATCAAATACCTTTTGCCCTAGGCTCTGTTTTGTGCCTGCAAACAAAGCAAGATGCTGCAAGTTCGCGTGTGAGTCTGATCGCTGTGACCACAAGTCAGCCCCATGTCTGCGCCTGCGTTGTCGTTTTCTTCTCGCTTTCATCTGCCGTGTCCCATTCGCACAGGCCTCTTATTTGGAATGAAACAACTATCGCAGAAGAACGTCCTACTACATCAAATACCTTCTGCCCTAGGCTCTGTTTTGTGCCAGCAAACGAAGCAAGATGCTGCGTGTTCGCGTGTGAGCCTGATCGCTGTGACCACAAGTCACCCCCATGTCTGCGCCTGTGTTGTCGTTTTCTTTCCTCTTTCATCTTCCGTGTGCCATTCGCACAGGCCTCTTATTTGGAATGAAACAACAATCCCCGAAGAACGTCCTACTTCATCAAATACCTTCCGCTCTAGGCTCTGTTTTGTGCCTGCAAACGAAGCAATATGCTGCGTGTTCGCGTGTGAGCCTGATCGCTGTTACCACAAGTCACCCCCATGTCTGCGCCTGCGTTGTCGTTTTCTTTTCTCTTTCATCTGCCGTGTCCCATTCGCACAGGCCTCTTATTTGGAATGAAACAACTATACCAGAAGAACGCCCTACTACATCAAATACCTTTTGCCCTAGGCTCTGTTTTGTGCCTGCAAACAAAGCAAGATGCTGCATGTTCGCGTGTGAGTCTGATCGCTGTGACCACAAGTCAGCCCCATGTCTGCGCCTGCGTTGTCGTTTTCTTTTCTCTTTCAACAGCCGTGTCCCATTCGCACAGGCCTCTTATTTGGAATGAAACAACAATCCCCGAAGAACGTTCTACTACATCAAATACCGTCTGCCCTAGGCTCTGTTTTGTTCCTGCAAACGAAGCAAGATGCTGCGTGGTCGCGTGTGAGCCTCATCGCTGTTACGACAAGTCACCCCCATGTCTGCGTCTGTGTTGTCGTTTTCTTTTCTCTTTCATCTGCCATGTCCCATTCGCACAGGCCTCTTATTTGGAATGAACCAACTATCCCCGAAGAACGTTGTACTACGTCAAATATCTGCACTAGGCTCTGTTTTGTGCCTGCAAACGAAGCAAGATGCAGCGTGTTCGCGTGTGAGCCTCATCGCTGTGACCACGAGTCACCCCCATGTCTGCGCCTGTTTTGTCGTTTTGTTTCCTCTTTCATCTGCCGTGTACCACTCGCACAGGCGTCTCTTTTGGAATGAAACAACTATCCACGAAGAATGTCCTGCTACATCAAATGTCTTCTGCCAGAGACTGCTTTGTGCCTGCAAACGAAGCAAGAGGCTGCGTGTTCGCGTGTGACACTCATCGCTGTGACCACAAGTCACCCCCATGTCTGCGCCTGTGTTGTCGTTTTCTTTCCTCTTTCATCTGCCGTGTACCATTCGCACAGGCGTCTCTTTTGGAATGAAACAACTATCCACGAAGAACGTCCTGCTACATCAAATATCTTCTTCCAGAGGCTCTGTTTTGTGCCTCCAAATGAAGCAAGATGCTGCGTGTTCGCGTGTGAGCCTCATCGCTGTGACCACAAGTCACCCCCATGTCTGCGTCTGTGTTGTCGTTTGCTTTCCTCTTTCATCTTCCGTGTACCATTCGCACAGGCGTCTCTTTAGGAATGAAACAACTATCCACGAAGAACGTCCTGCTACATCAAATATCTTCTGCCAGAGGCTGTTTTGTGCGTTCAGTCGAAGCAGGTAACCTCATACCAGATTTAATATCGGCTGCTGGTTCTTGGACCCAAGATATTAAACATATATTTGAAATATGGCGGAGTGCTAGACGCACTCTGGCACAAGTCGGCCTGGTATTGCACTGCCTCCGGGATCGGCCAGGGGCCTATAGGCCTTACAGCGCGCGGCGCCTCTTCTATCTATCTATCTATCTATCTATCTATCTATCTATCTATCTATCTATCTATCTATCTATCTATCTATCTATCTATCTATCTATCTATCTATCTATCTATCTATCTATCTATCTATCTATCTATCTATCTATCTATCTATCTATCTATCTATCTATCTATCTATCTATCTATCTATCTATCTATCTATCTATCTATCTATCTATCTATCTATCTATCTATCTATCTATCTATCTATCTATCTATCTATCTATCTATCTATCTATCTATCTATCTATCTATCTATCTATCTATCTATCTATCTATCTATCTATCTATCTATCTATCTATCTATCTATCTATCTATCTATCTATCTATCTATCTATCTATCTATCTATCTATCTATCTATCTATCTATCTATCTATCTATCTATCTATCTATCTATCTATCTATCTATCTATCTATCTATCTATCTATCTATCTATCTATCTATCTATCTATCTATCTATCTATCTATCTATCTATCTATCTATCTATCTATCTATCTATCTATCTATCTATCTATCTATCTATCTATCTATCTATCTATCTATCTATCTATCTATCTATCTATCTATCTATCTATCTATCTATCTATCTATCTATCTATCTATCTATCTATCTATCTATCTATCTATCTATCTATCTATCTATCTATCTATCTATCTATCTATCTATCTATCTATCTATCTATCTATCTATCTATCTATCTATCTATCTATCTATCTATCTATCTATCTATCTATCTATCTATCTATCTATCTATCTATCTATCTATCTATCTATCTATCTATCTATCTATCTATCTATCTATCTATCTATCTATCTATCTATCTATCTATCTATCTATCTATCTATCTATCTATCTATCTATTACTCCTATCCTGTAAGTCTCCTACTTTCAGCAGGTGGCAGCGAACGTGGTTCGGCTTGAGCCAGTAGGCAAGCCCGTGCTCTTTCATTTCCCTACTTCCTCGCAGCAACATCAGTCAGTCAATCAGTCGTGTGAGCCTCATCGCTGTGGCCACAAGTCACTCGCATGTCTCCGCCTGTGTGGTCGTTTTCTTTCCTCTTTCATCTTCCCTATCCAATTCGCACAGTCCTCTTACTTGGAATCATCCAACTATCCCTGTAGAACGTCTTAAAATTACGGGTCTATTACCACCGTTGCATGCACGTTATTTGAGCATGAGCTCTTTACTAATATTAGATATATGAGCGTGCACTCTTTGGTTATTGTCCAGCACCTTCAATTTCGTGGTGGCTTTTCCTGTACAAAGAAATTGCTTGAATTGACACATGATTTCCCAGGAGCTTTCGATAAGGGTTTCTCTACTAACAGCTTGTTAATAGATTTTAAGAAGGCGTTCGATGTGGTCCCTCTCTCTTTTAATAGAAAATTTATAAATGTAATGGAAACAATATGGTTCTGAACTGGACCAAAGAATACCTAAACTTAAAAAGACATAAGGTTTTGCTTAAGAGCAAAGCATCCCATGAAGTTCATGAGTTCTCAGGCTTGCCTGATGGGTCCGTTATTGGGGCAGTTTAGTTCCTCATGTACATATATAACATCTGCTCTGGTATTTATTCAGAAGTGAGATTATTTTCTGATTATCATGTTCTGTACAGAATTACTACTCGCGACTACATTGTTTTACGAAATGGATTCAACAAAGTAACTCAGTGGTTTACCAAGTCGCACATGTTTATCAAATTAAAAAAATGTTCATATGTGCTTTTCAAGAAAAATAACACCTCATGACCTCTGTTATGCTCTAAACAAAACTAAGCCCCTATCAGTTCAACAGCACAAACACCTTCGTGTTTATTTCCCCCCTGTTCTATCTTGGTTCTCACACATTGATCATATCAAAAGTAAACCATGCTGAGTTCTGCGTTTCTTGCGCAGGAATGCAAGAAAGGTACCCCTTCAGGCGAAGGTATCATTGTACAAACCAAATGTGCGACCTGTTTTGGATTACGCTTGTGCTGTGTGGGGCCCGTTGTTGGCACGTAGCATAAACAGTTTAGAAAGAATTCAAATCATAGCGATTGGTTTTCTTTTTCAAATTGTACCAGGAATATTAATGTTTCAAGAAGGGAAGAAAGCCTTGGTTCGGAAGCATTTCAGAAACCTAAAGAATATGTTGGACAAACTTTTTATTAGTTTTTCACTTTCGGACAGGTATAACCCCCACAGATATATTTACAAGCCTGATTACGTTTCACTACGGCTGGACCATGCAAACAAGATAACAGAAATACCGTGTAGAACACAAGCATTTAAAATGTCACTTATTTTCCCAAAACTGTAGGGTAATGAAACATGCTTTCATCCAAAGTTGCAGCGATTGCCTCAAACGAGGTATTTTGTAAATCAGTAGGCCTACTGAAGTAAAAATTAAGACACTTTGGCAACTAAAGTGTTGGGAGGCGAAAGCCGACCACTCTGACACAATTTTCACTATGCCGTGACGCATTCCGGTGAATGTGACGTCACACCGTTCCCATGGCTATATCGATACTGTAACATGTAATAAAGAGCCTAAAATAGAATAATGAAGGACAGAGGTGGTGGTAGTAGTGGTTTTTTATCAAAATAATAGTAAAAGGGAAGGAAAAGATTTTTGCTAGCCCCGGCATCTGCCATCGATACTAAAGCACCTGAGCTGGGGCAGCGGAAATAAAGGATAGCCGGCAGAATAGATAAATGAAAGAGCTGAGGGGACAGGAAGAGAGGCTACGGGAGAAGTAATTTATACAAACTATTTACACAATAAGAAATATGTCCAGGTTGTGCGCGTGAATAGTTCATTTTAGAGGAATTAAAACACGAGCGCACAGCACTGTGTTGGCTACAACTGGAGAGGAACGTCCAGTTATTAATCGTTCAAGGTAGAACTCGCGGACCGTTCGCTCACTGCGTGTATCTACCTGACGGAGAGCAGACGCGACGCCAAGCCGGTGTGTTCGAGCAATGCACAGAGGCTCACCAAAGTTCGCTCACGAGTGCGCGCACTGCCCTGCGCCAACAATAGCGTCTTGATGGAGTTCGATAGTATGCCCTGCGCCCTATAGGCCGCAAGCATATCGCGACGAGCATCGGCGAACGCGGCACACTGAAGGAGCAGGTGTTCTAGTGTTTCCACTGCACCGCATCTGTCACACACATAAGATGACGAGGATTAACCGAAGAATAAAGAAGAGGAATAAGAAGCATTCGGTGAGGTGGAGAGAGATGATTGATGGAGAAGAGAAGACGACGACAAGTCTTACGTGGACTAACACCGAGGCTGTAAAAGGGCGAGGGAGAGCGAGGCACGGGGGGGGGGGGAGGGGGAGAACAGAGAAGCAGAGGCTCCGGCGGGTCAGGGACGCTTCGGCTGGAAGAGAGCGACGCCGGCTACTGCTCCGGTGAGCTAGCGTTCTACGGCTTCGCATCGTGGACTTCCTGCCGTGCCTGAGCGCGTTCCGGGGAGTCAACGGAGGACGCTACCACCTGCTACGGCCAGGGGTGTCTCCAGCGCTATTGCCACCAATCCAGGTGGCGCCCCAACGCCAACAACATCGTCATCACCTCCACGGGCGCTTGGAACGGGAGCTTATACGACGCAGCCAGCGACGCCGCCAGCGACGCCAGCCCAAGCACGTCGAACGCCGCCTCGACGCCGGCTACTGGATCCATACAACGCCGCAGCCGCACCGAACCAACCATGAGCATGAACGCCGACCACTAACAGTAGAACGCTAATCATCATCATCAGCCTTACTACACCCACTGCAGGGCAAAGGCCTCTCCCATGTCTCTCCAACCAACCCTATCCTTTGCCAGCTGCATCCACCCTTTGCCTGCAAACTTCTTAATCTCATCCGCCCACCTAACCTTCTGCCGGCCCCTGCTACGCTTACTTTCTCTTGGAATCCACTCCGTTACCCTTAAGGACCAGCGGTTATCTTGACTTCGCATTACATGCCCTGCCCAAGCCCATTGATTTCGACTAGGATGTCATTAACCCGAGTTTGTTCCCTCACCCACTCTGCCCGCTTCCGATCTCTTAACATTACACCTATCATTTTTCTTTCCATGGCTCGCTGCGTTGTCCTTAACTTAAGCTGAACTCTTTTCGTTAGCCTCCACGTTTCTGCCCCGTAGGTGAGTACCCGTAAGATTATGCTGTTGTACACTTTCCTCTTGAGGGAAATTGGTAAACTGCCACTCATGATCTGCGAGAATTTGCCATATGCGCTCCACCCCATTCTTATCCTTCTAGCTATCTCCCTCTGATGATCCGGATCAGCTGTCACTACCTGGCCTAAGTAGACGTATTCCGTCACAGCTTCTAGGCTCTCGCTGCCAATTGTGAACTGTTGTTCCCTTGCTAGGCTGTTGTACATTACCTTGGTTTTCTGCATGTTAATTTTTAGACTCATCGATCTGCTCTGCCTGTCTAACTCATTGATCATGATTTGCAGTTCACCTCCTGAGTGACTCAGCAAGGCAATGTCATCAGGAAATTGCAGATTATTTATGTATTCTCCACTTATTCTTATTCCCAACTGTTCCCAATTCACCTTCTATGAGAACGCTAATAGTAGACGCTGGTAGCAGTGTTCGCTGGTCGTGTGTATTTTTAATCTTTGTGTTTTGTGTTACTCTTGTTAGTTTTGTGTTCTAGAGTGTGTGTGTCACGCATGGTGTATTAAATGTGCGTCTGTGTGGGTACACCTGTCGCCTAGTCCATTCTTTCGTTCCGAATGTTCTCCGGGGAGATCCGTGAGATCCAAATTATACATCTTTCCGGAGAGATCTGGAAGATCCAAATTATACATGTTTCGGGATCTTAAGTAATAATTACGCCTAATTACACATTTTCCATCTAATATGATACAAATCCAACGTTTTTCCGACCATTCTGTGATAATTTTCATTATGCAGTGACGACTCCCGGTTTACGTGACGTGACATTTTTCCCGTCGCTATATAGACGTCCGCATTATTTCGGCGCACTTTCGACACTTTTGACCATAATTAAGTAACTAATTACTCTATAGTCATCAAACTTGGCTTCTAGGTTCATTTTTTTCCTCTATCTGAAGCAGCCATTCTTTTTAAGCTATCATTTTTTTAGTTCCCGAGTTAAACGTGTGAAGTCCTTGCGAACCGACGACAGTATGAGCCATTAACGGTTTTCGGCTTCAAACAGTATATTGTGTGTGTGTGTGTGTGTGTGTGTGTGTGTGTGTGTGTGTGTGTGTGTGTGTGTGTGTGTGTGTGTGTGTGTGTGTGTGTGTGTGTGTGTGTGTGTGTGTGTGTGTGTGTGTGTGTGTGTGTGTGTGTGTGTGTGTGTGGGGGGGGGGGGGGGGGGAAGTTTTTTTCATGCAGACATGATAAATTGATGGTACACACGATCTGCATATGTTGCGTTACTGTATGCTGTAATGCCCTGCGGGGCGATGCAGGTAACTAATAAATAAAGTTACCTATGTTGCTTATTAGTTTTTGTTTTCTTTTCCCCCACTGCAATGACCATTGGCGTTTTGGGTATTATGATCAATAGCAATTAAAAAATAGGTCTTAGTGTTTACCATACTTGTTCAGATAGAAGAAGAGAAATATATCAAGCGGCATTACTATGTCTCAAAACGTGTCGATCATCATTTAAAATTTCACAAAATTTCTTGACATACAAAATTACTTAGAATAACTTTTTTCATTCTTCATAACGTTTTTTTGCGCAAAACAAACATTTCAACGCGAACAAAGAATCTGACCATGCAACTAGCCATGCAACTGCCAACACTCGCTTCTGCCATTTTACCGCAAAGAATATTAGAGTGCGACCATTTGCCGCGCAATCTTGTTGTTTCCAAGGGTATCTTCTTTTCAATGGTAATTGTTTACGGTGGCTCTTAGTATTTGTCCTCTCTCTGAGATGTTCATTAGTTCGATTGAGTCTTTTCAGTATAACAAGGATTTTATTGCAATGTGCAGTTCCATAATTTTATACCTCTTATGTAAGCATTCGCTGTTGTCACCCCCCCCCCCCCCCGGTATGGCTACCGGACGTTCTGAACAAATAAATGAATAAATAAACCAACTTTGCTCCAACAGACAGAGACTACCTTCTCATCTTCACGAGCCTCTCTGGAAGAAGCCATGCAGGCGTCCATGACGAGTCCTCTGCTGGTCACCTGGGCTATGTCCACACTCTGTCCTCGGTCTAAAAAATTTTACTGGCTTAAGCTTGGGGCCACAGTGCGCCACTACGTGCGCACGCTCCACAACTATAAGCACTCTGCTCATACTCATACTCTGGTTTTGCTATGACGATAACTAACGAATCTGCGGGATCTTTTCCTCCGTTCTTTTCGAGGCACGCCCTTGGACCCCTTAGCATCCTAAGCCTCCAGATTGCCTCTGACCCTTCTGGTATGATAAGTTGAGTGTCGTGTTGGAAATGATTGCGCTTTGGTGTTCTCCGATCATTGGTCTTGTGTGCTTTAGGAAGATATTTTGCGGCCTGCTTTTCAACAAAAAAATCAGTTGGTAGTTCAGCGGTCGTCCTGTTTCCTTTGTGTGTATGTAGTCCTTGTTTTATTTGCGGTGCACCTCTCCAAGATCCCTCATGTGGCCTTGAGGCACTATTCACAGGAAAAGAACTGTTTGCCATACCAAGAATAATGGCCTGACCAAGCGTCGAAACAAAACTCTCGTAGACTTGTTGTCCATGTACGTTGACGTTGAGCATTGATCATGGGGTGATTTCCTATCATGTATTATTTTCTCGTACAACACGGCACAATAACTCACACGGAATACGCCCTTGAATCTGCTGTAAGAGCGTATATAGCCGCGAAGTGTCGACAATGCGGGAAGCAATGCCGCCCCTGATGGGCACGACCGCGATGTTGGGGTCGTGGAATTTAGTCCACGCAGAAGCCCGATGAGCTCCGAGGCTGCGCATCCGGTACCGACAAGGCTGTGACACACGGCGTTACAACCACAGCCAGAGGCTCGTGGTGTTCACACCGGATGACAGAGTGTGGGTATGAAGGCCTATTCGACGTCGAGGTCTTTCAGAAAAACTACTAAAGCAGTACTTCGGACCCTCCGTCTGCTAGGCGACGTCCGTTACGAAGTTCTTCCAGATGGGTTTTGTAGATTTACTCGTCGTCAGCAGAGACGTGAAATCATCCACGCCATGCACATGAAACGTTTACATTTCGCGACACATTTTGTGGTTAAGCACAGCGGGTTACCAAGTTTCGTTTTATTTCTCATCCCTATTTTTGTTAAAGAACCGGGTCGATGCTTTTTCACAGAGAAAGGGTAATGCTGCGTCTGCAACAATAGCAGCTCGGAGGGAAGCTCGAGAGCCACGATTGTGGCTTCGGTGCAAAAACTGAAGATCCGCTACGGCCGCCTCGAGGTGCTTCGTAGTGTTAACGTTTGTTTGCGCAACCCAAACTGCGAGATCATTATATGTCATCATTTACGTACTCCAAAAGAAGAGAAAGGGTTAGTGCAAGAATTGTCCCAAGTATGCACTGCTGGCCTTCGGCTGTGGATAGGCAGATAATGCCTGAAAGACAACACACGCCCATTACGAGCCCGAAAAAGGTGTTTCAGATTGCTCTGGCGCCTTGCACTGTGGAGTATGCTCAGTTTGAAAGATGAAAGTGGCATGCGCATGCTGACATCCTGTTTGCTCGCGTGGCTTTATCTCGACGTTGTATCGTGTGCTGCTTCCGCGCTATTTTCGCTCACTGACTGCCTTCGTAAGGGGCTCAAAACTGGTGCTTCCTGAATTGGCTCGAAACTAAAGCGAGCAAGAGACAGCTTGCCTAAAAATAAGTACCCTGCCTAAAAATAAACACGAAAATAAGGCGGCCTGCATTGAAAGGGAAGTAATCAGGGCGAGTCAACTAGTTGGAGAGACATCCTTCACAACTAAGCACGAACCAGCGGGGGACGGGAAGAGCACACGGTCCCGCATGCTTTGCGCTCAGTTTTCAATGGATCAGAATATCAGTTTTGATTGAGAACAGTACGGCAATAGCTGTTGCAGGAAACGGTAGGCCTCTTGGGAATCATTAGCAAAAACCTGTCTTGTCGATGCTAATTTAAGGATCTAAGCATTATGCGTTATGAATTGTAGTTTCATATTCGCTTTCTTTCCCTTTTTGTGATCCTCAATATTCATTTTATTTGACAGGGGAAAGGAAAAATTCAAGACATAAAGTGGGATAAAGGGATACAAATACTCGGAGAGATGAAAATGATAAAAGCTGCAAGAAGTAGCTGGACTATCAGTTTGTTGCATCCCTTGAAACTCCATTGATAAACTCCCTTGTTATTTAGTGTGAGGTAACCTAAGACATTCTCTGTTGTGTTTTTGTGGTTATAAGTTGTACTATCAATTGTTTGCTGTTTCAGTTAAGGGCGGCGAGGGGCTTCAGAGGCCACGTAAACCTTCCTAGAAGAACACTGAAAATCCTCCAGCCTGTTGTGGAAAATAAGAGAGAATAAAGTTAATTGTCTAAGCTGATGTAACAGGACTAATGGCTACCGTCTAAGACAACTGCGTCTTGCATGCACATCATTACGTCCATGGTTGCGACTTTGAACTTTATTCAACATCACGTGACGTTGTGAGTACAGGCAAAAACCAAAAAAGCTTTGACTGGACCATGCACCCATTCCTTAGAGCAGTGATGGCACACTACAATGAAGCATATTATAAGTCCACACATTTGATAAAGATGTACACGGAACTTCGTGACAGTATCATATGTACAGTTTTGGTCAAAAGTCTTAAGGCCACAGCATTCAGCTGCAGCGAAATGAATGTTCCTGTTAAGATCCGTGTAGCGGATCATTCAAACCGAAGTCAAGCAGGAAGCTTCTCTACCGCACGAAGAACCCTTCTGCTAGCATTTTAAGGTGATTCGGTTTTTAATAGTGGCGCAATATCTCTGTTATGCTGCTGAAGCGAAAAACCTTCCCTTTTAAGACTTTTGACCAAGACTGTACATACATTTGTTAAAAAGATACGAACTGAACCGGGTAATGCTTTCAGTTACTTCCACACAGCGAAATGTTTCACGTAGAGCATGTGTCTCTCGACATAGCCTTTGGTCCTAACTCTGGAGTGAGCGCATCAAAATTTAGATTACGCTTCGTCTAATAGGCTTTTAGGCATCCCTTGCTTTCATTATTGCCGTGTGCAGATGTTCCTTTTGCGCTGAGTTATATTACTGCGCTTGTTTCCAATTATGCTTGTCCCGCTGTTTTTTTACACTGCATTTATAGATACGCACCTGTCAGGCTGGCAGACCTGCGGGACCCGAGCTGCTTGCTGCTCCCAGGAGGCGTCTACACCAGGTTCAACGAACGGCTGCGCATATTGCACGCTTTTATCAAGAGACGAATCATTCCTAACGCGTACCTTCTCGTTTTCCTCAGCACAACACAAACACGGTGCCGATGTAGTCCTCTCAGCTCCGCAAAAACTGGCCAGTTTGTGCAGAACTGACGATAGGAAGAGTAAACATTCGCGGTGCACGATTTGTCATGAGTTCAAACACGTCACCTGTGCCACCCAGATAGAGTGCTGCATACATTTATCCTGCGGGAATATGTACATCGAGCAGACTGGCTGCTGTCTTAACGCCCGGCGCAGAGAACATGAAAGGTCGCTTTCCACAGATGACGGGACGAATTAACCTAAACATTGTAGGAAGCACTAGTGCACTCCGCTCTTCAGGAAGACTACAATTTTTGGACGCGGTAAAACTCAGAGTCAATGCGAAATTCTACAGGCATGCCATATCGTAAAACAAGCAGATCGATGAGTAAGTGACTTGACAGTCAGCCTATTCAATTAGGATATTTGATTTTTGAACTCCTTAGCGTAAAAGTGTTGCACAACGATTGCGGTCCTGATGGAAACGTATTTACTCAGCCCGCTGAGTAACACTGTTTCAGAAAATATTACTTTGCTTCACATCTGTATGTTTGTATTGGGGTTAAAAATTATATAGTTTGTGTCACTGACGCTTAATTCCAATTTTTTGACGTTTAACCAAACAGACAGTTCGTTGTTTGAGGTTTTGTTTAAGAAATTCGCCAAGCGGGCGTTAATAACCTGCTATTTTCGCAAATACCGACACAACGGGTACTGACCGATAGTTATTAAAATTACTCTCGCAACCTCCTTCGTGCATTACTGATATTTTTGCAAATTTAAGCTCTTCTAAAGAAACCTTCTTTCAACATTAACCGGGTTTATCCGTAGATACCTTTCTGGAATTACTTTCAACTTACCTCAAGCCTACATTCGCAGTTTGGGAAGGTAATATCGTCACTCAAAAAACGGAATATGTGTGGTGGTTGAACCACATTTATTTGACGTCCCGGTAGCCGCGGCGGCTGAGACGGTGGAGTGGGCTGTTGACCATGCTGGCTATGCCAGTTGCCGAAATCGTTCTCTCTTGCACGAGCGAGAGCTTCTGGTTTGCGCGAGGCAGGTCGCGCCAACTTCATCTTCATCAGCGCCGCTGGCGATGCCAGCGCCGCTACATATGCATTGGCTCTTGCGTTGCTCCTGTTTTGAGTGACATTTTTCTAGCGGAGCGGGACCGATAGTTGAGAAGCAGAAGTGAAGGTTCCAGCGTTGCAGGCATTTTCAGATATGTTGATGATTTATGATTTTCTCGTTATTACCAACACACAAGATATGTCCGATAAGGCTAATATGTTAAGTATCTTGTCTATGTTTTCCGAATGCCTTCAGCCACTAATCCTAACGCAAAAGTGGCTGCGAACAAATTGATCACATTTCTTGATCTGGGCATTTCTTTTTCTGCTGACCATGTGTGTTGGTCTTACGAACTGCGAGGAAACAAGCCTGTTATTTCCTTTTGGTTCAGCCTACTCAAAACTAGTGAAGTGGTCAATTGTAAAGTCCTGCTTTTGCAGTGATCTCACGAAATCGTGTGAGCATCGATTGGATTCTGCGTTCTCTAGCCAGGTGACCCGGTTGAGCGGCTCTGGCTACCCATGTACACTATTGTTATCGGTTGCCGAGAACATGCTCAAAGGAAGCAGGGAAGTGGTACCAGACAACGGCGCGACTGAAACAGATTGGAGAAAAAATGTGGCGGTACTATCTTACATGCACACCATCGCCCACCAGCTCAAGAAAATGCATGTGGTGTTTTCCGCACCAGAGAAGCTATAAAAACTGTGCAAGGTAAATTCCACTGTTACTGGGAATTCCTGCACTGTTCGGCGCAGGCAACCATTTGTAGAGTACGCGAAAGGCGTAGTCTACTCTATACCTTTGCCCTGTGGCTGAGCCTACGTTGGCCAAACGGTCAGATGTCTCAACGAGAGGCTCATGGAAAATAGCAATAGCGTCATCGGGGCATCCCGTCATATTGCATACACTGCCGTGATTGCCAACAGTATAAGGAACGTGGTCCCTTTTTGGGAGGAAAAACAGTCCTTCATAAGTATGTCAGCAAAACAGCCAGGGAGATAGCTGAGGCTTTTGCGATCGCAGAAAAAAAGAGATTACTGTGTCAGCACCCCATCGGTGTTGTTAAGTGATAAGGAGCTTCGTGTCTTAGGAATTTGTAACTAGAGTATTATGTTTTTGTTCTTGTTTGCATCCTGCCTTTTAGGTTTTGCTTTATGTGTTCTTTCTTGTACCTATGATTATGTGTTTCCTAGCGGTTTTGCGCTGCTACCAATCTCACATGACTTTCCTTTTCGTTGCTGCGCATGCCCGCTGTACTCTATATGTATTCACTGCGCGCAGCAATAAACGTTGTTGGAAGTCGGCGCTTTGTGGTGTCTCCCCTCGTGTCCGTGTTCGTCTTTGCGCTGTGAATGTGAGCATGAAATACCAACTCGCCCAGCAACTGATTTTATGAAAAAAACGGCAGCTATAATTCCACATACTGCTTTTGTAGTTAAAGAAACAAAAATGCGGCCACTGACCATGTCATGATATTCAAGACTTCGAAACCTCGTGCGGGTTCCTTGATCACTCTGAAATTCAAGGCGTTTCGGAACCTCGTACGGGTTCCTTAATCAATTTTGTAGTTTGGGCTTTAATGTGGCCCTCTCCAGCAGCAGACATCTTCTAGATGCATTATGTGCTGTGTAATTTCGACTGCAGCCGAGGGAGTTAAAAATATTGGACGCGCTTGATAGTAGGTGAGAAGACTTAATGGGTCGAAAGTGGTGCCTTCGGAATTAGCGGTCTCGCCTACTGACAGAAAGTGCTAATTCAATTTGTTGGAAAGTGAAGCACCTTCGTAGCTGTAGCCGTCAACTTGATGTCTCTTAGAAAAGACTCTTTCGTGAGTGTCTCGCTTCGCTTCCTTGAGATCTGGGTTAAGTTTGTTTCATAGTTCTTTAAACGTGTGCAAAACATTTGGGTCCTTATTTTCTAAAAACAGGCAAAAAGTTTGTTGTTGTTCAATACCCATTTTATAGAGTTGTTTGTCCATGCAAGGTACCTTTGCCTCTTTTTATTTAAAGTAATTAGCAAGAAAAAATGCAAGTGTTGTATATTTTTTGAACTTTTTGGTAAAAATATTTTACGGTTCATTCTGGTTATTTTCGTTATACATGGCTGACTAGTCATCCTCGAGTGCAAGTCTAAAAAATTCAATGATTGTTCCATTACTAATCCTTATATACATATGAGAGTCGTTTGCTTTTGCAGTTTTCTTTGGGTGGAGAAAGGACGAAAAACGGAAGATCACCACTGATATCACAAACAAATGCACCAGATCGCACCTCTTTATTTGAAAAGTCTGTAAAATCGAAATCAATAGTGGCTTGGGCGCTTGAAGTTACTCGCGTGGGGACATAATACGGTTATTAAACTAACTAATCATCAAATCAGTTACGTTTCTAGCAGATAAGCTGTCACCATGTACATCAAATTTAAAATTACCCAGCAAAACAGTACACTTGTTTATTAGCACCAGGCCTTCAAGTGTGTTATCAATATATCTCAGGAACTGTTTTGTATTGCTTGAGAGAGGTGGATACACCATCACTGTAATTCCACACGAATTAAAGGCCAGAATTTTGTAATCGCCGAGGAAAACGCACCGAATATTTTTCCAAAAAAAGCATGAGGCACACCATGCTGAAAATACGGTGATAGCCGCTTCATTTCCTATTATTTCTATGGAGACTAACTTCAGAGTAATAAGTGTAAACTATATCTGAAATGTTTGAAAACCAAGTTTCGGTAAATGCTATGAAAAGGGTTTAGTGGCCGTGAAAGAACCAGGCACTGAACGGGCGTCGGTGGTCGGGTTCCAGGCGTCGGCGGTTGTTGTAGAGCCAGCCAGCAGCACGCGATCAGCGATAGCACTGCCGCTACCGCGTTGGCACATCGTCGTTACAATTGCCCCCGGAGATTAAAGAAGCCATCCTGGCGACTCAGGGCGTAGTTCAGCTCAAGGGGTCATGGCGAAAGTCAGAGAAGGGTGTCAGAGGTTCGACGACATAATTCACAGGGGAAGGTTGAGACAGAACACGGTAAGGTGCGTGATATTTGGCTTAGAATTTGGACGACAGGCCAGGAGAGCCAGCAGGGATCCAGAGCCAGAGAAGTGAGCCGGTGGGAATGGGTGCGTGGGTTTGACCACCAGAATCTCGGCGCTCTTTTTGTCGATTCTGTTCATCGGACGTGAGGGAACGGGCGAGCTGGCGGAATTCCTCGGCATACTTGGCAATTTCCGAAGCAGTGGTGCAGTCGGATGCATCAGAAAGGTAGGAAAGAATGGTGTCAAGCATACTTGTAGGTTCGCGGCCGTAAAGAAGAAAAAACAGAGAATAGCCGGTGGTGGACTGGATGGCGGTATTATATGCGTAGGTGACGAACGGAAGGACGAGGTCCCAGTTAAAATGGTCGGGACTGACATACATGATGAGCATGTCAACGAGTGTCAGGTTAAACCGTTCGGTGAGGCCGTTGGTCTGAGCATGGTACGCTGCGCAGGTTCTGTGAACGATGCTGCATTCTGCGAGGAACGCCTGGACAACTTCTGATAAAAACACACGGCCGCGGTCACTCAGAAGCTCAAGAGGGGCGCTGTGGCGGAGAATGAGCTGGCGGAGGATGAAGAAAGCCAGATCTCGCGCTGTAGCCGCGGGAAGAGCTGCCGTTTCAGCATAGCGTGTTAGGTGGTCTATAGCGACTATAACCCAACGGGTACCTGAAGGGGAAGAGGGCAGGGGCCCATAAAGGTCGATGCCGACGCGATCGAAGCGACGGGCAGGGCAAAGTAATGGCTGCGACGGTCCAGAAAGACGCTGTGGTGGGGACTTGCGGCGTTGGCAGTCAAGGCATGAGTGAATGCACTTGCGTAAAAAACTGTACATTACCCGCCAGTAGTACAGGTGCCGAAGTCGAGTGTAGGTTTTCAAAACACCCGCATGAGCAGTCTAGGGGTCGGAATGGAAAGAGGCGCAGACTTCAGCTCGTAGTTGGCGAGGAATGACGAGGAGCCATTTTCGACCATCGCGCATGCAATTACGGCGATAGAGGAGACCATCATGCAGAATTAAGTGGCGGGCTTGTTGGCGAAGAGAGCGAGAGGCGGCCGCCGTAGGGCGCCCATACAGATGGAGCACGAGAGATATGTAATCCAGGGGTCCTTACGCTGCTCCACTGCATGTTTGGTGGGCGCAACGAGAACAGCACGGAGTCAATGCTGGAGATGGTCGCAGTGTCGAAAGGCAGCGGAGACCGGGAAAGGGCGTCAGCGTCACAGTGCTTGCGGCGAGAGCGGTAGACGACTCGAATGTCCTACTCCTGAAAGTGCAAATCCCAGCGACCAAGGCGACCCGATGGATTCTTCAACGATGACAGCCAGCACAAAGCGTGATGATCGGTTACTAAGTCGAAAGGATGACCGTAGAGGTATGTCGAAATTTGGTTATCGCCCACAGAATGGCCAAGCATTCTTTTTCTGTGACGGAGAAATTGATCTCGGCCTTCCCAGTCAAAAAAAAAACCATGAGGTCCAATTGAAGTTTCCAATGGGACCCATTGGACCCACATGGTCAGCCAATGGGACCCATTGGGCCCAAATGGTCAGCCCATTGGACCCATTGAGAGCCAACTGGTCAGCCAGTTGGACTGATGAATTCAACTGGACAGCCCAATTGGTTTCTCTAGTTCCGATTGGACCATCCACTTGATTTTGTACTTCCAGTTGGGTCCAACTGAACTTTCCAATTAGACTTGTATTCAAACTGGTCAGCTCAATTGTTTTTCCTTGTTCCAACTGGACTACCCAATTGGTTCCCTGCTCCCAAATGGACTGGTCCAACAGATGTCACGTTGTGATGACGGCAGTCCAGCGGTCAGAAAGATAGCGAAAATAGCTTCCGAACGAAACTCTTCGGCTGACTTGCGCCCACAATGAACTGATCGAACGACTTGGCGGCGACGAAAGCAACACGTATGCTCGGCAGTCGTCGAACAGTGCCCACTGTTCTCGGCCGTGCCCAATTTAAAGCTGATAGCGAACTTCTGAGATACGGCGTGCAAAGTTACCATAAGTCTGGAACAACGCAGAAAAGGCTCCGCCTCGGTGCGATCAACTGAGATAAATTTGTGTGCTAGCAGCTTTCTTGAAAGAACAAACATACAGTACAAAGATTTGCGGCAATATTGAGTTTACATTGTGAATGAAGTCGGCACTGGCGAGACATAAGCATTTTCACCTGTTACAAATATACAAACAGTCAATATTTCAGAAACTGGCAGCTCCGTCATAGCCTCACTGCATAGATCGCCATATCGCAGTTCAAGCTGATCCAGTCAGCCGGTGAGCGATGTTATCCACATTTTCACATAATGCAGAGTACTGCACAAAATAGTCAAATATTAAAAATTTATGAACAAAATCGCAATACTTAATTTTAAAAGTGTATTAACAAATTCTGTTGCTGTTATTCACTTTCAAAAGTTTTACTCTCGGAAAATAAAATGATCCCTCAGTTTCGTATCACCACAACTGTGTTTGCGTGATGGCGCGCGCAGTCAGCGCGGTCGGCGTGGTCGTGGTGGCGTGGTTCTGCAGTACAGTGCTCTAGGTGTAGTACTATGATACCTGTGTGCGCGATGTCTTCGAGTGCGCCTGATTTTGCGTACGTCAGGTATAAAGACAATATAAGCTGCGCGGTGGTGCCCGCGACGGATGTGAAGGACTTTGCACCTGAAAATGCCCAAGATTTTATTCGCGAATCTATCATCAGGTGAAGTGGACAGATGCCGAAGGAGAAGCAGACTTTTAGCCGGCCCGCATTCTCATGCTTGGGGGTAATTACCTGAACTTTTCACTGTTAATTTTGCGTGATATGTGTGTGCCTGATGCAAATGTTAAGCATTAATTGTGAAGCTGTTATAGAGCCTACGTCCGCGATCTATGCTTGGAAGCAGAGCACGTGGTCACATCTTTGTGTGCAAAACAATAAATGAACGAACGTAGTTTGATAATGGGAATAGGTAAAATGACTGGATCTTTGCAGTAATGCAATTTGTGTCGTGCTTCTATTTGATTGCAGGGAGCTCGCAAAAGATATGGAGCCTTCTAGCTAAGAGCACCAACAAGATTTATTTCAGGACTATTTATTTATTTATTCATTCTTATGGCTACATGCCCATAGGGCATTATTGTAGGGAAAGTATTTTCATGCAAATACCAATATTAAACTGCTACAGTTGACAGACTGCTTGCCTCCTGACTTTAATAGCCATCTGGTAACCGACAATCAGAGCAGCCCAGTGAGTATCGGCCATAGAGTGGACCAGTTGGTGTCTACCAGTCGGAATAGCTCAATTGGTTTCGCCCAACTGGAATAGCCAAATTGCTTTCGGCCAACGGGAATATTCCAGTATTCCATTTGGTTTCGGCCAATTGGAACAGTCCAATTGGTATTTTCCAATGGTGTCGTCAACACATTTGGAAATGTCCAATTGGTAATTTCCGATTGGAATGCAATGGTTTTTTTTTTTACTGGGTTGGATAGCGTGCGGCTCGCATAGGCGACAATATTCTTGAAATACAGGTATGCGCTGGGCGGGCACAGCACCAATGCCATAGCATCCGTGTGTATCTCCAGGAATCTGAGAGGCCATCAGGAATCTGAGCGGCCGAAGACACGTGCGCAAGCGCGACGGCATCACCAACGCCCACCAGAGCGCCCAACTGCAAGCGCCCTTCTGACGTCGCCTGCTGCCCAGGCTACAAAAGCATCCTCTCATCAGACCCGCAATCCAGTCGGCGGTGGCACGCTGCGCACACAACTAAGCCAAGGAACATGTTTTGTGCTTCCTAGGTCTGCTGAAACCACACCAGGAATCTGAGCAACCGAAGATACGTGCGCAAGCGCGACAGCATCACCAACGCGCAACAGAGCGCCCAGCTGCAAGCGCCGTTCTGACGTCACCTGCTGCCCAGGCTACAAAAGAATACCCACATCAGACCCAAAATCGAGTGGGTGGTGGCACGCTGTACAGACAACAAAGCGATTAAATTGTTTTGTGCTTCGTAGGTCTGCTGAAACCACACCAGGAATCTGAGCGGCCGAATATAAGTGAGAAAGCGCGACAGCATCACCAACGCCCACCAGAGCACCCAGCTGCAAGCGCCGTTCTGAAAGCGCGACAGCATCACCAACGCCCACCAGAGCACCCAGCTGCAAGCGCCGTTCTGACGTCACCTTCTGCCCAGGATACAAAAGCATCCCCTCATCAGACCCGCAATCCAGTCGGCGGTGGCACGCTGCGCAGACAACTAAGCCCATGAAATTCTTTTGTGCTTCGTAGGTCTGCTGAAACCACACCAGGAATCTGAGCGGCCCAAGAAACGTGCGCAAGCGCGACGGCATCACCAACGCACATCAGAGCGCCCAGCTGCAAGCGCCGTTCTGACGTCACCTGCTGCCCAGGCTGCAAAAGCATCCCCTCATAAGACCCGCAATCCCTTCGGCGAAGGGCACGCTGCGCAGACAACTAAGCCCATGAAATTGTTTTGTGCTTCGTAGGTCTGCTGAAACCACACCAGGAATCTGAGCGGCCGAAGTTGCGAGCGCAAGCGCGACGGCATCACCAACGCCCACCAGAGCGCCCAGCTGCAAGCTCCGTTCTGACGTCACCTGCTGCCCAGGCTACAAAAGCATCCCCCCATCAGACCCGCAATCCAGTCGGTGGTGGCACGCTGTGCAGACAAAGATGTCTATGAAATTGTTTTGTGCTTTTTAGGTCTGCTAAAACCACACCAGGAATCTGAGCGGCCGAAGATAAGTGCGCAAGCGACACGGCATCACCAATGCCCACCAGAGCGCCCAGCTGCAAGCGCCGTTCTGACATCACATGCAGCCCAGGCTACAAAAGCATCCCCTCATCAGACCCGCAATCCAGTCGGTGGTGGCACGCTGCGCAGACAACCAAGCCCATGAAATTTTTTTGTGCTTCTTAGGTCTGCTGAAACCAAACTAGAAATCTGAGCGGCTGAAGATACGTGCGCAAGCGCGACGGCATCACCAACGCCCACCAGAGCGCTCAGCAGCAACCGCAGTTCTAACGCCACCTGCTCCCCAGGCTACAAAAGCATCCCCTCATCAGACCCGCAATCCAGTCGGCGGTGGCACGCTGAGCAGTCAACAAAGTCCATGAAATTGTTTTGTGCTTCGTAGGTATGCTGAAACTACACCAGGAATCTGAGCGGCCTAAGATACGTGCGCAAGCGCGACGGCATCAGCTACGCCCACCAGAGCGCCCAGCAGCAAGCGCCGTTCTGACGTCACCTGCTGCCCAGGCTGCAAAAGCATCCCCTCATCAGACCCGCAATCCCTTCGGCGGTGGCACGCTCGGCAGACAACCAAGCCCGTGAAATTGTTTTGTGCTTCGTAAGTCTGCTGAAACCACACCAGGAATCTGACCAGCAGAAGATACGTGCGCAAGCGCGACGGCATCACCAACGCCCATCAGAGCGCCCAGCTGCAAGCGCCGTTCTGACGTCACCTGATGCCCAGGCTACAAAAGCATCCCCTCATCAGACCCGCAAACCCGTCGGTGGTGGCACGCTACGCAGACAACTAACACCATTAAAATTGTTTTGTGCTTCGTAGGTCTGCTGAAACCACACCAGCAATCTGAGCAGCCGAAGATACTTGCGCGAAGGCGTCACCAACGCCCATTAGAGCGCCCAGCTGCCAGCGCCGTTCTGACGTCACCTGCAGCCCAGGCTACAAAAGCATCCACTCATCAGACTCGCAATCCAGTCGGTGGTGGCACGCTGCGCAGACAACTGAGCCCGTGAAATTGTTTTGTGTTTCGTAGGTCTGCTGAAACCACGCCAGCAATCTGAGCGGCCGAAGATATGTGCGCAATCGCGACGGCATCACAAACGCCCACCAGAGCGCCCAGCTGCAAGCGCAGTTCTGACGTCCCCTGTAGCCCAGGCTACAAAAGCATCCCCTCATCAGACCCGCAATCCAGTCGGTGGTGGTACGCCGCGCAGCCAACTAAGCGATTAAATTGTTTTGTGCTTCGTAGGTCTGCTGAAACCACACCAGGAATCTGAGCGGCTGAAGATAAGTGGGCAAGCGCGACAGCATCAACAACGCCCACCAGAGCACCCAGCTCCAGGCGCCGTTCTGACGTCACCTGCTGCCCAGGCTACAAAAGCATCCCCTCATCAGACCCGCAATCCAGTCGGCGGTGGCACGCTGCGCAGACAACTAAGCCCATGAAATTGTTTTGTGCTTCGTATGTCTGCTGAAACCACACCAGGAATCTGAGCGGCCTAAGATGCGTGCGCAAGCGCGACGGCATCACCAACGCCCACCAGAGCGCCCAGCTGTAAGCGCCGTTCTGATGTCACCTGCAGCCCAGGCTACAAAAGCATCCCCTCATTGTGACGTAGTGCAAGTCATGCACACGCGCCTAGCCGGACAGAAGCAGCCCCCATTTCTGTTATCTAACCGCTTGCCTATATAACCGCTCGCCTTCTTCAATAAAGCGTCATTCATGCACCATGCTTCGTCGTGTCCACATAGTGTCAGAAGTGGCCGGTTAGCGATCGCGCAACGCAACCGGGCAACGTAACCGACGGCAGAAGCACGGCAATCCGGGAGGCCCGGGTAATTTCATCGGACCAGAGCCATGACAGACGCCGAGCAGCACCGCGCCCAACCTGCCGCCCCCGTCACTTCGCTGCTGCCACCACCGAAGGCCCTGGATACGACGGGAGATGTCTGGCATATCTGGGAAGCATGGAAGCAAGAGTTCGAGCTCTTCTCAACTGCAACCTACCTGGACCAACAACCGAAAGAGGCAGCCACTTTTCTCATCAGTATTGGAGAAGACGCCCGCAAAACGTACAGCACTTTCGTATTTGATGCTGGAGAGGATAAAAGCGACATTGCTGTACTGAAGCGAAAGTTTGAAGCGTTCTACAAACCAGCACTAAACCTAGCTTATCACGAGTTTCGATTTGGAAAGCGTGACCAGAAGGAAGACGAACATTTTAACGATTGGTTAACGGAGCTGCGTGTACTAGCAAAAAGCTGTGAATTCCGTGAGCTGGAAGAACGCATGCTAAGAAGCAGAATCATTCTGGGAATGAGAGACAAGAAGCTTAAAGAAACGCTTCTTTCTGAAAATGCTTCCTTGGCCAAAACTGTTGAAATGTGTCGAGCTCGGGAACACGGCAAAGAGCAAAGTGAAGACATACACTCCAGCAAGAACTGTCAAATGGAGGTCAATGCGGTCCTCCAAATGAAAAGTCGCTGTAACAAATGTTCTCGTGTTCACAACAGTGAAACATGCCCTGCAAAGGGACGCACGTGCTTAAAATGTGGCAAAAGAAATCATTTTGCAGCTGCGTGCAAAACGAAGAGCGCTAACCTCTGCGTGAAAGAGCAAAAAGTGGCGTCACTGGAAGCGAATTCAGACGGACAGGCAGATAATTTCTGGTTGCAAACTTTATCGCCAAGCAGCAAGAAAGACGACCGCTGGACTGCAACCGTGAAAATAGAAGAAACGCCCGTTGCCTGCAAGCTTGATACAGGAGCCAATTGCTCGGTCATATCACGCAGCCGGCTGCAGAAGATAACTCAAAAGCAACCCGAAAACTGCGCTGTCGTGCTGAACACATTTTTTGGCTTTCAGAAAAAAGCAACGAAACGTAGTCACCTTCAAGAAGAACAGCGCGAAAAGACAAGGACCACAGGAAGATACACAAAGACAAGCGCTGTCTTTGTCACCTTCATGTGACCGGACCCGAGGGAACATTTGAAACGACATTCTTCGTAATGGAAGACGACATACCCGTGACTCTTAGCGGCTCAGTTGCCGAGAAGCTAGGCTTGATTCGCCGAATTGCTTCACTGGAGCACCAAGAACTGTACGACGTAGTCAAGCCGTATGAAGACGTCTTCTCCGGATTAGGCGAGCCCAAGGGTGTCGTCTACCACTTGAAGCTCAAGCCAGGTTCCCAAGGAGTGGTCAAAGCAGCACGCCGGATTCCGTTCGCACTCGAGGACAGAGTAAAAGCGGAACTGGACCGCATGGAAGCAGCCGGAGTAGTTTCCAAGGTGACCGAGCCAACCGAGTGGTCCAGCCACATGATTACCGTTATAAAGAACGACAAGGTACGCATATGTCTCGATCCATCTGATTTGAACAAAGTGCTGCTGAGGGAACATTATCCTATGCCAACGCTAGAAGACATCGCACCGTCTCTGTGTGGAGCACAATACTTTTCGACTTTGGATGCCGCTACGGGATTTTGGCAGATAAAACTGGATGAGGAAAGCTCCAGAATTTGCACAATGAGCACTCCGTACGGTCGTTACAGGTTCCTACGTATGCCTTTCGGCATTTCTTCGGCTCCCGAAATATTTCAGCGCGCCGTGCACAAGGTACTAGAAGGTCTCACTGGCACAGCAGTCGTAATGGACGACATTCTAGTCTGGGGTCGCACTAAAGAAGAGCATGACGCAAATCTTGTCAATGTGCTGACAAGATGTCAGGAGCACAACTTGAAATTGAACAAAACAAAGTGTAACTTCTTGCAGGCATCCGTCAAGTACCTAGGCCACGTGTTGACGCGCGACGGGTTGAGCCTGGATCCAGGGAGACTGGAAGATATTTTCCACGTGCAGGCCCCTTGCAACCGGAAAGAGCTACAGACATTCTTGGGTATGGTGAACTTCGTTTCCCGCTTCATTCCTAATATGTCAACGCTCACAGCATCGCTCCGAGAACTTTTAAAAAAGAATGCTGCATGGGTTTGGGAAGACAGACATCAAAAAAGCTTTGAAGCACTGCGCGAAGCACTAGCAACGGCTCCCATATTGGCATATTACCAGAAGGGCAAACCAATCACCCTATCTGTAGACGCCAGCCAAAACGGAATTGGCGCTGTGATAATGCAGGATGGACACCCCTTAGCTTACTCATCTCGCTCGCTGACAGAAGCACAGCAAAGGTACGCGCAGATAGAGAAAGAGATGCTAGCAATCGTCCACGGCTGTGAAAAATTCAAGGACTACATTTTCGGGCAGCCAGAAGTCATTGTGGAATCTGATCACAAGCCGCTCGAAATGATTTTCAAGAAGCCATTATGCCAGTGCCCTCTCCGCCTGCAGCGTATGCGTCTAAACCTACAAAAATACCATATAAATGTCAAGTATACTCCGGGAAAACAACTGTTCATCGCTGACGCGTTATCACGTTTTCCTAATAAAGCACAGCTCGTAGAACATTGCGCGCATTTCCACGTTAACACTATCGCTTGTCTTCAAGCTTCAGACAGGCGCCTGGAGCAAGTTCTGCGGGAGACGGACCGTGACCCAAGCATGGTGAAACTTCGCCAGTATGCAAGCACAGCGTGGCCCATTGACAAGGCTGACGTCACTACCGAGCTACGCAGCTACTGGAGCTTCCGCGACGAGCTGCATACTGAATCCGGCCTTGTGTTCCGGAGCAATCGCCTTATCATTCCTGCCAGACTGCGCAGTGAGGTACTGGCTTCTCTTCATGCTGCGCACACAGGAGCAGAAAAAATGAAGGCACGCGCCCGAACCGTTGTCTTCTGGCCAAGTATAAACAGCGATATTGAGGAAGTCGCTCAACGCTGTCAAACATGCCAAAAGTACAAATCAAGAAATGCGCGACTACCGCTGTTAAGTCACGAGATACCAACTCTGCCCTGGGAGTCAGTAGGAGCTGATATTTGTCATCACAACGGTGCCGAGTACTTAGTCGTTGTTGACTTCTACTCTTTCTTTTTTGAAATCAGGCTTATGCAAGCGCCGTCAGCCAACAAGGTTATTGCAGCATGCAATGACATCTTCGCAACACATGGCTTCCCAAGGCGACTTTGCACAGACAACGGACCACCCTTCAGTAGCCAACAGTTCAAGGATTACGCCGATAAGATTGGCCTGCAACACGTCCGGTCTAGTCCGTACTATCCCCGCTCGAATGGAATGGCAGAAAGAGCAGTACAGGAAGCTAAGAAGCTGTTAAGGCGGTTCCGTTTCGGCAGCACTGACTTTTGTGCCGCATTGCTTGAGTGTCGAAACTCACCTCGGGACTCTTCTCTGAAGTCCCCTGTGCAGAGGCTCATGGGCCGACAGACGAGAACGCTGCTTCCTGTACCAACCAGCCACCTACAGCCACAAACAGTGCCACCCAAGACCGTGCGACGAAGGCTAGAAGACATCAGGAGCAAGCAACGCTGCTTCTACAACAGAGGTACACGGCCTCTTCCAGAGCTTCGCACTGGCTCGACCGCAACTATGTACAATGTGCCCTCAAGATCATGGTCCCCTGTCACGGTCGTACAGCGGGCTGAGACTCCTCGTGCCTACATCGTCAAAACGGAAGAGGGGCAACAGTTTCAGCGCACAAGAGAACACCTCAATCCGGCTCCTCCTCCCTCGTCTCCAGACCACAAGACTCCCGCGCCGCTGCCAGCTGTGGGAGTCCCAGACACTACAGGGACATCCGAATCTACACAACTCCGCAGGAGTGAACGGAAGCGCCAACCACCACGAAGATACCCGGCGCCTGAGTTCTGAAACTCTACCTGATTCGACGATTAAAAAAAAAAGAGAGAGAGGGGAGATGTGACGTAGTGCAAGTCATGCACACGCGCCTAGCCGGACAAAAGCAGCCCCCATTTCTGTTATCTAACCGCTTGCCTATATAAGCGCCCGTGCTCGTCTTGTCTGTATCTCGTCCCGTCCTTTGCGCTAAAAATATGCCTGTAAAATAACCGCTCGCCTTCTTCAATAAAGCGTCATTCATGCACCATGCTTCGTCGTGTCCACACTCATCAGACCCGCAATCCAGTAGGTGGTGGTACGCTGCGCAGACAACTAAGCCCATGAAATTGTTTTGTGCTTCGTAGGTCTGCTGAAACCACGCCAGGAATCTGAGCAGCTGAAGATACTTCCACGAAGGCGTCACCAACGCCCACTACCGCGCCCAGCTGCCAGCGCTGTTCTGACGTCACCTGATGCCCAGGCTACAAAAGCATCCCCTCATCAGACCCGCAATCCAGTCGGCGGTGGCACGCTGAGCAGACAACCAAGTCCATGAAATAGTTTTGTGCTTCGTAGGTCTGCTGAAACCACACCAGGAATCTGAGCGGCCGAAGATACGTGCGCAAGCGCGACGGCATCACCAACGCCCACCAGAGCGCCCAGCTGCAAGCGCCGTTCTGGCGTCACCTGCAGCCCAGGCTACAAAAGCTTCCCCTCATCAGACCAGCAATCCAGTCGGTGGTGGCACGCTGCGCAGACTACTAAGCCCATGAAATTGTTTTGTGTTTTGTAGGTCTGCTCAAACCAAACCAGCAATCTGAGCGGCCGAAGATACGTGCGCGAAGGCGTCAACAAAGCCCACTAGAGCGCCCAGCTGCCAGCGCCGTTCTGACGTCACCTGCTGCCCAGGCTACAAAAGCATCCCCTCATCAGACCCGCAATACAAACGGCGGTGGCACGCTGCGCAGACAAAGAAGTCCATGAAATTGTATTGTGCTTCGTAGGTCTGCTGAAACCACACCAGGAATCTGAGCGGCCGAATATACGTGCGCAAGCGCGACGGCATCACCAACGCCCACCAGAGCGCCCAGCTGCAAGCGCCGTTCTGACGTCCCCTGCAGCCCAGGCTGCAAAAGCATCCCCTCATCAGACCCGCAATCCCTTCGGCGGTGGCACGCTGCGCAGACAACTAAGCCCATGAAATTGTTTTGTGCTTCGTAGGTCTGCTGAAACCACACCAGGAATCTGAGTGGCCGAAGATACTTCCGCTAAGGCGTCACCAACGCCCACTAGAGCGCCCAGCTGCCAGCGCCGTTCTGACGTCACCTGCTGCCCAGGCTACAAAAGCATCCCGCCATCAGACCAGCAATCCAGTCGGCGGTGGCACGCTGTGCAGACAAAGATGTCCATGAAATTGTTTTGTGCTTTTTAGGTCTGCTGAAACCACACCAGGGATCTGAGCGGCCGAAGATAAGTGCGCAAGCGCGACGGCATCACCAATGCCCACCAGAGCGCCCAGCTGCAAGCACCGTTCTGACATCACCTGCAGCCCAGGCTACAAAAGCATCCCCTCATCAGACCCGCAATCCAGTCGGTGGTGGCACGTTGCGCAGACAACTAAGCCCATGAAATTGTTTTGTGTTTCGTAGGTCTGCTGTAACCACACCAGGAATCTGAGCGGCTGAAGATACGTGGGCAAGCGCGACGGCATCACCAACGCCCACCAAAGCACCCAGCTGCAAGCTCCGTTCTGACGTCACCTGCTGCCCAGGCTACAAAAACATCCCCTCATCAGACCCGCAATCCAGTCGGTGGTGGCACGCTGCGCAGACAACCAAGCCCATGAAATTGTTTTGTGCTCCTTAGGTCTGCTGAAACCAAACCAGAAATCTGAGCGGCTGAAGATACGTGCGCAAGCGCGACGGCATCACCAACGCCCACCAGAGCGCCCAGCAGCAAGCGCCGTTCTGACGCCACCTGCTCCCCAGGCTACGAAAGCATCTCCTCATCAGACCCGCAATCCAGTCCACGGTGGTACGCTGAGCAGTCAACCAAGTCCATGAAAATGTTTTGTGCTTCGTAGGTATGATGAAACCACACCAGGAATCTGAGCGGCCTAAGATACGTGCGCAAGCGCGACGGCATCACCAACGCCCACCAGAGCGCCCAGCTGTAAGCGCCGTTCTGACGTCACCTGCAGCCCAGGCTACAAAAGCATCCCCTCATCAGACCCGCAATCCAGTAGGTGGTGGTACGCTGCGCAGACAACTAAGCATATGAAATTGTATTGTGCTTCGTAGGTCTGCTGAAACCACGCCAGGAATCTGAGCGGCCGAAGTTACGAGCGCAAGCGCGACGGCATCACCAACGCCCACCAGAGCGCCCAGCAGAAAGCGCCATTCTGACGCCACCTGCTCCCCAGGCTACAAAAGCACCCTTTCATCAGACCCGCAATCCAGACGGCGGTGGCACGCTGCGCAGACAAAGAAGTCCGTGAAATTGTTTTGTGCTTCGTAGGTCTGCTGAAACCACACCAGGAATCTGAGCGGCCGAAGATACGTGCGCAAGCGCGACGGCATCCCAAACGCCCACCAGAGCGCCCAGCTGCAAGCGCCGTTCTGACGTCCCCTGCAGCCCAGGCTACAAAAGCATCCCCTCATCAGACCCGCAATCCAGTCGGTGGTGGTACGCTGCGCAGACAAATAAGCCATTAAATTGTTTTGTGCTTCGTAGGTCTGCTGAAACCACACCAGGAATCTTAGCGGCTGAAGATAAGTGGGCAAGCGCGACAGCATCACCAACGCCCACCAGAGCACCCAGCTGCAAGCGCAGTTCTGACGTCACCTGCTGCCCAGGCTACAAAAGCATCCCCTCATCAGACCCGCAATCCAGTCGGCGGTGGCAGGCTGCGCAGACAACAAAGTCCATGAAATTGTTTGTGCTTCGTAGGTCTGCTGAAACCACACCAGGAATCTGAGCGGTCGAAGATACGTGCGCAAGCGCGACGGCATCACCAACGCCCACCAGAGCGCCCAGCTGCAAGCGCCGCTCTGACGTCACCTGCAGCCCAGCTACAAAAGCATCTCCTCATCAGACCCGCAATCCAGTCGGTGGTGGCACGCTGCGCAGACAACTAAGCCCATGAAATTGTTTTGTGCTTCGTAGGCCTGCTGAAAACACACCAGGAATCTGAGCGGCCGAAGTTACGAGCGCAAGCGCGACGGCATTACCAACGCCCACCAGAGCGCCCAGCAGCAAGCGCCGTTCTGACGCCACCGGCTCCCCAGGCTACAAAAGCATCCCCTCATCAGACCCGCAATCCAGTCGGCGCTGGCACGCTGCGCAGACAACAGTCCATGAAATTGATTTGTGCTTCGTAGGTCTGCTGAAGGCACACCAGGAATCTGAGCGGCCGAAGATACGTGCGTAAGCGCGACGGCATCACCAACGCCCACCAGAGCGCCCAGCTGCAAGCGCCGTTCTGACGTCCCATGCAGCCCAGGCTACAAAAGCATCCCCTCATCAGACCCGCAATCCAGTCGGTGGTGGCACGTTGCGCAGACAACTAAGCCCATGAAATTGTTTTGTGTTTCGTAGGTCTGCTGTAACCACACCAGGAATCTGAGCGGCTGAAGATACGTGGGCAAGCGCGACGGCATCACCAACGCCCACCAAAGCACCCAGCTGCAAGCTCCGTTCTGACGTCACCTGCTGCCCAGGCTACAAAAACATCCCCTCATCAGACCCGCAATCCAGTCGGTGGTGGCACGCTGCGCAGACAACCAAGCCCATGAAATTGTTTTGTGCTCCTTAGGTCTGCTGAAACCAAACCAGAAATCTGAGCGGCTGAAGATACGTGCGCAAGCGCGACGGCATCACCAACGCCCACCAGAGCGCCCAGCAGCAAGCGCCGTTCTGACGCCACCTGCTCCCCAGGCTACGAAAGCATCTCCTCATCAGACCCGCAATCCAGTCCACGGTGGTACGCTGAGCAGTCAACCAAGTCCATGAAAATGTTTTGTGCTTCGTAGGTATGCTGAAACCACACCAGGAATCTGAGCGGCCTAAGATACGTGCGCAAGCGCGACGGCATCACCAACGCCCACCAGAGCGCCCAGCTGTAAGCGCCGTTCTGACGTCACCTGCAGCCCAGGCTACAAAAGCATCCCCTCATCAGACCCGATATCCAGTAGGTGGTGGTACGCTGCGCAGACAACTAAGCCCATGAAATTGTTTTGTGCTTCGTAGGTCTGCTGAAACCACGCCAGGAATCTGAGCGGCCGAAGTTACGAGCGCAAGAGCGACGGCATCACCAACGCCCACCAGAGCGCCCAGCAGCAAGCGCCATTCTCACGCCACCTGCTCCCCAGGCTCCAAAAGCATCCCCTCATCAGACCCGCAATCCAGTCGGCGCTGGCAGGCTGCGCAGAGAACTAAGCCCATGAAATTGTTTTGTGCTTCGTAGGTCTGCTGAAACCACACCAGGAATCTGAGTGGCCGAAGTTACGAGCGCAAGCGCGACGGCATCACCAACGCCCACCAGAGCGCCCAGCAGAAAGCGCCATTCTGACGCCACCTGCTCCCGAGGCTACAAAAGCACCCTTTCATCAGACCCGCAATCCAGACGGCGGTGGCACGCTGCGCAGAAAAAGAAGTCCGTGAAATTGTTTTGTGCTTCGTAGGTCTGCTGAAACCACACCAGGAATCTGAGCGGCCGAAGATACGTGCGCAAGCGCGACGGCATCACAAACGCCCACCAGAGCGCCCAGCTGCAAGCGCCGTTCTGACGTCCCCTGCAGCCCAGGCTACAAAAGCATCCCCTCATCAGACCCGCAATCCAGTCGGTGGTGGTACGCTGCGCAGACAAATAAGCCATTAAATTGTTTTGTGCTTCGTAGGTCTGCTGAAACCACACCAGGAATCTTAGCGGCTGAAGATAAGTGGGCAAGCGCGACAGCATCACCAACGCCCACCAGAGCACCCAGCTGCAAGCGCAGTTCTGACGTCACCTGCTGCCCAGGCTACAAAAGCATCCCCTCATCAGACCCGCAATCCAGTCGGCGGTGGCAGGCTGCGCAGACAACAAAGTCCATGAAATTGTTTTTGCTTCGTAGGTCTGCTTAAACCACACCAGGAATCTGAGCGGTCGAAGATACGTGCGCAAGCTCGACAGCATCACCAACGCCGATCAGAGCGCCCAGCTGCAAGCGCCGTTCTGACGTCACCTGCTGCCCAGGCTACAAAAGCATCCCCTCATCAGACCCGCAATCCAGTCGGTGGTGGCACGCTGCGCAGACAACTAAGCCAATGAAATTGTTTTGTGCTTCGTAGGCCTGCTGAAAGCACACCAGGAATCTGAGCGGCCGAAGTTACGAGCGCAAGCGCGACGGCATCACCAACGCCCACCAGAGCGCCCAGCAGCAAGCGCCGTTCTGACGCCACCTGCTCCCCAGGCTACGAAAGCATCTCCTCATCAGACCCGCAATCCAGTCCACGGTGGTACGCTGAGCAGTCAACCAAGTCCATGAAAATGTTTTGTGCTTCGTAGGTCTGCTGAAACCACACCAGCAATCTGAGCAGCCGAAGATACTTGCGCGAAGGCGTCACCAACGCCCACTAGAGCGCCCAGCTGCCAGCGCTGTTCTGACGTCACCTGATGCCCAGGCTACAAAAGCATCCCCTCATCAGACCCGCATTCCAGTCGGCGGTGGCACCCTGAGCAGTCAACCAAGTCCATGAAATTGTTTTGTGCTTCGTAGGTATGCTGAAACCACACCAGGAATCTGAGCGGCCTAAGATACGTGCGCAAGCGCGACGGCATCACCAACGCCCACCAGAGCGCCCAGCTGCAAGCGCCGCTCTGACGTCACCTGCAGCCCAGCTACAAAAGCATCTCCTCATCAGACCCGCAATCCAGTCGGTGGTGGCACGCTGCGCAGACAACTAAGCCAATGAAATTGTTTTGTGCTTCGTAGGCCTGCTGAAAGCACACCAGGAATCTGAGCGGCCGAAGTTACGAGCGCAAGCGCGACGGCATCACCAACGCCCACCAGAGCGCCCAGCAGCAAGCGCCGTTCTGACGCCACCTGCTCCCCAGGCTACGAAAGCATCTCCTCATCAGACCCGCAATCCAGTCCACGGTGGTACGCTGAGCAGTCAACCAAGTCCATGAAAATGTTTTGTGCTTCGTAGGTATGCTGAAACCACACCAGGAATCTGAGCGGCCTAAGATACGTGCGCAAGCGCGACGGCATCACCAACGCCCACCAGAGCGCCCAGCTGTAAGCGCCGTTCTGACGTCACCTGCAGCCCAGGCTACAAAAGCATCCCCTCATCAGACCCGCAATCCAGTAGGTGGTGGTACGCTGCGCAGACAACTAAGCCCATGAAATTGTTTTGTGCTTCGTAGGTCTGCTGAAACCACGCCAGGAATCTGAGCGGCCGAAATTACGAGCGCAAGAGCGACGGCATCACCAACGCCCACTAGAGCGCCCAGCTGCCAGCGCTGTTCTGACGTCACCTGATGCCCAGGCTACAAAAGCATCCCCTCATCAGACCCGCATTCCAGTCGGCGGTGGCACCCTGAGCAGTCAACCAAGTCCATGAAATTGTTTTGTGCTTCGTAGGTATGCTGAAACCACACCAGGAATCTGAGCGGCCTAAGATACGTGCGCAAGCGCGACGGCATCACCAACGCCCACCAGAGCGCCCAGCTGCAAGCGCCGCTCTGACGTCACCTGCAGCCCAGCTACAAAAGCATCTCCTCATCAGACCCGCAATCCAGTCGGTGGTGGCACGCTGCGCAGACAACTAAGCCCATGAAATTGTTTTGTGCTTCGTAGGCCTGCTGAAAACACACCAGGAATCTGAGCGGCCGAAGTTACGAGCGCAAGCGCGACGGCATCACCAACGCCCACCAGAGCGCCCAGCAGCAAGCGCCGTTCTGACGCCACCTGCTCCCCAGGCTACAAAAGCATCCCCTCATCAGACCCGCAATCCAGTCGGCGCTGGCACGCTGCGCAGACAACAGTCCATGAAATTGATTTGTGCTTCGTAGGTCTGCTGAAGGCACACCAGGAATCTGAGCGGCCGAAGATACGTGCGTAAGCGCGACGGCATCACCAACGCCCACCAGAGCACCCAGCTGCAAGCTCCGTTCTGACATCACCTGCTGCCCAGGCTACAAAAACATCCCCTCATCAGACCCGCAATCCAGTCGGTGGTGGCACGCTGCGCAGACAACCAAGCCCATGAAATTGTTTTGTGCTCCTTAGGTCTGCTGAAACCAAACCAGAAATCTGAGCGGCTGAAGATACGTGCGCAAGCGCGACGGCATCACCAACGCCCACCAGAGCGCCCAGCAGCAAGCGCCGTTCTGACGCCACCTGCTCCCCAGGCTACGAAAGCATCTCCTCATCAGACCCGCAATCCAGTCCACGGTGGTACGCTGAGCAGTCAACCAAGTCCATGAAAATGTTTTGTGCTTCGTAGGTATGCTGAAACCACACCAGGAATCTGAGCGGCCTAAGATACGTGCGCAAGCGCGACGGCATCACCAACGCCCACCAGAGCGCCCAGCTGTAAGCGCCGTTCTGACGTCACCTGCAGCCCAGGCTACAAAAGCATCCCCTCATCAGACCCGCAATCCAGTAGGTGGCGGTACGCTGCGCAGACAACTAAGCCCATGAAATTGTTTTGTGCTTCGTAGGTCTGCTGAAACCACGCCAGGAATCTGAGCGGCCGAAGTTACGAGCGCAAGAGCGACGGCATCACCAACGCCCACCAGAGCGCCCAGCAGCAAGCGCCATTCTCACGCCACCTGCTCCCCAGGCTCCAAAAGCATCCCCTCATCAGACCCGCAATCCAGTCGGCGCTGGCAGGCTGCGCAGAGAACTAAGCCCATGAAATTGTTTTGTGCTTCGTAGGTCTGCTGAAACCACACCAGGAATCTGAGTGGCCGAAGTTACGAGCGCAAGCGCGACGGCATCACCAACGCCCACCAGAGCGCCCAGCAGAAAGCGCCATTCTGACGCCACCTGCTCCCCAGGCTACAAAAGCACCCTTTCATCAGACCCGCAATCCAGACGGCGGTGGCACGCTGCGCAGAAAAAGAAGTCCGTGAAATTGTTTTGTGCTTCGTAGGTCTGCTGAAACCACACCAGGAATCTGAGCGGCCGAAGATACGTGCGCAAGCGCGACGGCATCACAAACGCCCACCAGAGCGCCCAGCTGCAAGCGCCGTTCTGACGTCCCCTGCAGCCCAGGCTACAAAAGCATCCCCTCATCAGACCCGCAATCCAGTCGGTGGTGGTACGCTGCGCAGACAAATAAGCCATTAAATTGTTTTGTGCTTTGTAGGTCTGCTGAAACCACACCAGGAATCTTAGCGGCTGAAGATAAGTGGGCAAGCGCGACAGCATCACCAACGCCCACCAGAGCACCCAGCTGCAAGCGCAGTTCTGACGTCACCTGCTGCCCAGGCTACAAAAGCATCCCCTCATCAGACCCGCAATCCAGTCGGCGGTGGCAGGCTGCGCAGACAACAAAGTCCATGAAATTGTTTGTGCTTCGTAGGTCTGCTGAAACCACACCAGGAATCTGAGCGGTCGAAGATACGTGCGCAAGCTCGACAGCATCACCAACGCCGATCAGAGCGCCCAGCTGCAAGCGCCGTTCTGACGTCACCTGCTGCCCAGGCTACAAAAGCATCCCCTCATCAGACCCGCAATCCAGTCGGTGGTGGCACGCTACGCAGACAACTAACCCCATGAAATTGTTTTGTGCTTCGTAGGTCTGCTGAAACCACACCAGCAATCTGAGCAGCCGAAGATACTTGCGCGAAGGCGTCACCAACGCCCACTAGAGCGCCCAGCTGCCAGCGCTGTTCTGACGTCACCTGATGCCCAGGCTACAAAAGCATCCCCTCATCAGACCCGCATTCCAGTCGGCGGTGGCACCCTGAGCAGTCAACCAAGTCCATGAAATTGTTTTGTGCTTCGTAGGTATGCTGAAACCACACCAGGAATCTGAGCGGCCTAAGATACGTGCGCAAGCGCGACGGCATCACCAACGCCCACCAGAGCGCCCAGCTGCAAGCGCCGCTCTGACGTCACCTGCAGCCCAGCTACAAAAGCATCTCCTCATCAGACCCGCAATCCAGTCGGTGGTGGCACGCTGCGCAGACAACTAAGCCAATGAAATTGTTTTGTGCTTCGTAGGCCTGCTGAAAGCACACCAGGAATCTGAGCGGCCAAAGTTACGAGCGCAAGCGCGACGGCATCACCAACGCCCACCAGAGCGCCCAGCAGCAAGCGCCGTTCTGACGCCACCTGCTCCCCAGGATACAAAAGCATCCCCTCATCAGACCCGCAATCCAGTCGGCGCTGGCACGCTGCGCAGACAACAGTCCATGAAATTGATTTGTGCTTCGTAGGTCTGCTGAAGGCACACCAGGAATCTGAGCGGCCGAAGATACGTGCGTAAGCGCGACGGCATCACCAACGCCCACCAGAGCGCCCAGCTGCAAGCGCCGTTCTGACGTCCCCTGCAGCCCAGGCTACAAAAGCATCCCCTCATCAGACCCGCAATCCAGTCGGTGGTGGCACGCTGCGCAGACAACTAAGCCCATGAAATTGTTTTGTGTTTCGTAGGTCTGCTGAAACCACACCACCAATCTGAGCGGCCGAACATACGTGCGCGAAGGCGTCACCAAAGCCCACTAGAGCGCCCAGCTGCCAGCGCCGTTCTGACGTCACCTGTTGCCCAGGCTACAAAAGCATCCCCTCATCAGACCCGCAATCCAGTCGGCGGTGGCACGCTGAGCAGACAACCAAGTCCATGAAATTGTTTTGTGCTTCGTAGGTCTGCTGAAACCACACCAGGAATCTGAGCGGCCGAAGATACGTGCGCAAGCGCGACGGCATCACCAACGCCCACCAGATCGCCCAGTTGCATGCGCCGTTCTGACGTCACCTGCAGCCCAGGCTACAAAAGCATCCCCTCATCAGACCCGCAATCCAGTCGGTGGTGGCACGCTGCGCAGACAATTAAGCCCATGAAATTGCTTTGTGTTTCGTAGGTCTGCTGAAACCACACCAGCAATCTGAGCGGCCGAAGATACGTGCGCGAAGGCGTCACCAAAGCCCACTAGAGCGCCCAGCTGCCAGCGCCATTCTGACGTCACCTGCTGCCCAGGCTACAAAAGCATCCCCTCATCAGACCCGCAATCCAGACGGCGGTGGCAAGCTGCGCAGACAAAGAAGTCCATGAAATTGTTTTGTGCTTCGTACGTCTGCTGAAACCACACCAGGAATCTGAGCGGCCGAAGATACGTGCGCAAGCGCGACGACATCACAAACGCCCACCAGAGCACCCAGCTGCAAGCGCCGTTCTGACGTCCCCTGCAGACCAGGCTACAAAAGCATCCCCTCATCCGACTCGCAATCCAGTCGGTGGTGGCACGCTGCGCAGACAACTAAGCCCATGAAATTGTTTTGTGTTTCGTAGGTCTGCTGAAACAACGCCAGCAATCTGAGCGGCCGAATATACGTGCGGGAAGGCGTCACCAAAGCCCGCTAGAGCGCCCAGCTGCCAGCGCCGTTCTGACGTCACCTGCTGCCCAGGCTACAAAAGCATCCCCTCATCAGACCCGCAATCCAGACGGCGGTGGCACGCTGCGCAGACAAAGAAGTCCATAATTGTTTTGTGCTTCGTAGGTCTGCTGAAACCACACCAGGAATCTGAGCGGCCGAAGATACGTGCGCAAGCGCGACGGTATCACAAACGCCCACCAGAGCGCCCAGCTGCAAGCGCCGTTCTGACGTCCCCTGTAGCCCAGGCTACAAAAGCATCCCCTCATCAGACCCGCAATCCAGTCGGCGGTGGTACGCCGCGCAGACAACAAAGCGATTAAATTGTTTTGTGCTTCGTAGGTCTGCTGAAACCACACCAGGAATCTGAGCGGCCGAATATAAGTGAGAAAGCGCGACAGCATCACCAACGCCCACCAGAGCACCCAGCTGCAAGCGCCGTTCTGAAAGCGCGACAGCATCACCAACGCCCACCAGAGCACCCAGCTGCAAGCGCCGTTCTGACGTCACCTTCTGCCCAGGATACAAAAGCATCCCCTCATCAGACCCGCAATCCAGTCGGCGGTGGCACGCTGCGCAGACAACTAAGCCCATGAAATTCTTTTGTACTTCGTAGGTCTGCTGAAACCACACCAGGAATCTGAGCGGCCCAAGAAACGTGCGCAAGCGCGACGGCATCACCAACGCACATCAGAGCGCCCAGCTGCAAGCGCCGTTCTGACGTCACCTGCTGCCCAGGCTGCAAAAGCATCCCCTCATAAGACCCGCAATCCCTTCGGCGAAGGGCACGCTGCGCAGACAACTAAGCCCATGAAATTGTTTTGTGCTTCGTAGGTCTGCTGAAACCACACCAGGAATCTGAGCGGCCGAAGTTGCGAGCGCAAGCGCGACGGCATCACCAACGCCCACCAGAGCGCCCAGCTGCAAGCTCCGTTCTGACGTCACCTGCTGCCCAGGCTACAAAAGCATCCCCCCATCAGACCCGCAATCCAGTCGGCGGTGGCACGCTGTGCAGACAAAGATGTCTATGAAATTGATTTGTGCTTTTTAGGTCTGCTAAAACCACACCAGGAATCTGAGCGGCCGAAGATAAGTGCGCAAGCGACACGGCATCACCAATGCCCACCAGAGCGCCCAGCTGCAAGCGCCGTTCTGACATCACATGCAGCCCAGGCTACAAAAGCATCCCCTCATCAGACCCGCAATCCAGTCGGTGGTGGCACGCTGCGCAGACAACCAAGCCCATGAAATTTTTTTGTGCTTCTTAGGTCTGCTGAAACCAAACTAGAAATCTGAGCGGCTGAAGATACGTGCGCAAGCGCGACGGCATCACCAACGCCCACCAGAGCGCTCAGCAGCAACCGCAGTTCTAACGCCACCTGCTCCCCAGGCTACAAAAGCATCCCCTCATCAGACCCGCAATCCAGTCGGCGGTGGCACGCTGAGCAGTCAACAAAGTCCATGAAATTGTTTTGTGCTTCGTAGGTATGCTGAAACTACACCAGGAATCTGAGCGGCCTAAGATACGTGCGCAAGCGCGACGGCATCAGCTACGCCCACCAGAGCGCCCAGCAGCAAGCGCCGTTCTGACGTCACCTGCTGCCCAGGCTGCAAAAGCATCCCCTCATCAGACCCGCAATCCCTTCGGCGGTGGCACGCTCGGCAGACAACCAAGCCCGTGAAATTGTTTTGTGCTTTGTAAGTCTGCTGAAACCACACCAGGAATCTGACCAGCAGAAGATACGTGCGCAAGCGCGACGGCATCACCAACGCCCATCAGAGCGCCCAGCTGCAAGCGCCGTTCTGACGTCACCTGATGCCCAGGCTACAAAAGCATCCCCTCATCAGACCCGCAAACCCGTCGGTGGTGGCACGCTACGCAGACAACTAACACCATTAAAATTGTTTTGTGCTTCGTAGGTCTGCTGAAACCACACCAGCAATCTGAGCAGCCGAAGATACTTGCGCGAAGGCGTCACCAACGCCCATTAGAGCGCCCAGCTGCCAGCGCCGTTCTGACGTCACCTGCAGCCCAGGCTACAAAAGCATCCACTCATCAGACTCGCAATCCAGTCGGTGGTGGCACGCTGCGCAGACAACTGAGCCCGTGAAATTGTTTTGTGTTTCGTAGGTCTGCTGAAACCACGCCAGCAATCTGAGCGGCCGAAGATATGTGCGCAATCGCGACGGCATCACAAACGCCCACCAGAGCGCCCAGCTGCAAGCGCAGTTCTGACGTCCCCTGTAGCCCAGGCTACAAAAGCATCCCCTCATCAGACCCGCAATCCAGTCGGTGGTGGTACGCCGCGCAGCCAACTAAGCGATTAAATTGTTTTGTGCTTCGTAGGTCTGCTGAAACCACACCAGGAATCTGAGCGGCTGAAGATAAGTGGGCAAGCGCGACAGCATCAACAACGCCCACCAGAGCACCCAGCTCCAGGCGCCGTTCTGACGTCACCTGCTGCCCAGGCTACAAAAGCATCCCCTCATCAGACCCGCAATCCAGTCGGCGGTGGCACGCTGCGCAGACAACTAAGCCCATGAAATTGTTTTGTGCTTCGTATGTCTGCTGAAACCACACCAGGAATCTGAGCGGCCTAAGATGCGTGCGCAAGCGCGACGGCATCACCAACGCCCACCAGAGCGCCCAGCTGTAAGCGCCGTTCTGACGTCACCTGCAGCCCAGGCTACAAAAGCATCCCCTCATTGTGACGTAGTGCAAGTCATGCACACGCGCCTAGCCGGACAGAAGCAGCCCCCATTTCTGTTATCTAACCGCTTGCCTATATAACCGCTCGCCTTCTTCAATAAAGCGTCATTCATGCACCATGCTTCGTCGTGTCCACATAGTGTCAGAAGTGGCCGGTTAGCGATCGCGCAACGCAACCGGGCAACGTAACCGACGGCAGAAGCACGGCAATCCGGGAGGCCCGGGTAAATTCATCGGACCAGAGCCATGACAGACGCCGAGCAGCACCGCGCCCAACCTGCCGCCCCCGTCACTTCGCTGCTGCCACCACCGAAGGCCCTGGATACGACGGGAGATGTCTGGCATATCTGGGAAGCATGGAAGCAAGAGTTCGAGCTCTTCTCAACTGCAACCTACCTGGACCAACAACCGAAAGAGGCAGCCACTTTTCTCATCAGTATTGGAGAAGACGCCCGCCAAACGTACAGCACTTTCGTATTTGATGCTGGAGAGGATAAAAGCGACATTGCTGTACTGAAGCGAAAGTTTGAAGCGTTCTACAAACCAGCACTAAACCTAGCTTATCACGAGTTTCGATTTGGAAAGCGTGACCAGAAGGAAGACGAACATTTTAACGATTGGTTAACGGAGCTGCGTGTACTAGCAAAAAGCTGTGAATTCGGTGAGCTGGAAGAACGCATGCTAAGAAGCAGAATCATTCTGGGAATGAGAGACAAGAAGCTTAAAGAAACGCTTCTTTCTGAAAATGCTTCCTTGGCCAAAACTGTTGAAATGTGTCGAGCTCGGGAACACGGCAAAGAGCAAAGTGAAGAAATACACTCCAGCAAGAACTGTCAAATGGAGGTCAATGCGGTCCTCCAAATGAAAAGTCGCTGTAACAAATGTTCTCGTGTTCACAACAGTGAAACATGCCCTGCAAAGGGACGCACGTGCTTAAAATGTGGCAAAAGAAATCATTTTGCAGCTGCGTGCAAAACGAAGAGCGCTAACCTCTGCGTGAAAGAGCAAAAAGTGGCGTCACTGGAAGCGAATTCAGACGGACAGGCAGATAATTTCTGGTTGCAAACTTTATCGCCAAGCAGCAAGAAAGACGACCGCTGGACTGCAACCGTGAAAATAGAAGAAACGCCCGTTGCCTGCAAGCTTGATACAGGAGCCAATTGCTCGGTCATATCACGCAGCCGGCTGCAGAAGATAACTCAAAAGCAACCCGAAAACTGCGCTGTCGTGCTGAACACATTTTTTGGCTTTCAGAAAAAAGCAACGAAACGTAGTCACCTTCAAGAAGAACAGCGCGAAAAGACAAGGACCACAGGAAGATACACAAAGACAAGCGCTGTCTTTGTCACCTTCATGTGACCGGACCCAAAGGAACATTTGAAACGACATTCTTCGTAATGGAAGACGACATACCCGTGACTCTTAGCGGCTCAGTTGCCGAGAAGCTAGGCTTGATTCGCCGAATTGCTTCACTGGAGCACCAAGAACTGTACGACGTAGTCAAGCCGTATGAAGACGTCTTCTCCGGATTAGGCGAGCTCAAGGGTGTCGTCTACCACTTGAAGCTCAAGCCAGGTTCCCAAGGAGTGGTCAAAGCAGCACGCCGGATTCCGTTCGCACTCGAGGACAGAGTAAAAGCGGAACTGGACCGCATGGAAGCAGCCGGAGTAGTTTCCAAGGTGACCGAGCCAACCGAGTGGTCCAGCCACATGATTACCGTCATAAAGAACGACAAGGTACGCATATGTCTCGATCCATCTGATTTGAACAAAGTGCTGCTGAGGGAACATTATCCTATGCCAACGCTAGAAGACATCGCACCGTCTCTGTGTGGAGCACAATACTTTTCGACTTTGGATGCCGCTACGGGATTTTGGCAGATAAAACTGGATGAGGAAAGCTCCAGAATTTGCACAATGAGCACTCCGTACGGTCGTTACAGGTTCCTACGTATGCCTTTCGGCATTTCTTCGGCTCCCGAAATATTTCAGCGCGCCGTGCACAAGGTACTAGAAGGTCTCACTGGCACAGCAGTCGTAATGGACGACATTCTAGTCTGGGGTCGCACTAAAGAAGAGCATGACGCAAATCTTGTCAATGTGCTGACAAGATGTCAGGAGCACAACTTGAAATTGAACAAAACAAAGTGTAACTTCTTGCAGGCATCCGTCAAGTACAGTACTCACGGATTGAAATAGGACATTCGGAGCGCTAACCTTGCAGTGCCACGCGGCATGTGGTAAACCACAGGCCGGCTCATTGGCTACTGGAAGGAACAATTCTGCTTTGTAGATGTTCTCCCTCTCGCGCCATACCACAATGCACCACCTTGGTTTCATGAGCGTCTACGGGCGGCACTCCATGAAGCGACGGCCACGCGCTCCGAATGTCCTATTTCAATCCGTGAGTACTGTACCTAGGCCACGTGTTGACGCGCGACGGGTTGAGCCTGGATCCAGGGAGACTGGAAGATATTTTCCACGTGCAGGCCCCTTGCAACCGGAAAGAGCTACAGACATTCTTGGGTATGGTGAACTTCGTTTCCCGCTTCATTCCTAATATGTCAACGCTCACAGCATCGCTCCGAGAACTTTTAAAAAAGAATGCTGCATGGGTTTGGGAAGACAGACATCAAAAAAGCTTTGAAGCACTGCGCGAAGCACTAGCAACGGCTCCCATATTGGCATATTACCAGAAGGGCAAACCAATCACCCTATCTGTAGACGCCAGCCAAAACGGAATTGGCGCTGTGATAATGCAGGATGGACACCCCTTAGCTTACTCATCTCGCTCGCTGACAGAAGCACAGCAAAGGTACGCGCAGATAGAGAAAGAGATGCTAGCAATCGTCCACGGCTGTGAAAAATTCAAGGACTACATTTTCGGGCAGCCAGAAGTCATTGTGGAATCTGATCACAAGCCGCTCGAAATGATTTTCAAGAAGCCATTATGCCAGTGCCCTCTCCGCCTGCAGCGTATGCGTCTAAACCTAAAAATACCATATAAATGTCAAGTATACTCCGGGAAAACAACTGTTCATCGCTGACGCGTTATCACGTTTTCCTAATAAAGCACAGCTCGTAGAACATTGCGCGCATTTCCACGTTAACACTATCGCTTGTCTTCAAGCTTCAGACAGGCGCCTGGAGCAAGTTCTGCGGGAGACGGACCGTGACCCAAGCATGGTGAAACTTCGCCAGTATGCAAGCACAGCGTGGCCCATTGACAAGGCTGACGTCACTACCGAGCTACGCAGCTACTGGAGCTTCCGCGACGAGCTGCATACTGAATCCGGCCTTGTGTTCCGGAGCAATCGCCTTATCATTCCTGCCAGACTGCGCAGTGAGGTACTGGCTTCTCTTCATGCTGCGCACACAGGAGCAGAAAAAATGAAGGCACGCGCCCGAACCGTTGTCTTCTGGCCAAGTATAAACAGCGATATTGAGGAAGTCGCTCAACGCTGTCAAACATGCCAAAAGTACAAATCAAGAAATGCGCGACTACCGCTGTTAAGTCACGAGATACCAACTCTGCCCTGGGAGTCAGTAGGAGCTGATATTTGTCATCACAACGGTGCCGAGTACTTAGTCGTTGTTGACTTCTACTCTTTCTTTTTTGAAATCAGGCTTATGCAAGCGCCGTCAGCCAACAAGGTTATTGCAGCATGCAATGACATCTTCGCAACACATGGCTTCCCAAGGCGACTTTGCACAGACAACGGACCACCCTTCAGTAGCCAACAGTTCAAGGATTACGCCGATAAGATTGGCCTGCAACACGTCCGGTCTAGTCCGTACTATCCCCGCTCGAATGGAATGGCAGAAAGAGCAGTACAGGAAGCTAAGAAGCTGTTAAGGCGGTTCCGTTTCGGCAGCACTGACTTTTGTGCCGCATTGCTTGAGTGTCGAAACTCACCTCGGGACTCTTCTCTGAAGTCCCCTGTGCAGAGGCTCATGGGCCGACAGACGAGAACGCTGCTTCCTGTACCAACCAGCCACCTACAGCCACAAACAGTGCCACCCAAGACCGTGCGACGAAGGCTAGAAGACATCAGGAGCAAGCAACGCTGCTTCTACAACAGAGGTACACGGCCTCTTCCAGAGCTTCGCACTGGCTCGACCGCAACTATGTACAATGTGCCCTCAAGATCATGGTCCCCTGTCACGGTCGTACAGCGGGCTGAGACTCCTCGTGCCTACATCGTCAAAACGGAAGAGGGGCAACAGTTTCAGCGCACAAGAGAACACCTCAATCCGGCTCCTCCTCCCTCGTCTCCAGACCACAAGACTCCCGCGCCGCTGCCAGCTGTGGGAGTCCCAGACACTACAGGGACATCCGAATCTACACAACTCCGCAGGAGTGAACGGAAGCGCCAACCACCACGAAGATACCCGGCGCCTGAGTTCTGAAACTCTACCTGATTCGACGATTAAAAAAAAAGAGAGAGAGAGAGGGGAGATGTGACGTAGTGCAAGTCATGCACACGCGCCTAGCCGGACAAAAGCAGCCCCCATTTCTGTTATCTAACCGCTTGCCTATATAAGCGCCCGTGCTCGTCTTGTCTGTATCTCGTCCCGTCCTTTGCGCTAAAAATATGCCTGTAAAATAACCGCTCGCCTTCTTCAATAAAGCGTCATTCATGCACCATGCTTCGTCGTGTCCACACTCATCAGACCCGCAATCCAGTAGGTGGTGGTACGCTGCGCAGACAACTAAGCCCATGAAATTGTTTTGTGCTTCGTAGGTCTGCTGAAACCACGCCAGGAATCTGAGCAGCTGAAGATACTTCCACGAAGGCGTCACCAACGCCCACTACCGCGCCCAGCTGCCAGCGCTGTTCTGACGTCACCTGATGCCCAGGCTACAAAAGCATCCCCTCATCAGACCCGCAATCCAGTCGGCGGTGGCACGCTGAGCAGACAACCAAGTCCATGAAATAGTTTTGTGCTTCGTAGGTCTGCTGAAACCACACCAGGAATCTGAGCGGCCGAAGATACGTGCGCAAGCGCGACGGCATCACCAACGCCCACCAGAGCGCCCAGCTGCAAGCGCCGTTCTGGCGTCACCTGCAGCCCAGGCTACAAAAGCTTCCCCTCATCAGACCAGCAATCCAGTCGGTGGTGGCACGCTGCGCAGACTACTAAGCCCATGAAATTGTTTTGTGTTTTGTAGGTCTGCTCAAACCAAACCAGCAATCTGAGCGGCCGAAGATACGTGCGCGAAGGCGTCAACAAAGCCCACTAAAGCGCCCAGCTGCCAGCGCCGTTCTGACGTCACCTGCTGCCCAGGCTACAAAAGCATCCCCTCATCAGACCCGCAATACAAACGGCGGTGGCACGCTGCGCAGACAAAGAAGTCCATGAAATTGTATTGTGCTTCGTAGGTCTGCTGAAACCACACCAGGAATCTGAGCGGCCGAATATACGTGCGCAAGCGCGACGGCATCACCAACGCCCACCAGAGCGCCCAGCTGCAAGCGCCGTTCTGACGTCCCCTGCAGCCCAGGCTGCAAAAGCATCCCCTCATCAGACCCGCAATCCCTTCGGCGGTGGCACGCTGCGCAGACAACTAAGCCCATGAAATTGTTTTGTGCTTCGTAGGTCTGCTGAAACCACACCAGGAATCTGAGTGGCCGAAGATACTTCCGCTAAGGCGTCACCAACGCCCACTAGAGCGCCCAGCTGCCAGCGCCGTTCTGACGTCACCTGCTGCCCAGGCTACAAAAGCATCCCGCCATCAGACCAGCAATCCAGTCGGCGGTGGCACGCTGTGCAGACAAAGATGTCCATGAAATTGTTTTGTGCTTTTTAGGTCTGCTGAAACCACACCAGGGATCTGAGCGGCCGAAGATAAGTGCGCAAGCGCGACGGCATCACCAATGCCCACCAGAGCGCCCAGCTGCAAGCACCGTTCTGACATCACCTGCAGCCCAGGCTACAAAAGCATCCCCTCATCAGACCCGCAATCCAGTCGGTGGTGGCACGTTGCGCAGACAACTAAGCCCATGAAATTGTTTTGTGTTTCGTAGGTCTCCTGTAACCACACCAGAAATCTGAGCGGCTGAAGATACGTGGGCAAGCGCGACGGCATCACCAACGCCCACCAAAGCACCCAGCTGCAAGCTCCGTTCTGACGTCACCTGCTGCCCAGGCTACAAAAACATCCCCTCATCAGACCCGCAATCCAGTCGGTGGTGGCACGCTGCGCAGACAACCAAGCCCATGAAATTGTTTTGTGCTCCTTAGGTCTGCTGAAACCAAACCAGAAATCTGAGCGGCTGAAGATACGTGCGCAAGCGCGACGGCATCACCAACGCCCACCAGAGCGCCCAGCAGCAAGCGCCGTTCTGACGCCACCTGCTCCCCAGGCTACGAAAGCATCTCCTCATCAGACCCGCAATCCAGTCCACGGTGGTACGCTGAGCAGTCAACCAAGTCCATGAAAATGTTTTGTGCTTCGTAGGTATGATGAAACCACACCAGGAATCTGAGCGGCCTAAGATACGTGCGCAAGCGCGACGGCATCACCAACGCCCACCAGAGCGCCCAGCTGTAAGCGCCGTTCTGACGTCACCTGCAGCCCAGGCTACAAAAGCATCCCCTCATCAGACCCGCAATCCAGTAGGTGGTGGTACGCTGCGCAGACAACTAAGCATATGAAATTGTATTGTGCTTCGTAGGTCTGCTGAAACCACGCCAGGAATCTGAGCGGCCGAAGTTACGAGCGCAAGCGCGACGGCATCACCAACGCCCACCAGAGCGCCCAGCAGAAAGCGCCATTCTGACGCCACCTGCTCCCCAGGCTACAAAAGCACCCTTTCATCAGACCCGCAATCCAGACGGCGGTGGCACGCTGCGCAGACAAAGAAGTCCGTGAAATTGTTTTGTGCTTCGTAGGTCTGCTGAAACCACACCAGGAATCTGAGCGGCCGAAGATACGTGCGCAAGCGCGACGGCATCCCAAACGCCCACCAGAGCGCCCAGCTGCAAGCGCCGTTCTGACGTCCCCTGCAGCCCAGGCTACAAAAGCATCCCCTCATCAGACCCGCAATCCAGTCGGTGGTGGTACGCTGCGCAGACAAATAAGCCATTAAATTGTTTTGTGCTTCGTAGGTCTGCTGAAACCACACCAGGAATCTTAGCGGCTGAAGATAAGTGGGCAAGCGCGACAGCATCACCAACGCCCACCAGAGCACCCAGCTGCAAGCGCAGTTCTGACGTCACCTGCTGCCCAGGCTACAAAAGCATCCCCTCATCAAACCCGCAATCCAGTCGGCGGTGGCAGGCTGCGCAGACAACAAAGTCCATGAAATTGTTTGTGCTTCGTAGGTCTGCTGAAACCACACCAGGAATCTGAGCGGTCGAAGATACGTGCGCAAGCGCGACGGCATCACCAACGCCCACCAGAGCGCCCAGCTGCAAGCGCCGCTCTGACGTCACCTGCAGCCCAGCTACAAAAGCATCTCCTCATCAGACCCGCAATCCAGTCGGTGGTGGCACGCTGCGCAGACAACTAAGCCCATGAAATTGTTTTGTGCTTCGTAGGCCTGCTGAAAACACACCAGGAATCTGAGCGGCCGAAGTTACGAGCGCAAGCGCGACGGCATCACCAACGCCCACCAGAGCGCCCAGCAGCAAGCGCCGTTCTGACGCCACCGGCTCCCCAGGCTACAAAAGCATCCCCTCATCAGACCCGCAATCCAGTCGGCGCTGGCACGCTGCGCAGACAACAGTCCATGAAATTGATTTGTGCTTCGTAGGTCTGCTGAAGGCACACCAGGAATCTGAGCGGCCGAAGATACGTGCGTAAGCGCGACGGCATCACCAACGCCCACCAGAGCGCCCAGCTGCAAGCGCCGTTCTGACGTCCCCTGCAGCCCAGGCTACAAAAGCATCCCCTCATCAGACCCGCAATCCAGTCGGTGGTGGCACGTTGCGCAGACAACTAAGCCCATGAAATTGTTTTGTGTTTCGTAGGTCTGCTGTAACCACACCAGGAATCTGAGCGGCTGAAGATACGTGGGCAAGCGCGACGGCATCACCAACGCCCACCAAAGCACCCAGCTGCAAGCTCCGTTCTGACGTCACCTGCTGCCCACGCTACAAAAACATCCCCTCATCAGACCCGCAATCCAGTCGGTGGTGGCACGCTGCGCAGACAACCAAGCCCATGAAATTGATTTGTGCTCCTTAGGTCTGCTGAAACCAAACCAGAAATCTGAGCGGCTGAAGATACGTGCGCAAGCGCGACGGCATCACCAACGCCCACCAGAGCGCCCAGCAGCAAGCGCCGTTCTGACGCCACCTGCTCCCCAGGCTACGAAAGCATCTCCTCATCAGACCCGCAATCCAGTCCACGGTGGTACGCTGAGCAGTCAACCAAGTCCATGAAAATGTTTTGTGCTTCGTAGGTATGCTGAAACCACACCAGAAATCTGAGCGGCCTAAGATACGTGCGCAAGCGCGACGGCATCACCAACGCCCACCAGAGCGCCCAGCTGTAAGCGCCGTTCTGACGTCACCTGCAGCCCAGGCTACAAAAGCATCCCCTAATCAGACCCGCAATCCAGTAGGTGGTGGTACGCTGCGCAGACAACTAAGCCCATGAAATTGTTTTGTGCTTCGTAGGTCTGCTGAAACCACGCCAGGAATCTGAGCGGCCGAAGTTACGAGCGCAAGAGCGACGGCATCACCAACGCCCACCAGAGCGCCCAGCAGCAAGCGCCATTCTCACGCCACCTGCTCCCCAGGCTCCAAAAGCATCCCCTCATCAGACCCGCAATCCAGTCGGCGCTGGCAGGCTGCGCAGAGAACTAAGCCCATGAAATTGTTTTGTGCTTCGTAGGTCTGCTGAAACCACACCAGGAATCTGAGTGGCCGAAGTTACGAGCGCAAGCGCGACGGCATCACCAACGCCCACCAGAGCGCCCAGCAGAAAGCGCCATTCTGACGCCACCTGCTCCCGAGGCTACAAAAGCACCCTTTCATCAGACCCGCAATCCAGACGGCGGTGGCACGCTGCGCAGAAAAAGAAGTCCGTGAAATTGTTTTGTGCTTCGTAGGTCTGCTGAAACCACACCAGGAATCTGAGCGGCCGAAGATACGTGCGCAAGCGCGACGGCATCACAAACGCCCACCAGAGCGCCCAGCTGCAAGCGCCGTTCTGACGTCCCCTGCAGCCCAGGCTACAAAAGCATCCCCTCATCAGACCCGCAATCCAGTCGGTGGTGGTACGCTGCGCAGACAAATAAGCCATTAAATTGTTTTGTGCTTCGTAGGTCTGCTGAAACCACACCAGGAATCTTAGCGGCTGAAGATAAGTGGGCAAGCGCGACAGCATCACCAACGCCCACCAGAGCACCCAGCTGCAAGCGCAGTTCTGACGTCACCTGCTGCCCAGGCTACAAAAGCATCCCCTCATCAGACCCGCAATCCAGTCGGCGGTGGCAGGCTGCGCAGACAACAAAGTCCATGAAATTGTTTTTGCTTCGTAGGTCTGCTGAAACCACACCAGGAATCTGAGCGGTCGAAGATACGTGCGCAAGCTCGACAGCATCACCAACGCCGATCAGAGCGCCCAGCTGCAAGCGCCGTTCTGACGTCACCTGCTGCCCAGGCTACAAAAGCATCCCCTCATCAGACCCGCAATCCAGTCGGTGGTGGCACGCTGCGCAGACAACTAAGCCAATGAAATTGTTTTGTGCTTCGTAGGCCTGCTGAAAGCACACCAGGAATCTGAGCGGCCGAAGTTACGAGCGCAAGCGCGACGGCATCACCAACGCCCACCAGAGCGCCCAGCAGCAAGCGCCGTTCTGACGCCACCTGCTCCCCAGGCTACGAAAGCATCTCCTCATCAGACCCGCAATCCAGTCCACGGTGGTACGCTGAGCAGTCAACCAAGTCCATGAAAATGTTTTGTGCTTCGTAGGTCTGCTGAAACCACACCAGCAATCTGAGCAGCCGAAGATACTTGCGCGAAGGCGTCACCAACGCCCACTAGAGCGCCCAGCTGCCAGCGCTGTTCTGACGTCACCTGATGCCCAGGCTACAAAAGCATCCCCTCATCAGACCCGCATTCCAGTCGGCGGTGGCACCCTGAGCAGTCAACCAAGTCCATGAAATTGTTTTGTGCTTCGTAGGTATGCTGAAACCACACCAGGAATCTGAGCGGCCTAAGATACGTGCGCAAGCGCGACGGCATCACCAACGCCCACCAGAGCGCCCAGCTGCAAGCGCCGCTCTGACGTCACCTGCAGCCCAGCTACAAAAGCATCTCCTCATCAGACCCGCAATCCAGTCGGTGGTGGCACGCTGCGCAGACAACTAAGCCCATGAAATTGTTTTGTGCTTCGTAGGCCTGCTGAAAGCACACCAGGAATCTGAGCGGCCGAAGTTACGAGCGCAAGCGCGACGGCATCACCAACGCCCACCAGAGCGCCCAGCAGCAAGCGCCGTTCTGACGCCACCTGCTCCCCAGGCTACGAAAGCATCTCCTCATCAGACCCGCAATCCAGTCCACGGTGGTACGCTGAGCAGTCAACCAAGTCCATGAAAATGTTTTGTGCTTCGTAGGTATGCTGAAACCACACCAGGAATCTGAGCGGCCTAAGATACGTGCGCAAGCGCGACGGCATCACCAACGCCCACCAGAGCGCCCAGCTGTAAGCGCCGTTCTGACGTCACCTGCAGCCCAGGCTACAAAAGCATCCCCTCATCAGACCCGCAATCCAGTAGGTGGTGGTACGCTGCGCAGACAACTAAGCCCATGAAATTGTTTTGTGCTTCGTAGGTCTGCTGAAACCACGCCAGGAATCTGAGCGGCCGAAGTTACGAGCGCAAGAGCGACGGCATCACCAACGCCCACTAGAGCGCCCAGCTGCCAGCGCTGTTCTGACGTCACCTGATGCCCAGGCTACAAAAGCATCCCCTCATCAGACCCGCATTCCAGTCGGCGGTGGCACCCTGAGCAGTCAACCAAGTCCATGAAATTGTTTTGTGCTTCGTAGGTATGCTGAAACCACACCAGGAATCTGAGCGGCCTAAGATACGTGCGCAAGCGCGACGGCATCACCAACGCCCACCAGAGCGCCCAGCTGCAAGCGCCGCTCTGACGTCACCTGCAGCCCAGCTACAAAAGCATCTCCTCATCAGACCCGCAATCCAGTCGGTGGTGGCACGCTGCGCAGACAACTAAGCCCATGAAATTGTTTTGTGCTTCGTAGGCCTGCTGAAAACACACCAGGAATCTGAGCGGCCGAAGTTACGAGCGCAAGCGCGACGGCATCACCAACGCCCACCAGAGCGCCCAGCAGCAAGCGCCGTTCTGACGCCACCTGCTCCCCAGGCTACAAAAGCATCCCCTCATCAGACCCGCAATCCAGTCGGCGCTGGCACGCTGCGCAGACAACAGTCCATGAAATTGATTTGTGCTTCGTAGGTCTGCTGAAGGCACACCAGGAATCTGAGCGGCCGAAGATACGTGCGTAAGCGCGACGGCATCACCAACGCCCACCAGAGCACCCAGCTGCAAGCTCCGTTCTGACATCACCTGCTGCCCAGGCTACAAAAACATCCCCTCATCAGACCCGCAATCCAGTCGGTGGTGGCACGCTGCGCAGACAACCAAGCCCATGAAATTGTTTTGTGCTCCTTAGGTCTGCTGAAACCAAACCAGAAATCTGAGCGGCTGAAGATACGTGCGCAAGCGCGACGGCATCACCAACGCCCACCAGAGCGCCCAGCAGCAAGCGCCGTTCTGACGCCACCTGCTCCCCAGGCTACGAAAGCATCTCCTCATCAGACCCGCAATCCAGTCCACGGTGGTACGCTGAGCAGTCAACCAAGTCCATGAAAATGTTTTGTGCTTCGTAGGTATGCTGAAACCACACCAGGAATCTGAGCGGCCTAAGATACGTGCGCAAGCGCGACGGCATCACCAACGCCCACCAGAGCGCCCAGCTGTAAGCGCCGTTCTGACGTCACCTGCAGCCCAGGCTACAAAAGCATCCCCTCATCAGACCCGCAATCCAGTAGGTGGCGGTACGCTGCGCAGACAACTAAGCCCATGAAATTGTTTTGTGCTTCGTAGGTCTGCTGAAACCACGCCAGGAATCTGAGCGGCCGAAGTTACGAGCGCAAGAGCGACGGCATCACCAACGCCCACCAGAGCGCCCAGCAGCAAGCGCCATTCTCACGCCACCTGCTCCCCAGGCTCCAAAAGCATCCCCTCATCAGACCCGCAATCCAGTCGGCGCTGGCAGGCTGCGCAGAGAACTAAGCCCATGAAATTGTTTTGTGCTTCGTAGGTCTGCTGAAACCACACCAGGAATCTGAGTGGCCGAAGTTACGAGCGCAAGCGCGACGGCATCACCAACGCCCACCAGAGCGCCCAGCAGAAAGCGCCATTCTGACGCCACCTGCTCCCCAGGCTACAAAAGCACCCTTTCATCAGACCCGCAATCCAGACGGCGGTGGCACGCTGCGCAGAAAAAGAAGTCCGTGAAATTGTTTTGTGCTTCGTAGGTCTGCTGAAACCACACCAGGAATCTGAGCGGCCGAAGATACGTGCGCAAGCGCGACGGCATCACAAGCGCCCACCAGAGCGCCCAGCTGCAAGCGCCGTTCTGACGTCCCCTGCAGCCCAGGCTACAAAAGCATCCCCTCATCAGACCCGCAATCCAGTCGGTGGTGGTACGCTGCGCAGACAAATAAGCCATTAAATTGTTTTGTGCTTTGTAGGTCTGCTGAAACCACACCAGGAATCTTAGCGGCTGAAGATAAGTGGGCAAGCGCGACAGCATCACCAACGCCCACCAGAGCACCCAGCTGCAAGCGCAGTTCTGACGTCACCTGCTGCCCAGGCTACAAAAGCATCCCCTCATCAGACCCGCAATCCAGTCGGCGGTGGCAGGCTGCGCAGACAACAAAGTCCATGAAATTGTTTGTGCTTCGTAGGTCTGCTGAAACCACACCAGGAATCTGAGCGGTCGAAGATACGTGCGCAAGCTCGACAGCATCACCAACGCAGATCAGAGCGCCCAGCTGCAAGCGCCGTTCTGACGTCACCTGCTGCCCAGGCTACAAAAGCATCCCCTCATCAGACCCGCAATCCAGTCGGTGGTGGCACGCTACGCAGACAACTAACCCCATGAAATTGTTTTGTGCTTCGTAGGTCTGCTGAAACCACACCAGCAATCTGAGCAGCCGAAGATACTTGCGCGAAGGCGTCACCAACGCCCACTAGAGCGCCCAGCTGCCAGCGCTGTTCTGACGTCACCTGATGCCCAGGCTACAAAAGCATCCCCTCATCAGACCCGCATTCCAGTCGGCGGTGGCACCCTGAGCAGTCAACCAAGTCCATGAAATTGTTTTGTGCTTCGTAGGTATGCTGAAACCACACCAGGAATCTGAGCGGCCTAAGATACGTGCGCAAGCGCGACGGCATCACCAACGCCCACCAGAGCGCCCAGCTGCAGGCGCCGCTCTGACGTCACCTGCAGCCCAGCTACAAAAGCATCTCCTCATCAGACCCGCAATCCAGTCGGTGGTGGCACGCTGCGCAGACAACTAAGCCAATGAAATTGTTTTGTGCTTCGTAGGCCTGCTGAAAGCACACCAGGAATCTGAGCGGCCAAAGTTACGAGCGCAAGCGCGACGGCATCACCAACGCCCACCAGAGCGCCCAGCAGCAAGCGCCGTTCTGACGCCACCTGCTCCCCAGGATACAAAAGCATCCCCTCATCAGACCCGCAATCCAGTCGGCGCTGGCACGCTGCGCAGACAACAGTCCATGAAATTGATTTGTGCTTCGTAGGTCTGCTGAAGGCACACCAGGAATCTGAGCGGCCGAAGATACGTGCGTAAGCGCGACGGCATCACCAACGCCCACCAGAGCGCCCAGCTGCAAGCGCCGTTCTGACGTCCCCTGCAGCCCAGGCTACAAAAGCATCCCCTCATCAGACCCGCAATCCAGTCGGTGGTGGCACGCTGCGCAGACAACTAAGCCCATGAAATTGTTTTGTGTTTCGTAGGTCTGCTGAAACCACACCACCAATCTGAGCGGCCGAACATACGTGCGCACAGGCGTCACCAAAGCCCACTAGAGCGCCCAGCTGCCAGCGCCGTTCTGACGTCACCTGTTGCCCAGGCTACAAAAGCATCCCCTCATCAGACCCGCAATCCAGTCGGCGGTGGCACGCTGAGCAGACAACCAAGTCCATGAAATTGTTCTGTGCTTCGTAGGTCTGCTGAAACCACACCAGGAATCTGAGCGGCCGAAGATACGTGCGCAAGCGCGACGGCATCACCAACGCCCACCAGATCGCCCAGTTGCATGCGCCGTTCTGACGTCACCTGCAGCCCAGGCTACAAAAGCATCCCCTCATCAGACCCGCAATCCAGTCGGTGGTGGCACGCTGCGCAGACAATTAAGCCCATGGAATTGCTTTGTGTTTCGTAGGTCTGCTGAAACCACACCAGCAATCTGAGCGGCCGAAGATACGTGCGCGAAGGCGTCACCAAAGCCCACTAGAGCGCCCAGCTGCCAGCGCCATTCTGACGTCACCTGCTGCCCAGGCTACAAAAGCATCCCCTCATCAGACCCGCCATCCAGACGGCGGTGGCAAGCTGCGCAGACAAAGAAGTCCATGAAATTGTTTTGTGCTTCGTACGTCTGCTGAAACCACACCAGGAATCTGAGCGGCCGAAGATACGTGCGCAAGCGCGACGACATCACAAACGCCCACCAGAGCACCCAGCTGCAAGCGCCGTTCTGACGTCCCCTGCAGCCCAGGGTACAAAAGCATCCCCTCATCAGACCCGCAATCCAGTCAGTGGTGGTACGCTGCGCAGACAAATAAGCCATTAAATTGTTTTGTGCTTCGTAGGTCTGCTGAAACCACACCAGGAATCTTAGCTTAGCGGCTGAAGATAAGTGGGCTAGCGCGACAGCATCACCAATGCCCACCAGAGCACCCAGCTGCAAGCGCCGTTCTGACGTCACCCGGTGCCCAGGCTACAAAAGCATCCCCTCATCAGACCCGCAATCCAGTCGGCGGTGGCACGCTGCGCAGACAACTAAGCCCATGAAATTGTTTTGTGCTTCGTAGGTCTGCTGAAACCACACCAGGAATCTGAGCGGCCCTAGAAACGTGCGCAAGCGCGACGGCATCACCAACGAACATTAGAGCCCCCAGCTGCAAGCGCCGTTCTGAAGTCACCTGCTGCCCAGGCTGCAAAAGCATCCCGTTATCAGACCCGCAATCCAGTCGGCGGTGGCACGCTGCGCAGACAACTAACCTCATGAAATTGTTTTGTGCTTCGTAGGTGTGCTGAAACCACACCAGCAATATGAGCAGCCGAAGATACTTGCGCGAAGGCGTCACCAACGCCCACTAGAGCGCCCCGCTGCCAGCGCTGTTCTGACGTCACCTGATGCCCAGGCTACAAAAGGATCCCCTCATCAGACCCGCAATCCAGTCGGCGGTGGCATGCTGAGCAGACAACCAAGTCCATTAAATTGTTTTGTGCTTCGTAGGTCTGCTGAAACCACACCAGGAATCTGAGCGGCCGAAGATACGTGCGCAAGCGCGACGGCATCACAAACGCCCACCAGAGCGCCCAGCTGCAAGCGCCGTTCTGACGTCCCCTGCAGCCCAGGCTACAAAAGCATCCCCTCATCAGACCCGCAATCCAGTCGGTGGTGGTACGCTGCGCAGACAAATAAGCCATTAAATTGTTTTGTGCTTCGTAGGTCTGCTGAAACCACACCAGGAATCTTAGCGGCTGAAGATAAGTGGGCAAGCGCGACAGCATCACCAACGCCCACCAGAGCACCCAGCTGCAAGCGCAGTTCTGACGTCACCTGCTGCCCAGGCTACAAAAGCATCCCCTCATCAGACCCGCAATCCAGTCGGCGGTGGCAGGCTGCGCAGACAACAAAGTCCATGAAATTGTTTGTGCTTCGTAGGTCTGCTGAAACCACACCAGGAATCTGAGCGGTCGAAGATACGTGCGCAAGCTCGACAGCATCACCAACGCCGATCAGAGCGCCCAGCTGCAAGCGCCGTTCTGACGTCACCTGCTGCCCAGGCTACAAAAGCATCCCCTCATCAGACCCGCAATCCAGTCGGTGGTGGCACGCTACGCAGACAACTAACCCCATGAAATTGTTTTGTGCTTCGTAGGTCTGCTGAAACCACACCAGCAATCTGAGCAGCCGAAGATACTTGCGCGAAGGCGTCACCAACGCCCACTAGAGCGCCCAGCTGCCAGCGCTGTTCTGACGTCACCTGATGCCCAGGCTACAAAAGCATCCCCTCATCAGACCCGCATTCCAGTCGGCGGTGGCACTCTGAGCAGTCAACCAAGTCCATGAAATTGTTTGTGCTTCGTAGGTCTGCTGAAACCACACCAGGAATCTGAGCGGTCGAAGATACGTGCGCAAGCTCGACAGCATCACCAACGCCGATCAGAGCGCCCAGCTGCAAGCGCCGTTCTGACGTCACCTGCTGCCCAGGCTACAAAACCATCCCCTCATCAGACCCGCAATCCAGTCGGTGGTGGCACGCTACGCAGGCAACTAACCCCATGAAATTCTTTTGTGCTTCGTAGGTCTGCTGAAACCACACCAGCAATCTGAGCAGCCGAAGATACTTGCGCGAAGGCGTCACCAACGCCCACTAGAGCGCCCAGCTGCCAGCGCTGTTCTGACGTCACCTGATGCCCAGGCTACAAAAGCATCCCCTCATCAGACCCGCATTCCAGTCGGCGGTGGCACCCTGAGCAGACAACCAAGTCCATGAAATTGTTTTGTGCTTCGTAGGTGTGCTGAAACCACACCAGGAATCTGAGCGGCCTAAGATACGTGCGCAAGCGCGACCGCATCACCAACGCCCACCAGAGCGCCCAGCTGCAAGCGCCGCTCTGACGTCACCTGCAGCCCAGGCTACAAAAGCATCTCCTCATCAGACCCGCAATCAAGTCGGTGGTGGCACGCTGCGCAGACTACTAAGCCCATGAAATTGTTTTGTGCTTCGTAAGTCTGCTGAAACCACACCAGGAATCTGAGCGGCAGAAGATACGTGCGCAAGCGCGACGGCATCACCAACGCCCACCAGAGCGCCCAGCTGCATGCGCCGTTCTGACGTCACCTGCAGCCCAGGCTACAGAAGCATCCCCTCATCAGACCCGCAATCCAATCGATGGTGGCACGCTGCGCAGACAACTAAGCCCATGAAATTGTTTTCTGTTTCATAGGTCTGCTGAAACCACACCAGGAGTCTGAGCGGCCAAAGATACGAGCGTCAAGCGCGACGGCATCACCAACGCCCACCACAGCGCCCAGCAGCAAGCGCCGTTCTGACGCTACCTGCTCCCCAGGCTACAAAAGCATCCCCTAACCAGACCCACAATCCAGTTGGCGGTGGCGCGCTGCGCAGACAACAGTCCATGAAATTGTTTTGTGTTTCGTAGGTCTGCTGAAACCACACCAGGAATCTGAGCGGCAAGATACGTGCGCAAGCGCGACGGCATCACCAACGCCCACCAGAGCGCCCAGCTGCAAGCGCTGTTCTGACGTCACCTGCTGCCCAGGCTACAAAAGCATCCCCTCATCAGACCCGCAATCCAGTCGGTGGTGGCACGCTACGCAGAAAACTAACCCCATGAAATAGTTTTGTGCTTCGTAGGTCTAGTGAAACCACACCAGCAATCTGAGCAGCCGAAGATACTTGCGCGAAGGCGTCACCAACGCCCACTAGAGCGCCCAGCTGCCAGCGCTGTTCTGACGTCATCTGATGCCCAGGCTACAAAAGCATCCCCTCATCATACCCGCAATCCAGTCGGCGGTGGCACGCTGAGCAGACAACAAAGTCCATGAAATTGTTTTGTGCTTCGTAGGTCTGCTGAAACCACACCAGGAATTTGAGCGACCGATGATACGTGCGCAACCGCGACGGCATCACCAACGCCCACCAGAGCGCCCAGCTGCAAGCGCCGTTCTGATGTCACATACAGCCCAGGCTACAAAAGCATCCCCTCATCAGACCCGCAATCCAGTCGGGGGTGGCACGCTGCGCAGACAACTAAGCCCATGAAATTGTTTTCTGCTTCGTAGGTCTGCTGAAACCACACCAGGAGTCTGAGCGGCCAAAGATACGAGCGTCAAGCGCGACGGCATCACCAACGCCCACCACAGCGCCCAGCAGCAAGCGCCGTTCTGACGCTACCTGCTCCCCAGGCTACAAAAGCATCCCCTAACCAGACCCACAATCCAGTTGGCGGTGGCGCGCTGCGCAGACAACAGTCCATGAAATTGTTTTGTGTTTCGTAGGTCTGCTGAAACCACACCAGGAATCTGAGCGGCAAGATACGATGGCATCACCAACGCCCACCAGAGCGCCCAGCTGCAAGCGCTGTTCTGACGTCACCTGCTGCCCAGGCTACAAAAGCATCCCCTCATCAGACCCGCAATCCAGTCGGTGGTGGCATGCTACGCAGAAAACTAACCCCATGAAATAGTTTTGTGCTTCGTAGGTCTGCTGAAACCACACCAGCAATCTGAGCAGCCGAAGATACTTGCGCGAAGGCGTCACCAACGCCCACTAGAGCGCCCAGCTGCCAGCGCTGTTCTGACGTCATCTGGTGCCCAGGCTACAAAAGCACCCCCTCATCACACCCGCAATCCAGTCGGCGGTGGCACGCTGAGCAGACAACCAAGTCCATGAAATTGTTTTGTGCTTCGTAGGTCTGCTGAAACCACACCAGGAATCTGAGCGACCGATGATACGTGCGCAAGCGCGACGGCATCACGAACGCCCACCACAGCGCCCAGCTGCAAGCGCCGTTCTGACGTCACCTGCAGCCCAGGCTACAAAAGCATCCCCTCATCAGACCGGCAATCCAGTCGGTGGTGGCACGCTGCGCAGACAACTAAGCCCATGAAATTGTTTTGTGTTTCATAGGTCTGCTGAAACCACACTAGCAATCTGAGCGGCCGAAGATACGTGCGCGAAGGCGCCACAAAAGCCCACTAGAGCGCCCAGCTGCCAGCGCCGTTCTGACGCCACCTGCTCCCCAGGCTACAAAAGCATCCCCTCATTAGACCCGCAGTCCAGTCGGCGGTGGCACGCAGCGCAGACAACCAAGTCCATGAAATTGTTTGTGCTTCGTAGGTCTGCTGAAACCACACCAGGAATCTGAGCAGCCGAAGATACGTGCGCAAGCTCAAAGGCATCACCAACGCCGACCAGAGCGCCCAGCTGCAAGCGCCGTTCTGACGTCACCTGCTGCCCAGGCTGCAAAAGCATCCCCTCATCAGACCCGCAATCCCTTCGGCGGTGGCACGCTGCGCAGACATCTAAGCCCATGAAATTGTTTTGTGCTTCGTAGGTCTGCTGAAACCACACCAGGAATCTGAGCGGCAGAAGATGCGTGAGCAAGCGAGACGGCATCACCAACGCCCACCAGAGCGCCCAGCTGCAAGCGCCGTTCTGACGTCACCTGCAGCTCAGGCTACAAAAGCATCCCCTCATCAGACCCGCAATCCAGTCGGTGGTGGCACGCTACGCAGACAACTAACCCCATGAAATTGTTTTGTGCTTCGTAGGTCTGCTGAAACCACACCAGCAATATGAGCAGCCGAAGATACTTGCGCGAAGGCGTCACCAACGCCCACTAGAGCGCCCAGCTGCCAGCGCTGTTCTGACGTCGCCTGATGTCCAGGCTACAAAAGGATCCCCTCATCAGACCCGCAATCCAGTCGGCTGTGGCACGCTGAGCAGACAACCAAGTCCATGAAATTGTTTTGTGCTTCGTAGGTCTGCTGAAACCACACCAGGAATCTGAGCGGCCGAAGATACGTGCGCAACCGCGACGGCATCACCAACGCCCACCAGAGCGCCCAGCTGCAAGCGCCGTTCTGATGTCACATACAGCCCAGGCTACAAAAGCATCCCCTCATCAGACCCGCAATCCAGTCGGGGGTGGCACGCTGCGCAGACAACTAAGCCCATGAAATTGTTTTCTGCTTCGTAGGTCTGCTGAAACCACACCAGGAGTCTGAGCGGCCAAAGATACGAGCGTCAAGCGCGACGGCATCACCAACGCCCACCACAGCGCCCAGCAGCAAGCGCCGTTCTGACGCTACCTGCTCCCCAGGCTACAAAAGCATCCCCTCACCAGACCCACAATCCAGTTGGCGGTGGCGCGCTGCGCAGACAACAGTCCATGAAATTGTTTTGTGTTTCGTAGGTCTGCTGAAACCACACCAGGAATCTGAGCGGCAAGATACGATGGCATCACCAACGCCCACCAGAGCGCCCAGCTGCAAGCGCTGTTCTGACGTCACCTGCTGCCCAGGCTACAAAAGCATCCCCTCATCAGACCCGCAATCCAGTCGGTGGTGGCATGCTACGCAGAAAACTAACCCCATGAAATAGTTTTGTGCTTCGTAGGTCTGCTGAAACCACACCAGCAATCTGAGCAGCCGAAGATACTTGCGCGAAGGCGTCACCAACGCCCACTAGAGCGCCCAGCTGCCAGCGCTGTTCTGACGTCATCTGGTGCCCAGGCTACAAAAGCACCCCCTCATCACACCCGCAATCCAGTCGGCGGTGGCACGCTGAGCAGACAACCAAGTCCATGAAATTGTTTTGTGCTTCGTAGGTCTGCTGAAACCACACCAGGAATCTGAGCGACCGATGATACGTGCGCAAGCGCGACGGCATCACGAACGCCCACCACAGCGCCCAGCTGCAAGCGCCGTTCTGACGTCACCTGCAGCCCAGGCTACAAAAGCATCCCCTCATCAGACCGGCAATCCAGTCGGTGGTGGCACGCTGCGCAGACAACTAAGCCCATGAAATTGTTTTGTGTTTCATAGGTCTGCTGAAACCACACTAGCAATCTGAGCGGCCGAAGATACGTGCGCGAAGGCGCCACAAAAGCCCACTAGAGCGCCCAGCTGCCAGCGCCGTTCTGACGCCACCTGCTCCCCAGGCTACAAAAGCATCCCCTCATTAGACCCGCAGTCCAGTCGGCGGTGGCACGCAGCGCAGACAACCAAGTCCATGAAATTGTTTGTGCTTCGTAGGTCTGCTGAAACCACACCAGGAATCTGAGCAGCCGAAGATACGTGCGCAAGCTCAAAGGCATCACCAACGCCGACCAGAGCGCCCAGCTGCAAGCGCCGTTCTGACGTCACCTGCTGCCCAGGCTGCAAAAGCATCCCCTCATCAGACCCGCAATCCCTTCGGCGGTGGCACGCTGCGCAGACATCTAAGCCCATGAAATTGTTTTGTGCTTCGTAGGTCTGCTGAAACCACACCAGGAATCTGAGCGGCAGAAGATGCGTGCGCAAGCGAGACGGCATCACCAACGCCCACCAGAGCGCCCAGCTGCAAGCGCCGTTCTGACGTCACCTGCAGCTCAGGCTACAAAAGCATCCCCTCATCAGACCCGCAATCCAGTCGGTGGTGGCACGCTACGCAGACAACTAACCCCATGAAATTGTTTTGTGCTTCGTAGGTCTGCTGAAACCACACCAGCAATATGAGCAGCCGAAGATACTTGCGCGAAGGCGTCACCAACGCCCACTAGAGCGCCCAGCTGCCAGCGCTGTTCTGACGTCACCTGATGCCCAGGCTACAAAAGGATCCCCTCATCAGACCCGCAATCCAGTCCACGGTGGTACGCTGAGCAGTCAACCAAGTCCATGAAATTGTTTTGTGCTTCGTAGGTCTGCTGAAACCACACCAGGAATCTGAGCGGCCGAAGATACGTGCGCAAGCTCAAAGGCATCACCAACGCCCACCAGAGCGCCCAGCTGCAAGCGCCGTTCTGACGTCCCCTGCAGCCCAGGGTACAAAAGCATCCCCTCATCAGACCCGCAATCCAGTCGGCGGTGGCACGCTGCGCAGACAACGAAGCCCATGAAATTGTTTTGTGCTTCGCAGGTCTGCTGAAACCACACCAGGAATCTGAGCGGCCCTAGAAACGTGCGCAAGCGCGACGGCATCACTGACGAACATTAGAGCCCCCAGCTGCAAGCGCCGTTCTGAAGTCACCTGCTGCCCAGGCTGCAAAAGCATCCCGTTATCAGACCCGCAATCCAGTCGGCGATGGCAAGCTGCGCAGACAACTAACCTCATGAAATTGTTTTGTGCTTCGTAGGTCTGCTGAAACCACACCAGCAATATGAGCAGCCGAAGATACTTGCGCGAAGGCGTCACCAATGCCCACTAGAGCGCCCCGCTGCCAGCGCTGTTCTGACGTCACCTGATGCCCAGGCTACAAAAGGATCCCCTCATCAGACCCGCAATCCAGTCGGCGGTGGCACGCTGAGCAGACAACCAAGTCCATGAAATTGTTTTGTGCTTCGTAGGTCTGCTGAAACCACACCAGGAATCTGAGCGGCCGAAGATACGTCCGCAAGCTCGACGGCATCACCAACGCCCACCAGAGCGCCCAGCTACAAGCGCCGTTCTGACGTCACCTGCAGCCCAGGCTACAAAAGCATCCCCTCATCAGACCCGCAATCCAGTCGGTGGTGGCACGCTGCGCAGACAACTAAGCCCATGAAATAGTTTTGTGCTTCGTAGGCCTGCTGAAACCACACCAGGAATCTGAGCGGCCGAAGTTACGAGCGCAAGCGCGACGGCATCACCAACGCCCACCAGAGCGCCCAGCAGCATGCGCCGTTCTGACGCCACCTGCTCCCCAGGCTACAAAAGCATCCCCACATCAGACCCGCAATCCAGACGGCGCTGGCACGCTGCGCAGACAACAGTCCATGAACTTGATTTGTGCTTCGTAGGTCTGCTGAAACCGCACCAGCAATCTGAGCGACCAAAGATACGTGCGCAAGCGCGACGGCATCACCAACGCTCACCAGAGCGCCCAGCTGCAAGCGCCGTTCTGATGTCACCTGCTGTCCAGGCTACAAAAGCATCCCCTCATTAGACCCGCAATCCAGTCGGTGGTGGCACGCTGCGCAGACAAACAAGCCCAAGAAATTGTTTTGTGCTCCGTAGGTCTGCTGAAACCAAACCACAAATCTGAGCGGCCGAAGATACGTGCGCAAGCGCGACGGCATCACCAACGCCCACCAGAGCGCCGTTCTGACGCCACCTGCTCCCCAGGCTACAAAAGCATCCCCTCATCAGACCCGCAATCCAGTCGGCGCTGGCACGCTGCGCAGACAACATTCCATGAAATTGATTTGTGCTTCGTAGGTCTGCTGAAGCCACACCAGGAATCTGAGCGGCCGAAGATACGTGCGCAAGCGCGACGGCATCACCAACGCCCACCAGAGCGCCCAGCTGCAAGCGCCGTTCTGACGTCCCCTGCAGCCCAGGCTACAAAAGCATCCCCTCATCAGACCCGCAATCCAGTCGGTGGTGGCACGCTGCACAGACAACTAAGCCCATGAAATTGTTTTGTGTTTCGTAGGTCTGCTGAAACCACACCACCAATCTGAGCGGCCGAACATACGTGCGCGAAGGCGTCATCAAAGCTCACTAGAGCGCCCAGCTGCCAGCGCCGTTCTGACGTCACCTGCTGCCCAGGCTACAAAAGCATCCCCTCATCAGACCCGCAATCCAGACGGCGGTGGCACGCTGCGCAGACAAAGAAGTCCATGAAATTGTTTTGTGCTTCGTAGGTCTGCTGAAACCACACCAGGAATCAGAGCGGCCGAAGATACGTGCGCAAGCGCGACGGCATCACCAACGCCCACCAGAGCGCACAGCTGCAAGCGCCGTTCTGACGTCCCCTGCAGCCCAGGCTACAAAAGCATCCCCTCATCAGACCCGCAATCCAGTCGGTGGTGGCACGCTGCGCAGACAACTAAGCCCATGAAATTATTTTGTGTTTCGTAGGTCTGCTGAAACCACACCACCAATCTGAGCGGCCGAACATACGTGCGCGAAGCCGTCACCAAAGCCCACTAGAGCGCCCAGCTGCCAGCGCCGTTCTGACGTCACCTGCTGCCCAAGCTACAAAAGCATCCCCTCATCAGACCCGCAATCCAGACGGCGGTGGCACGCTGCGCAGACAAAGAAGTCCATGAAATTTTTATGTGCTTCGTAGGTTTGCTGAAACGACACCAGGAATCTGAGCGGCCGAAGATACGTGCGGAAGCGCGACGGCATCACAAACGCCCACCAGAGCGCCCGGCTGCAAGCGCTGTTCTGACGTCCCCTGCAGCCCAGGCTATAAAAGCATCCCCTCATCAGACCCGCAATCCAGACGGTGGTGGCACGTTACGCAGACAACTAAGCCCATGAAATTGTTTTGTGCTTCGTAGGTCTGCTGAAACCACACCAGGAATCTGAGCGGCCGAAGATAGGTGGGCAAGTGCGACGGCATCACCAACGCCCACCAGAGCGCCCAGCAGCAAGCGCCGTTCTGACGCCACCTGCTCCCCAGGCTACGAAAGCATCCCCTCATCAGACCCGCAATCCAGTCGGCGGTGGTACGCTGAGCAGTCAACCAAGTACATGAAATTGTTTTGTGCTTCGTAGGTATGCTGAAACCACACCAGGAATCTGAGTGGCCTAAGATACGTGCGCGAAGGCGTCACCAAAGCCCACTAGAGCGCCCAGCTGCCAGCGCTGTTCTGACGTCATCTGATGCCTAGGCTACAAAAGCATCCCCTCATCAGACCCGCAATCCAGTCGGCGGTGGCACGCTGAGCAGACAACCAAGTCCATGAAATTGATTGGGCTTCGTAGGTCTGCTGAAACCAGACCAGGAATCTGAGCGGCCGAAGATACGTGCGCAAGCGCGACGGCATCACCAACGCCCACCAGAGCGCCCAGCTGCAAGCGCCGTTCTGACGTCACCTGCAGCCCAGGCTACAAAAGCATCCCCTCATCAGACCCGCAATCCAGTCGGTGGTGGCACGCTGCGCAGACAACTAAGCCCATGAAATTGTTTTGTGTTTCGTAGGTGTGCTGAAACCACACCAGCAATCTGAGCGGCCAAAGATACGTGCGCGAAGGCGTCACCAAAGCCCACTAGAGCGCCCAGCTGCCAGCGCCGTTCTGACGTCACCTGCTGCCCAGGCTACAAAAGCATCACCTCATCAGACCCGCAATCCAGACGGCGGTGGCACGCTGCGCAGACAAAGAAGTCCACGAAATTGTTTTGTGCTTCGTAGGTCTGCTGAAACCACACCAGGAATCTGAGCGGCCGAGAATACGTGCGCAAGCCCGACGGCATCACAAACGCCCACCAGAGCGCCCAGTTGCAAGCGCCGTTCTGAAGTCCCCTGCAGCCCAGGCTACAAAAGCATCCCCTCATCAGACCCGCAATCCAGTCTGTGGTGCTACGCTGCGCAGACAACTAAGCCATTAAATTGTTTTGTGCTTCGTAGGTCTGCTGAAACAACACCAGGAATCTGTGCGGTTGAAGATACATGCGCAATCTCGACAGCATCACCAACGCCGACCAGAGCGCCCAGCTGCAAGCGCCGTTCTGACGTCACCTGCTGCCCAGGCTACAAAAGCATCCCCTCATCAGACCCGCAATCCCTTCGGCGGTGGCACGCTGCGCAGACAACTAAGCCCATGAAATTGTTTTGTGCTTCGTAGGTCTGCTGAAACCACACCAGGAATCTGAGCGGCAGAAGATACGTGCGCAAGCGAGACGGCATCACCAACGCCCACCAGAGCGCCCAGCTGCAAGCGCCGTTCTGACGTCAACTGCAGCCCAGGCTACAAAAGCATCCCCTCATCACACCCGCAATCCAGTCGGTGGTGGCACGCTACGCAGACAACTAACCCCATGAAATTGTTTTGTGCTTCGTAGGTCTGCTGAAACCACACCAGCAATATGAACAGCCGAAGATAATTGCGCGAAGGCGTCACCAACGCCCACTAGAGCTCCCAGCTGCCAGCGCTGTTCTGACGTCACCTGATGCCCAGGCTACAAAAGGCTCCCCTCATCAGACCCGCAATCCAGTTGGCGGTGGCACGCTGAGCAGACAACCAAGTCCATGAAATTGTTTTGTGCTTCGTAGGTCTGCTGAAACCACACCAGGAATCTGAGCGGCCTAAGATACGTGCGCAAGCGCAACGGCATCACCAACGCCCACGAGAGCGCCCAGCTGCAAGCGCCGTTCTGACGTCACCTGCAGCCCAAGCTACAAAAACAACCCCTCATCAGACCCACAATCCAGTCGGTGGTGGCGCGTTGCGCAGACAACTAAGCCTATGAAATCGTTTTGTGCTTCGTAGGTCTGCTGGAACCACACCATCAATCTGAGTGGCCGAAGATACTTGCGCGAAGGCGTCACCAACGCCCACTAGAGCGTCCAGCTGCCAGCGCCGTTCTGACGTTACCTGCTCCCCTGGCTACGAAAGCATCCCCTCATGAGACCCGCAATCCAGTCGGCGCTGGCACGCTGCGCAGACAACAGTCCATGAAATTGATTTGTGCTTCGTACGTATGCTGAAACCACACCAGCAATCTGAGCGACCAAAGATACGTGCGCAAGCGCGACGGCATCACCAACGCTCACCAGAGCGCCCAGCTGCAAGCGCCGTTCTGATGTCACCTGCTGTCCAGGCTACAAAAGCATCCCCTCATTAGACCCGCAATCCAGTCGGCGGTGGCACGCTGCGCAGACAACCAAGTCCATGATATTGTTAGTGCTTCGTAGGTCTGCTGAAACCACACCAGGAATCTGAGCGGCCAAAGATACGTGCGCAAGCTCGACGGCATCACAACGCCGACCAGAGCGCCCAGCTGCAAGCGCCGTTCTGACGTCACCTGCTGCCCAGGCTGCAAAAGCATCCCCTCATCAGACCCGCAATCCCTTCGGCGGTGGCACGCTGCGCAGACAACTAAGCCCATGAAATTGTTTTGTGATTCGTAAGTCTGCTGAAACCACACCAGGAATCTGAGCGGCAGAAGATACGTGCGCAAGCGCGACGGCATCACCAACGCCCACCAGAGCGCCCAGCTGCATGCGCCGTTCTGACGTCACCTGCAGCCCAGGCTACAGAAGCATCCCCTCATCAGACCCGCAATCCAGTCGATGGTGGCACGCTGCGCAGACAACTAAGCCCATGAAATTGTTTTCTGTTTCATAGGTCTGCTGAAACCACACCAGGAGTCTGAGCGGCCAAAGATACGAGCGTCAAGCGCGACGGCATCACCAACGCCCACCACAGCGCCCAGCAGCAAGCGCCGTTCTGACGCTACCTGCTCCCCAGGCTACAAAAGCATCCCCTAACCAGACCCACAATCCAGTTGGCGGTGGCGCGCTGCGCAGACAACAGTCCATGAAATTGTTTTGTGTTTCGTAGGTCTGCTGAAACCACACCAGGAATCTGAGCGGCAAGATACGTGCGCAAGCGCGACGGCATCACCAACGCCCACCAGAGCGCCCAGCTGCAAGCGCTGTTCTGACGTCACCTGCTGCCCAGACTACAAAAGCATCCCCTCATCAGACCCGCAATCCAGTCGGTGGTGGCACGCTACGCAGAAAACTAACCCCATGAAATAGTTTTGTGCTTCGTAGGTCTAGTGAAACCACACCAGCAATCTGAGCAGCCGAAGATACTTGCGCGAAGGCGTCACCAACGCCCACTAGAGCGCCCAGCTGCCAGCGCTGTTCTGACGTCATCTGATGCCCAGGCTACAAAAGCATCCCCTCCTCATACCCGCAATCCAGTCGGCGGTGGCACGCTGAGCAGACAACAAAGTCCATGAAATTGTTTTGTGCTTCGTAGGTCTGCTGAAACCACACCAGGAATTTGAGCGACCGATGATACGTGCGCAAGCGCGACGGCATCACGAACGCCCACCAGAGCGCCCAGCTGCAAGCGCCGTTCTGACGTCACCTGCAGCCCAGGCTACAAAAGCATCCCCTCATCAGACCGGCAATCCAGTCGGTGGTGGCACGCTGCGCAGACAACTAATCCCATGAAATTGTTTTGTGTTTCATAGGTCTGCTGAAACCACACTAGCAATCTGAGCGGCCGAAGATACGTGCGCGAAGGCGCCACAAAAGCCCACTAGAGCGCCAAGCTGCCAGCGCCGTTCTGACGCCACCTGCTCCCCAGGCTACAAAAGCATCCCCTCATTAGACCCGCAATCCAGTCGGCGGTGGCACGGTGCGCAGACAACCAAGTCCATGAAATTGTTTGTGCTTCGTAGGTCTGCTGAAACCACACCAGGAATCTGAGCGGCCGAAGATACGTGCGCAAGCTCAAAGGCATCACCAACGCCGACCAGGGCGCCCAGCTGCAAGCGCCGTTCTGACGTCACCTGCTGCCCAGGCTGCAAAAGCATCCCCTCATCAGACCCGCAATCCTTTCGGCGGTGGCACGCTGCGCAGACATCTAAGCCCATGAAATTGTTTTGTGCTTCGTAGGTCTGCTGAAACCACACCAGGAATCTGAGCGGCAGAGGATACGTGCGCAAGCGAGACGGCATCACTAACGCCCACCAGAGCGCCCAGCTGCAAGCGCCGTTCTGACGTCACCTGCAGCCCAGGCTACAAAAGCATCCCCTCATCAGACCCGCAATCCAGTCGGTGGTGGCACGCTACGCAGACAACTAACCCCATGAAATTGTTTTGTGCTTCGTAGGTCTGCTGAAACCACACCAGCAATATGAGCAGCCGAAGATACTTGCGCGAAGGCGTCACCAACGCCCACTAGAGCGCCCAGCTGCCAGCGCTGTTCTGACGTCGCCTGATGTCCAGGCTACAAAAGGATCCCCTCATCAGACCCGCAATCCAGTCGGCTGTGGCACGCTGAGCAGACAACCAAGTCCATGAAATTGTTTTGTGCTTCGTAGGTCTGCTGAAACCACACCAGGAATCTGAGCGGCCGAAGATACGTGCGCAACCGCGACGGCATCACCAACGCCCACCAGAGCGCCCAGCTGCAAGCGCCGTTCTGATGTCACATACAGCCCAGGCTACAAAAGCATCCCCTCATGAGACCCGCAATCCAGTCGGGGGTGGCACGCTGCGCAGACAACTAAGCCCATGAAATTGTTTTGTGCTTCGTAGGTCTGCTGGAACCACACCATCAATCTGAGTGGCCGAAGATACGTGCGCAAGCTCGACGGCATCACCAACGCCGACCAGAGCGCACAGCTGCAAGCGCCATTCTGACGTCACCTGCTGCCCAGGCTGCAAAAGCATCCCCTCATCAGACCCGCTATCCCTTCGTCGGTGGCACGCTGCGCAGACAACTAAGCCCATGAAATTGTTTTCTGCTTCGTAGGTCTGCTGAAACCACACCAGGAATCTGAGCGGCCAAGGACACGAGCGCAAGCGCGACGGCATCACCAACGCCCACCAGAGCGCCCAGCTGCAAGCGCCGTTCTAACGTCACCTGCTGCCCAGGCTGCAAAAGCATCCCCTCATCAGACCCGCAATCCAGTCGGCGGTGGCAAGCTGCGTAGACAACTAAGCCCATGAAATTGTTTTGTGCTTCGTAGGTGAGTTTGCCTGTAACAAGGTTTTTATCTTACACGTCAAAGTTTTTCATTGTTTGCCACTGCCGACTGGGTGTCTTTTTAAGACGGTATCTTTTTAAGACGTTTTCGTTTCACCATGTCCAATGCCGATAAACTTATGAAGGCCATCGAAGACCCTAAACGCGAAATGCAGGCCGAAATCAGGTCAATTAACCAGAGCATAACATTTTGCTCTGACGCTGCTGATGACTTTAAGACCGCTCTCGCAGAACTTTAAACTCTAACTGCAGAGGTCAAGACGGCCAGGGGAGACTGTGCTGCTCTAAGACAGGAAAATAAGGACCCAACTAACGGCTAAGTAAACCTGAAGGTAGAAGTATTGAATTAGAACAATACAGCCGGCTAAACAACGTCGAAATCAAGGGCTTACCATTCACAGTTCAGGACAAAGCAGCTGAGATGGCGTTGAAAATCGCTCAGACAGCTCATGTTCCTTTCGGCCTAGCAGATATTGACATCGTCCATAGCGTGAAAACTCAAAAGAGCAGTGATGTTAATCTAGTTGTCAGATTCACGACCCGAACCAAGCGAAACGTTTTTCTTGAGGCGACAAGCAACGCGAACCTGTCCACTACAGACATTGGTTTTACAGGGCCTCAACAACGAATTTACATAAATGAACACCTCACGCCAGACAACAAGCGCCTTCTTGGCGCCGCAATCGGCAGGAAAAAGGAAGTGTCATGGAAATATGTCTGGACTAAGAACGGCGGCATACTTGCACGCAAAACAGAGACTTCCGATATCATTCGGATCAGCTCTCATGCCGATTTGCTAAGAATGACGTAATGTGACGTCATTACTCATCGCACAGGGCTTATTCCTCTTTCTCGCCTCTGGAAGATAGACTAAGCACCACACCTCTTTTCACACCCTCACAACATAATAAATGAATACATCTATAGAAAATTCGGAGTTTTTCTTCCCACCCAGACTTCCAAATTTTTCTTGCGACCGCAACAGAAGCGGCGGTGGTATTCTCATCGCCTCTCATCCTAACTTTAATTGCCACCGAGTATACATTCATACTTCTTTAGAAATTGTGTTCGTTTGCCGTAGAGCTGCAAACCCCCATATCATCCTCATTCGTGCCCCAGTTCCATGACGCACTTAACTCTGTAAGATTTCTATATCCACATGCCCCAAGGGTTATGTTCGGCGATTTTAACTTTCCTGATATCACGTAGTCTGGCCTTTTCCTCTCCATCTCGAAAAATAATAGCGAAAGAAATGTTAACTTTTCGCTATCCCAGATTGTTGAATCAGCAATTAGGCATACCCATGATTCAGCTAACATCCTGGATATTGTACTTACAGCCCACCTTAATAGAATTCCTTCGCGGTCATACCTAGATGAAGTTACCGATCATAAAGTAATCCATGGCACATTCTTCACAAGACTGAACCGCGCAGCCAAAAGCAACAAAAAACTGAGTTTGTATGAAAAGGGTAATTATCGAGATGTCAACGAACTACCCAGGTTTCGGGAATTCCTATCTGTTGATTTCTGCACGCGATCTGTAGAGCAAAACTGGTTAATGTGGCAGGAACAATTCATCACAATGCCTCTCTTTACAATCTTAGAGTGCGCAGAACCGAACGATAAAAGAGAGTTCTTGCTTCTAAAGAGAGGCATTGTGATGAATTGTTTCCGCAATGCACTTGAAAAAAGCTATCACCACGCTATGAAAAGTGGCCTTGACAATCAATTCCAACGTTTGGAAACTACAGGGTTCCCTAAGCCCTTTTGAAAGCAGTGGCTGAATCGCTGCTTCACAAGCTTAAGAGAGAAAGTACGAAGCGGGCTGATGTTGGGGCAACTGAACGCAAGAAACTTCAGGTGATGCCGTTCGTGCACAAAGTGAGCCACAGCATCAAAAAAGTTGCGGCCAAGCAGGGAGTGAGTGTGGTGTTTTCTGCCCCTTGCAAGCTTTCGGGTCTGTGCTCGCGCATTTCTCGAGGCAGGGAAAGGAACCATGTTTGTACAACGCAGCACGAGAACCGCTTCACGGCGTGTGTCGCTCAGGTCGTGTACAAGTTCCCCTCACATGCGAAGGAGGTCACACAGGCCACACAGGTCGATGTATTAATGACCGGCTGCGCGAGCACCACTACTCCCTGGGGTCTGATGACGGTGCCAACTTGCCTCGCCATTGCAATGAATGTGGGTGTTATCCACTGTTCAGCAAAGTAATGATTCTTGGTAGAGGCATGGGTAAACAAGAGCGAGAAATCTGGGAGGCATACCTTATTAGCTTGTCAGGCCAAGATTGCATTAGCACAACTTCGGTGCGCTTAGTCGAGAAGGAATTTGCTTTTTTAGGCCGATCACGGTAGAGGTGTATATTGTGTGCCCTATGCGCTGTGAGTTGTGATACGGCTGTTGCGCATGCTCTGCTGGCCTTGCTGGGGCTATGTTTTGTCTAATAAATCTCAGTTGACAGTCGGGTCGTTGTGGCGTGTACACTGTTTCTCTTGTCCCTTGTCTTTTGTGAATGTTTTTTTTTCAAGTTACTCTGAACCAACTGGCCCGCATTTCAACCCTTCTGTATGTTTTTGCACATTTGTTTTTTTGAAAACTGTAACCTATGTGCTCGCTTTTTCATTGTATGTATGTAAAGATTTTCAACTGTATCTGTTTTTTTCTGTGCATGTAAGATTTTGAACTGAGTCTGCCTCTGTTCCTTTTAACGGCTGCCTAGGCCTCGTAAAGCTGTATACCTACAGCTTTTAGTCCAGGCAGCCAGCCAGAATTTTCTGGGAATAAAAAAATGGAATTGATTTGAAAAATTCTCAGTAGCCAGCACGTGTGCCCTGCCCCAGTCAATATCGTAGCCTGTTGATACGGAGTGTTCGGCGATATCATTACAGTTCACTTTTAGGTTTTTAACATCATTACAATGTTCTTTTAGGCGCCTTTTAAAGTCACCAGTCTCGCTGATGTAGATGCTGTCACAACCGGAACACGGGATGCTGTAAACAGCGCCAGGGTACTTTTCTTTGAGGAGAACGTCTTTGACGTTAACCAGCGCATGCCGCAGTTTTCTTGTGGGGACATGGGCAAGGTGAACTTAGAATGTGCGCAGATTGTGCGACAAGGCTTCGCTCATTCCTGGTGTGTAGGGAACAGCGGCACGATTCAGAGGAGACAACACGAGCGTTTCACGTGTCGGGAAAGATAACTGCTTTTCTGCGGATGCCACCAAAGCAGCTGGGTAATAGTTGTGCGCGAGTTCTTGCCGTGCAGTATAAAAAGTCCACTGCCCGATCTTCACGGAAAGTGAATATGCGTTCTGTGCGTTTGAACAAGGTTGTGGCAACAGATTTCTTTTGATTGGCCGGGTGAACACATTTGAAATTAAGGTATCTTCCGGTGTGGTTGGGCTTCACGACGGACCCGAGCATTAGGCGACGGGCACGACGGACCCGAGTATTAGCTGTGTTTGGGGAAAATGGGTCCCTTGTGGTTGAGCCGATGCCGAGCGTTTGGACCTTTAAGGACCCTCGGCGGAGGCAACACACCACTTTGGCCCAAGCTTCCTGTAGACAGCACCTCGGGCCTGACACAACCGGGGGAAATCGGCAGTCGCCTTTTCTTCCATCTTTCACTTTCCTGTCGTCTTTCTCACAACTCTCCTGTCCCGAGTAACTGAGGTCCCCACAGAAGAATATATTACACAACTACAAAGTCTTTCTCGGCCGAAGCGGTGGCTCAGTGGTTATGGTCCTCTGATACTCTCCCGAAAAACGCGGGTTTGATCCCGACCGCAGCGGTCGAATTTCGATGGAGGCGAAATTCTAGAGGCCCGTGTACTGTACGATATCAGTGCACGTTAGAGAACCCCAGGTGGTCGAAATTTCTGGAGCGCTTCACTACGGCGTCCCTCATAGCCTGAGTCGTTTTGGGACGTTAAACCTCCTAAGGGTTAAACTCATTGTTACATAGCACGTACTCACATTGCGCGTGCCATGATTCCGTGAAACACAGACGGACGCTCGCGATAGAAAAGCCTTTATTCGTGCCGATCAGCGAGGTTATATAGCGTGACCAGTCAAAGGTGAGGGAAGGAAGAAACGAGCGAAAGCACAAGAGACATGCGCTTGGCGTACGCCACAGTGATAAGGCAGAGCGTAACATTTCTCTTCCCTTAATGATAAAATCGCTGTATTGGTTTCTTTTGGCGCGTAAAACGTCGCAGTGACTGCGCCGTGCATGGTGGCTGCGCCGATGCAGTTTCTTCCTGCTGCTGCCCCTGCGGATGGTCTTTTCCTTCTTGCGCTGCTGACGAATTCGCCGGTGATGTAGCCACTGTAGGTGGGGTATTTGCTCGAGGGATCGCGCGCTCCACTCCTTTGTCTTGCGAGAGCGGCGATGGCATCTCTGCATGCACACCGTTGTCTTCCGCTGGACCATTATCCAGCGCACGTGGAGGAGTTGTGTGTCGAACACGCACCTGGTCGACGAGACGCCTTACCGGTCCGTATGGTGTCTGTACGGTGACCATTCGTGACCCTCCAGTAGACGTGACTGTTCCAGGGAGCCATTTTTCTCCTGCACCAAAGTTACGTTCATACACTGCAGCTCCAGGTGACCATTAATCTGGCTCCGAGACGGAATCCGTAAGAATGGGAGGGAAGCATGTGTACAGACGAGACCGGAGGCGATAACCAAGAAGCGCCTCTGAAGGAGACTTGCCCAAGCTGTTAGCGTAATTCTGTAATTAAAAAGCAGTCTGGAAATTTGGGTACCTAATCTTCCGGCCCCCATCTTCTTGGGGCCATCCTTTATCGTTTTGACTGCTCTTTCAGACATCCCATTAGACTGTGGGTGAAACACAGCCGTTCGAAGATGCGTTATATTATTCTTTCTCATGAAGGTAGCGAATACATGACTGGTGAACTGAGTTCCGTTGTCAGAGACCACAGTCCTTGGAATGTCAAACCTGCTAAATATCTCGCGCAGGTGATTCACTGTAGCTGTAGCAGTAGCTTCCTTCATAGGGACTGCCTCGATCCACTTGCTGTGCGCATCCACTACGAGAATCATGCTTCCCGCAAATAGGCCTGCAAAATCAACATGTATAGTGGGCCACGGTTCTCGAGCAGTCGGCCTGTTCTCTGGCGGTGGTGTGGCTGGCATGGGCAAGTTTTCGACACAGTTCTGACATGTTCCTGCTAGTCGTTCTATGTCGCGGTCCAATCCTGGTCACCAAAATGATGATCTGGCAACTGCTTTCATAGCTGAAGACCCCTGGTGTGTTTTGTGGAGTGGGTGCCATACAAGATGTCGTGCTTCCTTCGACACTATGCAGAAATTGCTCACCCGGCGAGTACCAAAGCTTGTAACGGAAATCTCCAAGGAACAGAGACCAACGTTCTATGCGATGGGGTCGGTCGATCTGCCCTCAGGAATCCCAGGAGGAGCTCGTGGTCGGTGTCACAAAATTCAGCGCATTTTCTAAAAAAAACCGGCGCTGCGTGTAAGCAATCGCGCCCGCGCGTGGTAAAGTAAAACAAAAAAACAACGGGGAAGATCCCCCGGACAACGCGTAAACCGTGCGTGGGCATTTCACTCGGAGTTCGTGCGGTTCGAGCTGCGTGTATGTACGCGCCTGTCTTGGCACGAAGAACAAACAGACCCGGTCTGAGCCTATAAATGAGGGGCTCCAACCGCTGTCTGTTAGCCCGAGCCGCCGTTTAAGCTTCCCAGAAGTGCGCCCGCTCGACTCCCGGGAAAACACCACTCGACCAGCCAAGGACGGACCAGCGAGGCAACGTGCGCCAGTCTGCGGATCGGCCCGTCGTGCTCCTCAAGTCGTCGGACTGCCGCAGTGCCCCGTGATCAAATTGTGTTTTCATTATTTGTCTCTCTCTGTGTTAGTGCACTTTAGGTTCAAAGATTTTGTTGAATTGTATCTCTCTCTGTTGTGACTTTACATGAGTTGCATTGTATTTGTGACCACTTTGTGCTCGTATGAGTGATTGCGAATTCCTTTGTATCGTCTCTTAGCTGTATAAACTTTGTTTGTTTTGTGAACTTTTGGCTCCGACCCATTCTCTGGCTTGCGACCGGCGAAGTCTGGGCACCAAAACGACCAACCCCCTTGTCACTTGGTAGCTGGTCTCCGGCTGAGCTTGCCACGCTGAGCAGAGGGCATCTCCTCTGTGACCGAGACCGCTACCCCATACGCTCTAAGGGTGCCTGGGAACGCACGCAAAAGTGCGCGAAGTGGTGACAGTCGGTAACAAGGGTGAACTCCCTACCTACGAGAAAAGCCCGGAACTTTGTTACTCCAAATACAATGGCAAGGGCTTCGCGTCCGAGTTGAGAGTAATTCCTTTCAGCCTTTGTTGAGGTTCGCGAACGGAAGCCGATGGGCTTCTTCACTTTGCCATATGTGTGGAATAGCACGGTGCCAATCTCATGTTGCGACGCGTCACACTCAAGCTTGAGGTCTGCAGCCGGATTTAAATGGGCAGTTACCCCTGCCCGACAAAGGGCTTCTTTAGCTTGCATAAATGCTGCCTCCTGCTCGGTTTCCCAAATCCATCGTGTGTTCTTCTCTAGCAGTTTGTTTGATTTATGGTTTATGAGGGTATAACGTACCAGAGCGACTCAGGCTATGAGAGACGCCGTAGTGAAGGGCTCCGCAAATTTCGACCACCTGGGGTTCTTTAACGTGCACTGACATCGCACAGGCCACGGGCCTCTAGAATTTCGCCTCCATCGAAATTCGACCGCCGCGGCCGGGATCGAACCCGCGTCTTTCGGGCCAGTAGCCGAGCACCATGAAGCTCAGCCACCACGGCGGCTCTCTAGCAGTTTGTACGAAGGTGCAAGGATGGATGATAAATTCGGCATGAATTTTGCGTAAAATGTAATCATGCCTAAAAATGCGCGCAGCTCCTGCACATTTTGCGAACAAGGAGCTTGCATGATTGCTTCCATATGCTCCTCTGTCGGATGTAAACCCTCACGTTCATTTCTGTGACCCAAGTAGGAAACCTACGCCTGGCGAAATTTACATTTGTCCAGTCTGAGCTTAACCTTGTTCTCCTGGAGACGCTGGAGCACTAGCCTTAATGTATCGGTGCCGCCGTGTTTTTCCGATATCGTTAAATCGTCGAGGTAAGCCCGGACACCTGATATGCCTTGCAATGGAGTGTCGATTTTCTGTTCAAAAATTGCAGGCACGGAAGCTTTACCGAAAGGCAAGCGGTTGTAGCAGAACAACCCCTGGTGCGTATTGATAACGCACAGTTCTTTGCACTGGTCATCGAGAGGGATCTGATTATAGGCGTCACGCAGGTCGAGCGTGCCGAATTGCTCGCACCATTCAGACGCAAGTATGTCATCAATCGCAGCTAGCGGGTATTACTCCATCTCGCATGCAGGGTTTAGGTTACTTTGAAATCTGCGCAGATTCGCACGATGCCATCCTTTTTCAGTACCGGCACAATTGGTGTAGCCCACTCTGCGTGTGTTACAGGGGCCAACACTCCGATGGTTTCAAGCCTCTCAATTTCTTTGGATACCTTGTTGCTCCAAGCAAATGGAAGAGAACAAGCCTTACAGAATTTTGGTGCGTCACCTTCATTAGGTTGCAGATGCACTGGTGGTCCGTCTATCAGGCCCAATTCTGTGCTGGAAACGTCTTGGAAATCCGAGATCACATCGTCCACAATTGATTCGCAGTTCTTCCCGAAGCTCTCAACCAGCTTCGCACCCATGCTGGACTGACGACGTGGCGTTGCTAGGGTTTTGATATCAAGTCGCGTCCGCAGAGGCTTGGTACTGAGCAGTCGATAATAATTAATGAGCCTTCAACGATAGTCCCGTTGTAGGAGACAGGCATATCCAACTGCCCCAGTACTGGCAAGGTCCCTAGGAAAGTTTTATGTGGCATGGTGACAATGGTGGCCACTGTTTCTTGTGCTGCTCAAAACGTTGCCTAAGCACAACGCACACAGCTGAACCAGTATCGACAATCATCGGTATATCGCTGTCACACCACGTGAATGTTCGGCGAATCGGAGGTTCCAACAGATTTCCGAGAGTCCACATGTGCATGCTGTCGGCCGCGTCATCCAAGGTTTCCGCTGTTATATTTAGGGCTTGGCTTGACCTGTTTCGAGCATGGGTTTTCTGGCGTTCCTTGATGACATCGCTAAGGCACTTTTTTGCAGGGTGCCCGAATCTGCCGCAACAGTAGCATCAAGCTTTCATCCAGCTACACGCGTTTCCATTGTTTTGTGCTTCCGCACCGTCCACACTCTAATACCGGCTCGTCGCAGGTCCGTCGCCACACGCTTATCTTTATTACGGCTGTCAAGTCCGAATAAATCGCGTTGGCGTCCTTTTCTGCTGCCTCAGAGCTAAGCGCTATCGCTTCGGCTTCCCTCTGGGTCTGCTTTCGCCAGCAGCTGCTTTCGCAGGGCACTTGACCTGACGCCCCATACTGTCTTGTCGAAGTTGCAGCTATCCGCTATTTGGCGAATTTCAACAATGAATGTATGAACAGACTCATCTTCAAACTGGCGCCGGTTGAAAAAGCGGAAGCTCTCAGTTATTTCGTGGCGTTTTTGGTCAAAGTGCGCACTTAGAACTTCAATTACTTCTTCGTACTTGAGCGCATTAGGCTAATTCGGTGCAACTTTCCCTGAAAGTACTTGTACAGTGCGTACGCTCAGTGCAGAATTTAGCAACGCCCTCTTCTTCATTGAATCTCGGATTCCAGTTGCTTCCAAAGTAGGCTTCAACTTTCGTAAGATTCGCCCTCCAGTTGTCCCTGCGGTCGTCATACTCGGAAAGCTGCTGATGTGCCATGGCCGAAATGGTTGTGTGCAAAGGCTCCGTCTTGACCGTCGTCTCAGGTTGGCTCTCGTCGTGGGTTCGCATTGAGCTCGTCGCCACTGTTACATAGTAAGTACGCGCATTGCGCCCGCCGTGCTTCAGTGGAACACAGACGGACGCTCGGAATAGAAAAAATGGCAGTGGCTTAGCTCGGCTATGCCAGGATATATGTAGCGAAAGCAAGAGTCAAACTCCCCGGATGGCCTTGTTCACATATCCTACAACGTATGAAACAGAGGCATAAACGTCCAGTATGACCTGTAGGTCCATGTTTGATTTCACCACCGAGGGTATCCAAGGATTGAAGGGGTCGAGTCACTCTTACGCCTATTCTCTAGGGTAACGGCACGTTTTCTTCGGTTTCTTGAGCCCGCCGCTGAAGTCTCTTGGTCGCATTCCACCGTTCATCAAGGGCAGTCTTCAGTGAAGCAGGACTCAGGCCTCTCCTCCGGCTGCTGTCGGTGCTGCTAGCGGTCGAGACACCGGACGTTAAACGTGCCTGTCTCGCTGCGGCGTATTCACGGCGGCGTTTAGCCAGTCGTTCGACGCGCTGTTCGTCTGTTTCCTGGGCGATTCGTTTTCTCTTCATATCGTTCCGCTGTCGATTCCAGGCCTCCTCCAGCGTATCAGAATTGTCGCCGTCGCCTCAGCTGTGGTTGCGGCGCACACCAGCTCTCCTTCAAACCTGTGACATCTTATCCCGCATGCGATGCAGCTGTCGAAGCGAGCGGAGGCGAGCGCAACGACGAGGAACGCGGTGTCACGTCCTAGCAAACGGCTGCGGCGGCGAGCGGCGCGGTGTGACGTCATGCCAGATGGCGCGGCGAGAGCGCGAAGCACAGTAACCTTCCGCGGCGAGGCGCGCGTTGTGACGTCACGTGCCTCGATGGAGTACCGCCACGGCGAAATCGCGAGTTTGCGGCCAATAAAGCTTTCGACTTTATTCGTACCGATCAGCGAGGTTATATAGGCTGCCCGGCCCAGGGTGAGGGGAGGAAGGAACGAGGCAAAGCGTGAGAGACATGCGCTTGGCGTTCGCCACAGTGATAAGGCAGAGCGTTTACAACACTTATGTTGCGAACTACCCTGCGTTTCGTCATAATTGGGTTACATTTCGCGTGTGCAGCTTACGTGGGCAGGACTTGCGTGCAAGTTCCAGTCCCATACTTTGTAGGGCTCCATGGTGGGTGGCTGGCACCGTGGCCGAAACACGCATTTTTTATGGCTTCTTTTAAATTAAACAACGATAGCACTCAGAAAAGAGTGTGGACTGAATTTATTAGTGATCAGTGCTTCCGAAAAACCAAAGAAACTTATTCGAAGTGCCATGCCCTCCATAGTTAAAAACTTAAAAAAAACAGCCAGAAAATGTTCCCACGCTTGGTGTCCAAATGTCTGACCGATGACTTGGACACGGGATCCAATCTGACGAAACCTTGCAGTTGCGACCGACTTCTGGAATTAAAAAAACACCCAGCGCTCCAAACTGTCTAACACAATCTCAGCACATCGATCCCTAAACACCGTCCGAGGTGTGATGTCCGAATTCCACTTTCGCGAGCTCACTGAAAGTGAAATGCTTTTGTGTCTCAAAGACCAAAATGTCACCAATGTCCTTCGCATAAAAATTAGGAAAGACAAAGTAATAAAAACAAAAAATATCGTCATCGCCTCCAAGTCCAGCACACTCCCCGATTACATTAAGTAGGTTACCTGAAAATCAAAGTCCGCCATTATGTCCAAAACCCCAGAAGGTGTCATAACTGTCAGTGACATGGCCATGGGTCGCAGAGTTGCCGTGGTCGAAAAAGCAGCGCGAAATGCGCCTCCCACCAGCATGTCTGAAAACTCAAGTAGCAGCGCTGTGCTGCGTAAAATGTGAATGAGATCACCCCGCCTGCTCAAGCTCCTGCCCAAGATGGAAAAGTGAAAAAGAAATAGTCCTTCTCAAAACAAAAAAAAATGTTTCTTACAGAGTAGCGCATAGCCTACTGTCTTCAACATCGGCACCTTCTCTTTCACTGGTGCGTAGGCGCGGCACACCACACCGGGTTCTGGCCAACGCCCCCGGCAGGCGCAGCGAAGGCGGCCTGCCTTCTCTCTGAAAAAGGGCCTTCCGGCCTCTCAGTCGGCTGCCCGCAAGGATTCCTTCCGTCCCGAGAGGTCCACAAATCGTACACCCGTGGGTTCTTCTACACGACCTCAAGCGAGGCGATGGACACAACACAAAACTCTCTTGAGCGAAACAGAACCCCAATAATGGCACTCTGAAAATCGGCATCCGAAGTTTTTAACAACAACCACAAAAATGTCTAGCATGGCGGTCCTTATACACTGGAGTAATAAATAACTGCAGTTGCATAAAAAAGCTTTCATGCACACTTTCCCCTGTGGTTTTATGCCTACAGGAGAGTAAATAAGGTCCCAAACAGAAAAATATATTACACAAGTACAGAATCCTTCAGGGCCAAAGCGGTGGCTCAGTGATTATGGTGCTCGGATACAGACCCTAAAGAAGCGGGTTTGATCCCGGCCGCAACGGTCGAATTTCGATGCAGGCGAAATTCTAGAGGCCCGTATACTGTACGATATCAGTGCACATTTGAGAACCCCAGGTGGTCTAAATTTCCGGAGCCTTTCACTACGGCGTCCCTCATAGCCTGAGTCGCTTTTGGGCGTTAAACATCCTTAAGGCACCAACCGTAAACGACAAAGTATTTCGGTGTGCCCTAGAGCAAGCTAATAAGCTTTCAGGAGGCGTTGCTATCATAGTACAGAGTTGTGTTTCAACCACTGAAATCAAGCAGAAAACAAAATATGAGAGTGCTGCAGTCATCGTCCGTCATTTTAAAACAATCACATTATGTTCTATAAACTCGAAACACAACGGACAGTTGCACTTCAGGACTTAGAAACACATTTAGAACGGCTACCAGAGACATACATACTGATAGTCGGGGATTTTAAAGCTCACTCCGGTTTTTGAGGAAGTACGCAAATAGGTACAAGGGATCGTAATTTAGAAGACTTTGTTCTGTCAAATAAAGTCTGCCTGCTCAGTCCTTGCAACAACACATTACCACAGTAAGCATAGCGCGGCAAGAAAGCAGGACAAAGACGAGACGGGACAAGCGCTAACTTTCAACACAGCGATTTTATTTCAGACCAGGAGCATATATACGCAACTGATACAGCTTACAGAAAGATGAGAAAACATAACAAAGGCGCCACATGCCGTCATGCCATGAAATCGAGCTCTTTCCTTGATTATGCCAATCACGGCCTGCTGCCGCATTCATCTCCTGCCTCTCACACGCTTCCTTCATTTCTCTAGTCAGGTTGTCGCGGTGCCGATACAAAATGACGGTCTTGTCGAACAGGGGATCGCAAGGTGGCTCTGAGTCACATTTTTTTCATGAATCGCTAGATGGCCGTCTGTGTTGATATTTTCTACTTTATTGTTGTCCTCTTGCAGGCGCACATCCAAACACCTGCCTGTTTGTCCTATTTAGTGCCTACCACATGAAAGCCGAATTTTTTATACCACTCCCTTCCTGCAAGGCACTTGGGCAGTTCTGTGTCAACTCTGCACTGAGGTTTCCGCGTTCAGGTATAGCAGCTCCTTTTGCACACACTCAGAACCTTTTTTAGGAGCTGTGAATACTACTTTTACGCCAGAACATTGCCTTACCTTCCTTAACTTGAGAGACCTTATATACAGGTAGGCAATCACGGCTACCTTTTTTCTTTCTTTTCTCTTCCATTTTCCTTCTCTCCTGCGCTCTCTGTTCGTCGCTCTTGTGTGACGCAACTTTTCTTATGCGATTCAGGCCTTCGACGACTGAAACGATGACATATTTGGGACAACTCGCCACCTCCAAACGATCCACTTGTTTTTGTACACTTTCTTCCACGGCATGTTTGCATGACTTGCAGCCTGAGAGCGTTCGACAGGAACGAAAAAACAGTGCTTCTCTTTACCAACTTTGAGTGCGCAGAGCTGTATGGCAAAAGAGGCTCAAATGTTGACTCTAGGCTCATACAACCAGCAGGCATGATCGTGGATTGCAACGCAGCCGCAAATCTAAAAACCTAATGCAACTCATGAGTAAACGTTAGAGGCCTAAAGGAAGCCTTAAAAGAGTAAAATACGCGATACATTAGGGACAGTAAAACAGGTCCACCCAATACAATTAAAAATCAACATACCTAAAAAAATTTTAAATCCTAAGATCATCTAGCCGCTCAAAAGGAGCCTTGTCACAATGAGCTTTTTAAAAACACATCGCATAAAACCGGCGCACTACACGATTCAATGCAAACACTCTGCTTTTGCAGGTAAATGTTATTCTCAATGGCAACAAACGTTCATGTCAAATGCAATGATAAAACCTCTAAAAAACCCGCCGTACTCATGCCACAGGCGTTCTGGAAGCTGGCGCCACCACACTCGTCAATTGCAGCCTCGACGCAGGATAGCAGACCATCATGCGGCAATGAATAAAACAAATATTTGATATCAACAGAGAAAGTAGTGATACCTTTCCGGTCAGTAGATCTGAAAAAATCAATAACTGCCGAAGAACCTTTAGTCAAGAAAGAGTCAACCACGCTAAGCAATTTTAGGAGCCCTTGCAAAAAATTGGCTGTGAATTAGCTCTGGTTGACAATAGTTGAATTGCGAAAGCTTCGTTTCGTCGGCACGTCGTCTACGCAGCGTCTCATTACGACGCTCTAGAGAACTCAAACCGGTCTCTTCCGTAGTTGAAGTCACTCCAGGACGTGGCACGACTTCTTCTAGCCGCATCTTCGTTACGACGCTTCTCTAGCCGTGCGGCGCGTTCTAGCGTCTCTTGAGCCCGTTGTCTCTTCCTCGCTTCGTTCTGTTGTTGCGACTCTTTCGCGCTCTCCATAACGACTACATTACATTGAGGCCAAGCAAATATATATATATATATATATATATATATATATATATATATATATATATATATATATATATATATATATATTTAAGTACAGTATTACGACAAACGCGACTGTTCGTTTTAAAGGTTTATTGTGCCAACAGTTTCGGGAATGGTATTCCCTTCGTCAGGGCAGGCTTACAATGAAACAGTCTTGTCAATATAAGGACACAAAGCGGGCGAGGATGTATAAACTCCGCCCTCAAAGCAAACTTGAAAGTGAGGGCAAGGGGCCGTATAATGGACCGCGCAGCAGCTCTCACAGGGGCAGTGGCCAAATTAAACACAGAAAAAACACAGAGCAAAACGGGGGGGTGGAAATAGTAAAGGAGTAGAAAAGACAACGAGTTTGAACAGCGATAGAAAAGGGAAAGGGGCGTTAAAACCGGCTCTCGGCGCACCGGGAGGCCGCAGTCCCCCCCTTCTCTACGACACTCCCGCAAGACGCCGCCGAGTCCGCGCCGCCGGCCCGTATCAGGTTTCCTGAGACGCTTGCTGGGGACGCGCACGAGAGACACTTGTTGCGCGCCGCAGCGGCAACCTGCAGTGGTGTCGCATGCGTATCTTTGCTTCTTTTCTTCGGTAGGCCCTTCCGTCGGGCTTTGTCTACCAGACATCCTGGCGCCCTTCTTCCCATAAATAAACTAGGCCGTTTCAACTAGAGTCCGGCAGTGCGCTTCCCGTGAAGAAGTGGCAGCCGTGGGGGAAAAAAGACAACAAATATTGAGCGAAGCCCGAGTGCGTAATGAGAAGGCAGAGAGGAATTTGGGAGAGAAAACGAAAAGGAAAAAGAGAAAAAATTAAAAAGAGAAAAAATTAGTAGCACAAGAGAACTTTGAAAGAAGAAAATATTAACACACACAAAAAATAAAAAATAATAAAAAATATATATATGAATAGAATGGGGCGCCAACCAAATACCAAATGGTTAATGAGAATGAATTGGGCGCGGAAGACATAGCACAGAATTCAAGAAATGTATCGCACGGTAGTTAAAAAAAGAAGAAAGAAAATAATAATAATACATGTGTGCGGAAACCGTGAAAGGTTTGCGGCCCGCGGGGCAGCCGCGTGGTCCCAGTAGGCTAGGTGATAGAGTTAGAATATAGGTGTTTATTCCAGATAGAACACGGAAGCTGGCTGTAAGTTGAACAAAGGAGATTACTGACAAAATAAACAATATACAATAAAATAAACAGCTACATTCCCAGCCATTTAGAGCGTGGTTGAAGTTGTCAAGAACAACATCCGGCGTATTTTGATTTATAATGTTGTCCAGATCCTATGACGGGTGAAATTTTCTACGTTGCCTCCCTCAAGCAGGAGAGCCTCCCAGGAGTAGCGTTCATGCCATGGGAGAACGTGCGAAACTTGTGAATGAGGTATGACTCCCTTTGTTCCCTGTAATAGGTGCTAGGGAACCCGGACTGGAGAAGGATGACGCGGATGTTTTCGAAACTGTGGAGTGGCAAACGCAGGTGCTTGGAAAGGGGTAAGCTGGGTAATGATGACACGTGAGCTTTGTGGTTATTAAAGCGGAAGCGAAATGATGTCTTGGTCTGACCAATATACTCTTGTCCACACACCTCACAATGAAGTTTGTAAATCACATTGCTTGAGTCGCAGTCGAGGTCTTCGCTTATGTGAAACACAAAGCTGTCGAACTTGGATTTTGCCAGTTTGGTGTCTAAAATGTGCGGACAGACTTTGCACCGAGGTTTTCCACATGGGTGGCACCCACCCTGGGTAGAGTTCTTCTTTGTTTTCGCATTGACAAGCAAGTCTCTCAGGTTCTTGTCCCGGCGGTACACCACTCTGGGCGGTTCCTTGAATATTAGTGACAACTTATTACTCTGTCTGATTATATTAAAATGACGGCTTAGTATGTTACTTACTCTGGGAGCCGTTGAGGAGAATGTAAGGATTAAGTTTGTTTTGCTGTCGTCTTTGACCTTGTTTTCTGCCAGGATGGATGTGCGCTCTAGGTTGCGAGCGCGTTCAATCGCGTCATCGACTATTTCCCCGGGGTATTTCTGTCGTGACAGAGCGGCTTTGAGAGTCCTTGTATGTTGGTCAAATTCCTCTGTTGTAGAACATATTCTTCGGTATCTGTGCGCCTGAGAGTATGGAATGCTTGTTTTGCAGTGTTTCGGGTGGCTACTCTGGAAATGAAGATATTGCTGCCTATCTGTGGGCTTTTTGTATAGTGTAGTCGAAAGGCAGTTGCCGTCTATCGATATCTGCACGTCGAGAAAATTAATTATAGAGTCGGAGATACTGTGGGTGAACCTGATTGAGGGGTGCAGGGCATTAAACTGAGCTATGAATTCCAACAGGCTTGCCTCATCATGTTCCCATACAAGAAATATGTCGTCCAGGAAACGCTTGTAGAAAAGTGGTTTTTTTTGGCTGTTTCTCAAGGAACGGAATTTCTAGTGACGCCATGAATATTCCGGCGTAGTTAGGTGCCATTTTTGTGCCCATCGCAGTACCGCTCATCTGGAGGTAGTGCTCACCATGAAACTCAAAATTGTTCGAATTCAGGACCAGTTCAAGAAGGACGGAAAGAGTTCCATTGTCCAAATCTACCGAAGATTTTGAGCTTTCGAAGGCTGCCAGTGTTGCCGCTATGCCGTCGGAGTGCGGGATGTTTGTATACAGGGAGCAAACATCCATAGTCGCTAGAAGGCCTCCTGTGGGGATGAACAAGCTGGAAATCTCCCGAAGGAAATGACTTGTGTCCTTGATGTAAGAAGGAAAACTGGGAGGGATGTCCTTGATGAGAAAGTTGATAAAATTAGATATGTTCTCCGTCACAGCCCCATTGCTGGACACGATTGGACGGCCAGGATGGTTGGCCTTATGTATTTTAGGGAGGAGATAAAACCGGCCGGGAGCTGGATTGCTCGGCAACATTGATTTTAACATTGCCGCACTTATTCTACCGTTCTCAGCGAGTCCAGCAAGAGTGTCCTCTATTACTGTCACTAGTTGGCTTGTGGGGTCATTCGGAAGTTTCCTGTAGAACTGAGCATCGTTAAGCTGGCGGTGGCCTTCATTTAAATATTCTGATTTGTCCAGGATTACTATAGCTCCACCCTTGTCAGCCGGTTTTATTACTATGTTTTCGTCTTTACGCAACGTTTCCAAAGCCTGTCGTTCCTTGTTCGAAAGATTACTACGGACCGGACGTTGTTTTCCGTACGCCTTGATGATATCCTTCTGCACCGCAGATATATACATATCAAGGTGTCTGTCGCGTTGTTCGCTCGGTGTCCACAACTTATCTGAGACAGTGGGTATCGTTTGTTGTCTGTCGCTGGTGTGCTCGTGGAAATACTCCCTAAGGCGGAGGTTTCGTGCGAAATTGTCCAGATCCTGAAAGAGTTGAAACTCATTGAACTTACCAGATGCTGGACAAAAAGTTAAACCTTTGGATAGGAGGCTCAGCTGGGCAGGCGTGAGAACCTTTTGTGAAAAATTCACCACATTTGTGTACCCACACGATGATTCACAGCTCTCAGCTGCGGACCCCGTACCAACACCATTCGGAGAGCTGTGAGCCTTTGTGTCATTTTCTTTAGATGGGACAACGGTCTCACGGCCAACAGCTGCCAACCGAACGTTAGAGCTCAACTTGGACGACCTGGTTCCCGTATATTCGTCTGAAGGAAGCGGAACTTTGTCGCGTGTTAGTTTTTTGCTCTTATCGTTGGAGACTTCCTGCCTTCTTTTTATCTCATAGTTTTTCAGTTCGCACAGTTCGGCAGGAGATAGAGCATGCTGGCGCATCTGTGTTTCTTCAACATCTCGAAGTTCGGCAACCTTCCGTTTACTGTGCTTGACCACAGCTTCTGTTAGCTTTAGCGATGCTTCCAATAGTATAATATCCCATTCCTCGTTTTCTCTCTCACTGAATGTGGACATGGACAGTGTACAGCCCAGACGAAGTCCCTTTGGAACAGTACCCCGCGACAGGTAGGACGTTAGGTGAGATGCATGCAGCTCAAATCTCACGCGCTTATCAATAATTTTCCTCACTGACAGGAAAATATATATATATATATATATATATATATATATATATATATATATATATATATATATATATACTCCCCCGAGGCGACACCTCCTCTCCCTCTACACTAGCGGGAGCACATCTGGTGGAGCGAGCGGCGACGGCAACGGCGTCGACGGCGGCGCCATCTGTTGGAGCGCGGCTGTGGCGTTGCTAGGCAACGGCGGCTCAAGGTCGTTTGTGTAGTGTTCTTCCAGCAGGCAGGAACCAGGCAGTTGGAGGAAAAATACGCAGAAGGAATTTCGTTATTCCATGGACAAGGTGACTGGCGAGCGCCAGCACAGATGGGCCCCCGTGTGTGATAAGCTGGGAAGAAGTGCGCCGGCTATGCTCGGCTTCGCGGTACATAAGCCCTTATGAAAGGGGCGTGTCGCAGTAGCGCGCGGTTATCTGTAGGCGCGCCACCACTACACTCCCCCGTTCTAATTGTAGTTTGGGCGCATGCATTGCAACAAAAAGTAGTTCTTGGCACATAGCGGTACGGAGGGTGCCGCTGCCTTGCAGGATAACGCCGCTCTGCCGTGGCTGGAAGAGGAGACGAAGCTTGCTGCACCGGCGTCGTCTCGGATCGCAGCTGCTCGGGGTCTTCTCGCAGTTCAGGGATGAAAGGCGAGTCCATATCCTTAGCTTGAAATATGTGGTTCTGGTGGCGATTCCCGGCAAACACACCTCGACCGGTTTGCACACAAACTCTGTAGGAAACAGGTCCAGCCCGCCCTAACGCAACACCAGGCAACCATGCACTTTTCACTGCGTCTGAAATTTCGCACAAGACTTTCCCCCACAGCGACTCCACGTGCAAGCTGCTTGCGACGCACTGCCTGGACGAACTGCCGCGTCGAAACCTTCTGCTGTAGCGACGGTTTGACTGCATCTAGACGGGTGCGAAGTCGCCTCTGTAGCAGGAGAGTGGCCGGCGCCTCGCCCGTTGTCGCATGTGGGGTGTTCCTTTAAGACAACAAAAACTCTCCCAACGTTGTGCTTAAGCTCGCGGCAGTACTTTTCCGCAGTGCCGCTTCAAAAATTTGGACAAATCGTTAAGCTTGTCCATTACTGCTGGGATGGTAGGCTGACGTCCTTTTATGGCGCGTGCCAACGCTCTTAAGGTAGTTTGAAAACACAGCCGAGATGAATTGCGGCCCATTGTCAGATACCACAACTTCAGGGTAACCAAACCTGCAGAAGGTTTCGTGGAGACGGTTTACTGTGTTTTCCGCGGACGTGTCACGCATTTGGCACACCTCCGGCCACTTGGAGTGAGCGTCGACCACAACTAGGAAAATGGAACCCTTGAAAGGTCCTGCAAAATCTATGTGCAGGCGTTCCCATGGTCTGGTTGGCCATGCCCACGGGTGCAAAGAGCCGGGCAAGGCATCGCGCGTTGAGTTAAACAGGGGTTGCAAGAACGCACTTACGTCTCAATGTCGCGATCGATGCCTGGCCACTACACGTAACTGCGTGCTAGTTCTTTCATCCGGACCATTCCAGCATGTCCCTGGTGCAATCCTAGCTGTGCAGAAAGTACACGTCTGTGAAAAAACGGCTTCATTTCTTCACTTACGAAGTTCCCAGGCCAACCGTTCATTACGTGCTGCATGACCATCTTTAGAATCGGATTTCGGGCCGTTTCGCGTGCCACATCACGACAGTTGATTGGCAAGGACTGCTTGCGGAGGAGATAGAACTGGTCATCCGAGCATTCTTCACTTTCACTTGGCAGAGGCAATCAAGATAAGCAATCTGCTTCGGCGTTTTGACTCGATGGCTTATACTTCAAAGTAAAATTGTAAGCAGACAGAACTAAAGCTCAGCTTTGCAGTCTTGCTGTGGCAGGAGTTGGTATTCCTGTCTTGGGACCGAAAATTGTCTGCAAGGGTTCGTGGTCAGTAACGAGAACCAATGGACGCCCGAAAAGATAGTAGTGGAAGCGTTTGACGCCGAAAGGTAGAGCGAGCGCCTCTTTTTCCAGCTGGCTATATTTGACCTCCGCTGTAGATAAAGCACGTGATGCGTAAGCAACCGGATGGCGCTGACCATTTGGCTCCTCATGAGAGACGACAGCTCCTATACCGTATGCCGATGCATCACATGACAGTTGCAGGGGCGCACTGGGGTCGTAGTGAGCGAGAACCGGTGGCTGTGACAGCAGCTGCTTGATATCCGAGAAGGCTGCTTCGCACTCCAGGCCCAGGGAACATCGAGCCGCAGCAATCTGTTTAGGGGCAAAACGACGCTTTACAGGTTAGGAACAAACTTCCCATAGTAGGTTCACGTAATTGCTGCTTGTCCGTGGGACGCGGAGCCTTTGCGATGGCTTCCAGCTTGACAGTTGCCGGTTCAATGCTGTGCGCGCTAATGACATGTCCCAAGTACTGCAACTTGTCTTTCAAAACTCGCATTTTTCTTTTTTTACCCTGATGCCTCTGTCTGATAACCGTCTCGATACCGCATCCAAATTTTTCAGGTGCTCCTGTTCAGTCTTTCCGCTGACCATTATGTCGTCGATGCAACAAGTAACTCCGTCAAGGCCCTTCAGAATATTATCCATGATCTTCTGAAAGATCGCCGGCGCTGAGGGAATGGCAAAAGGCAAGCGGTCAACAACCTATAAGCCCCTGGGTGTGTTCAAGGTCAGGTGGGCTTTGGATTCCTTGTTCATCTCCGACTTGCTGATAAGCCCGATCTCAATCAATTTTGGAGAATCTCTGACCTCCCGCTAATGCTGCAGAAAGCTCATCCAGCTTGAGAAACTGGTACATCTCGATATCTATGATCGTGTTCAGCGTGAATTTGTAATCTCCACGGATTCTAATTGACCCGTCGCGCTTTACTACGGGAACAATTGGCGTCGCATACTTGCTACTGGCGACACAAGAAATGATTGTCAACTTCTCGCGCTTTTTTAATTCAGCCCCTACCTTCTTCACAAGAGAGAAAGGCACACTCCGTGCTTTTAGAAAATGGGACACTTGGTCATCCTTAAACTGGAGGCTTGCCTGCTCTCCTTGTATGGTTCCTAACTCATCTTCCATAAAAGGTCTTCGTTTTTTCCGTAAAAGTGTTTCCAGTGCTGCGGGTGGACTGCCTGACGCAGCGGACACCTTGCAAAGACCTCTAATCCTACCCCAGTCTAGCCTGATATGCTAAAGCCAGTTGCGACCTAAGAGCGGTGTGCCGCCTGGCGGAAGAATGTAAAGCTGCAATCGTGCCTCTTGGTTGTTGTGGCGGACCAGCACATTCATTACTCCTACAGGCTTGACGGTTTCCCGTGTACATCTTCAGCTCCATCTTTCTTGGTTGCGAGCGAACACCAGGAAAGTACACTTTAGCCTGATGGTGCGACATGACCGATGCTGCTGATCCAGTGTCGAGCTCCATGTGTACGGTAGTTCCTTCTACATTTACGCTTACCATTATGGGTGCCGTTCGTGACACGTCGACACTGCTGAGCTTAGTGAGGTCGTGCTGAGTCTTGCACTCAAGCATGCACATGCACTGGATGGATGGATGGATGGATACGGCTGAACATATAGACACAACGATATAGACACAACGATAAACAAAGTAGCTAAGGTGTGGGTTATCTGTCAATGCTTCAGCACTTTTTACAATGAGAGTGAAACAATTATATTTCAGGTAGTACTTACTTCCGTTGCAGGTTAATGTTTTTGGTTTGAGGAAACACCTTTTTCGAATGATAGCAAATTCACACTCTACAGAAACGAGCCCTTAGAATGACCGTCAACATTTCCTGAGACACACCTACAGTAGCGATATTTCATAAACTGAATATAAATCCTATCTCGCAGGTGTACAAGCAAACCTTATTAACGCGCTACAGGACTGCAGCAATAAATTCAGTCATCTTCTTCAAGGAAATGTCAAGGCTTGAACACGTCTCACAGTTATAGCACGCGTAAAGAATCTTTTCATCATTCCGGAAACCTTAACCAATTACGGAGGATAAAGCATTAATTACAACTTGCCCCTTCTTCTAAACTCAGTTTAATAATTACACTGCACAGGTTGTATTCATTTTTTGTAACCTTATTCAAACTGTGTATTTCTGCAAAAATGCTTTCCACAATGTGTGTATTTTTTCTTTGCCGCGATTGTGCCTTTCCTTTTCTACAGTCTTTATTCAACATTATATGGACATGCCGTATCGCCCAGTTGATGCTTCTTTAAAAATATTTCTTTGAATAGTTACCTCTTGCGCCACAGTTGCCAAGTTTACTATTGAGGCACAGCCCCTCGTCAAGACTTTGATAGGCTTTTTGGCTGCGCCCCTAACATATCCGCGATGTTGAAATAAAGATGGCTTGATTTAGGTCAGTCTTGCAGTGGAAGTGATTAGGCTGATGATTATGATAAACAGGCTACTTTAGATAGTTATCTATATCGGTGTTTGCATAGCCCTTCGTGACTGTTAGCATGAACATACGATACTTGTCCACGCCTCCTTACCTCTTGACCACGTTAGGCAACTCCGTTAGGTATATTGATTGGCTTGAGTTCTGCAAGCCCTGTACTATCTATGGGATTAGTGGCTTTCATCAGATATTTCCTCTCCTGATATAGCTTGCGATTATCGCTTCTGGCTATCCTTCTGTCCACTTCTACTGTGCACTAAGTAATGATATTTGTGAGCGTGCTGTCTTTGAGGAAGCGAAAACTCCCGGATAGCCTTGCCTTGGTTGAAAGTGCGACATTATCTGGCGGAGATTCCAGGAAAAATACAGATGTTAACAAGGACAAGACACAAAACTGGAAGCTGAGGCTTTGCTACGTCCTGTCAGTTGTTCAACATTAAGCGCAAAGAAATGTCACCGGCACCATACCTTACTGTAGCTACCATCTATGCAACCAAAAGAGTTATGGTTCAGTCGGCCTGTTCCCTTTGCCAGCTGCTTCCTTGTGACGCGTGGCTTCGTGAATAAGGCTTTGATTCACAGCAGCACAGCGACAACGCTCACCATAAACAAGGGAGAAAGAAAACTCGAAGTAGGACATGAAGTTGGGCTAGTCGGTTTATAGTTGATACGTATAAAAACTGCGCGAAGTCGACGGGGCAAGGAGAGGCGAACACATAACGTGCAGAACTTCCAACAGATTTTATTTTTTGAAAACAGGGCGCTTATAAAAGCAAACAGCATGACGAACAAGGTACATGCGCAGCAAAAAAGAACAGCGAGCACCGGGCGGCAACCGTGTCAAGAGAGCCACATGCGATTAGGACCCCTGGAAAGCCCCGATGTGACGTTCTAAGAAATCAATCTTTTTCCTTGATAGAGAAATCGAAGGCGAGCTGGCACAGTTTTCACCCTTTCTTGAGATGAAGAACGTCTCAATAACTTCTCTCTAGGTTTTTGATTTCGCTCTTGAAAGGAATTTTGTTTTTTCTAGATAAGGATGGCAGTTGTTGGTATCGCATCTCCTACAGTGCAGCGGAAGATGGCTGCCTGTGCCGGTGCGTAGGCGCCGCCTGTGCTTCAGAGGACGCTCATTAAAGCATCGGCCAGTTCGGCCTACGTAGGTCTGTCCGCACGAAAGAGGAATCTCGTAGACTACTACTGAAATGCACTCAGTGAACTTGTTCTGGTGGTTCTTTTTGCAAGTGGTGGGTTCTTTTTTTGTTATCAAGGCGTTCTTCACCTCAAAAAGGGTGACAACTGTGTCAGCTTGGCTTCGACTTCTCTATCAAGAAAAAAAAGTTCATTTCTTAGAAGGTCACATCCGGGCTTTCTGTGGGTCCTAATCACATGTGGCTCTCTTGATACTGTCGCTAACCTGCGCTCGCTGTTCTTTTTTGTTGCGCATGTACCTTGTTCGCCATGCTGTTTGCTTTTAAAAGCGCCCTGTCTTCGAAAAAAAAAAATCAGGTGGAAGTTCTGCGCTTTGTGTGTGCATCTTTGTGTTTCTCCTTGTCCCGTCGACTTCGCGCTGTTTTTATTCACAAAAACTCGAAGGTCGCTCACCTCGGGGCTGCTGCTGGTAGACAAGAACGGCAGAGAAAAGGGGACCTCAGTGAAAGGTGATGAGAAAGGTAGAAGTGGTGCACTCTCGGGCAGGATCCTGAGAGAAACCACAAGGCACGTTCACTTCCATTTGGCACACACAGCTGCCGTAAATGCTCGATTACAATCGATTTCCAACATAGCCAGACTTTGCCAGTAGTGCAGAAACGTAGAGTACAACCCTCCTCCACCCTACAGGCCGAAGTGAGAACACAAAACGAGCCGGATATGATTACTGACACAAGACAGCAGCCGAACCCGTTTCACTGCCGATGGCACCGGCGAGGCTAAGCTGTGAAAAAAAAAAATCCTCCTTGCATTTCTACTCACATCGAATACTGAAACCTTCCTAAGCATTACTCAGCGGCATTTTGTAGCGACACAACTCCGAACCTTGCGCTCACTCGTATTTACGGTTACGACAGATAATTTACGAAGCAAAATTTAAAATGCTTGCTCAAGAACGTCGGTTTAAATTTTGTCAGTGATGGCCACCAATGCGAGGTTAGTTGAATATCGCGAGCTGCACCTGAATTAATCAGACGACAGTATAGTGAACCTTGAAACATATTTAAGCGTTGCTCAATGCATTTCCTACTAGTTTGTGAAATGATGTTAAATGGCATTGGCAGGGGAGAGAATGATGGTCAGCCTTCTTGATATCTCGAATAACCTGAGATTTCTTGAGCTCAGGAGGAAATAACCGCGTTTCGAATAGGAGACTAATACTACAAGAAAGAGTGTCAGCAATAATATTGTCGATATTGTCGAGCACTCCTGCTGCTTCCAGCCTGTGACAGCGGTGGTCAACGACACCTTCGGCTACCTACGAGAGACGTCAACGACGCTGTGCATCGACGGGCCCTCCAGCTCTCCCCAGATGGCGTACTGGAGCCCATTCTGCATAAAGCGAGGACAGACCAGCGCGAACATCATTGGGCACGGCAGCAACAGCGGCATGCGGATGCATAATCCTTTCGTCTATCTTGTGCAGGTAAGAAGACGTTACGGCAAATGTCTTCGCTCAAATGATCCGTTTCTTCTTGTGCTGCCGTGCCCAACGCAGCTATGTCCTTTACTGTGTGATCTGGCAATGCATGTGGCGGATTTGCTGTTGTTGGCCGGGGACATCGAGACGAACCCCGGTCCAGATCTCGCTCAGATTTCCAAGCAGCTAGAGGCAATTGCCGGAGACATAAAAAGCATCAAAGAGGAACGACTAGCATCAATTGAAGCTAAATTGGAAAACATGGCTGCCCTTGACAAAAAAATATTGGACTGCATAGACCAGGTCGCCGACATGCAAAAAGTCGTTGCCTCACTTGAACTAAAGCTTGATGACTTGGAAAACCGTTCGAGGCGGAGTAACCTTTTAGTATACGGCATTACAGAAGATCCTGATGAAAACAGTGAGTCCTTAGAACAGATTTTTAATGAAGACATTGCTAAAAATATCCTTAAAATTCAACCTGTCGCCATTGAACGCATACATAGGTTGGGAAAGCCTTCAGCTGAAAAAACCAGGCCTGTAATACTAAAACTTCTTGACTATTGCGAAAAGACTCTTGTGCTAAAAAACTGTAGTAAACTTAAAGGTAGTGAATATGCGATCAGTGAAGATTTTTCAGCCCGAGTACGCGACGTAAGGAAAAAGTTGTGGATTAGTGCGAAAGCATTGAAAGATTCCGGGGCAAAGGTTGCACTAGTGTTCGACAAAATACGCATAAACGGTGAAATGTTCCAATGGGATAAAAAAAACAACTGCCGAGTACCCGCAAAGACACAGACAAACGCGACAACTAACTCGTGTCCCGAGACAAATGCGAGTACAAGCCAAAAAAACGAACATGGCAAAGCACCAAACCTACGCCCCCGTCATCCCACAAAACGAAACAGATAGCTTTTGCAAATGTAAATGCGCGAAGTATACTTAATAAACTTGAGTCACTAGAATCTCTTCTTATCGGCCTCGAACCTGACTTCATAGCGATTACAGAAACTTGGCTCACTGGCGATATCAGTGACAAAGAAATTGCCCCACCAAACTATGCTATCGTGCGCAAAGACAGGATAACACGTGGAGGAGGAGTGGCTATACTAATAAACAAAAAAATTCCCTTCGAAATCTTACCAGAAGTTGAGGGTGCCGAGGCACTCTTTTGTAAGTTGTTATTTGGAACGAACACTGTCACTGTAGGTTGTGTTTACCACAGTCCTTCGGCAGATCAGCCTGCATTGATCTCGCTGTATGAATATATGCAACAATATGTTCAAAAATCCAGACTGATCCTTCTTGGGGACTTCAACCTACCAGATATAGATTGGCAAAGCATGTCGTACCGCTCACCGTGTTCTGAAACTCTTTTTGATATTATGTTTAGTTTTGACTTGTTCCAAGTTATCAACGAGCCTACACGTGTTCAAGGTAGTGCATCTAACATTCTTGACCTCATCTTCCTCAGCAATCACTTTGCGATCGATCAAACCAACTTAGCAGTCCTCGATGGCATATCAGATCATAAGCTAACATTGTGCACCACACCCATTCAAGCAACAGCAGCTCGAACTATCTCGAAAACTACTTACCCAGACTTCATAAACGCTGATGATTCAAGCATACTTAATTACCTAATTTCGGAGTACGAATCGTTTGAAGAACTCGCTAATTACCAAGGTACAAATATAGATACGCTGTGGGGAAGCTTCAATGCCATTGTATCGCACTGCATCAAAACCTTTGTACCATTGAAGACCAAACGAACAAATACGCGTAACCCTTGGATAACACGCGATATCATTCATGGGAAACGCAAAGTAAAACGACTAAGGAAATCACTAAAATCAAAAAATGACTCTCAGGTAAAACATAAGCTCGCGAACGCCATCCGTGAAATGAAAGCAAAAATTATGGCAGCGAAAACAAACTACTTCTCAGTTACGCTTCCTAATTTTTTAAAACACTCCCCTGGAAAATTTTGGAAATACATCAGCCCCAAAACACAAGAAGACACCTTCAATTGGCAAGGACAAAATCAAAATTTTGCAAATTCCTTAAATACATACTTCCAATCTGTGTTCACAGTTGACGATGGCTGCACACCGGAGAGTATTCAGCGCATTCAAACACCGCTAGACATGCCAACAATAACTGAGACAGGCGTGCTCAACCTACTATTATCAATAGACACAAAAACAGCAAATGGTCCTGATAATATTCCAAACACTTTTTTGCAAAGATATGCTGAAGTCAACGCGAAATATTTACATTTATTGTTCAATAAACCTTTATCAACCTGTAGTCTAGCTAATGAATGGAAAATAGCGAAAGTTATTCCTATACACAAAACAGGAAGCAAAGATGACGTTTCAAATTATAGACCAATATCACTAACGTGCACGGTAGGAAAATTATTGGAACACATCATACTAAAGCATATCACCAGTTATGTTAAGCAAGAAAACATTTTATCGCCTGTTCAACATGGATTTCGAAGGGGACTTTCAACTATCACCAATTACTCGAACTAACACATGATTTGTTCCAGAGCATTGATAACCAAAAGCAAGTTGACTTGATTGCACTTGATTTCTCTAAGGCGTTTGACAGAGTAAGCCATAAAAAACTAATTAGCAAACTTAGATCAACTTTAGGTAACGGCCCTATTATCAACTGGATCGAGGACTACTTAACTAACCGATCTCAGTATGTTGTAGTTAACAATGAAATTTCTTCTACTGCGCTCGTTACGTCGGGAGTACCCCAAGGGTGCGTCCTTGCTCCACTTTTATTTCTTATCTTCATTAATGATCTGCCCTCTAACATACAATTTAAAATTAAACTTTTGCCGATGACTGCATACTTTACAACGAAATTAACACTGTAAATGACCACGATGATTTAAACAGCGCCCTTCATGAAGTGGTAATATGGTGTCACAAATGGCAAATGGAATTGAACATTAAAAAAACAGCCTTCTTATGTGTAACCCGTAAAAAACAAAGGTCCGAATATGTGTACAGCATCAATAACATACCGCTCACCCGAGTTCACGAACACAAATACCTTGGATTAATCATTCCACATGATCTAAGATGGGAATCACATATTAACAGTATAGTGTCATCTGCTTTAAAACGATTGTTCTTCCTTAGAAGACGGCTTCGAGAAGCGCCACCGGAGACCAAACTGTTAGCATATAACACATTTATACGATCAGTTCTCGAATATGGAAACATGATTTGGTTTCCCTACACACAACAGCTCATTAACAAACTAGAAGGAGTACAGAGAAAGGCAATTAGATTTATCTTTAACAAATACAGGACCAGTGATTCACCATCCCAACTACTAAACCAAGCATGTATTCTTACTTTACAGAAACGCGCCAGACTAGCACGACTAAAATTATTGTTCCAATTAGTTCATAACTCGTTAAACATAGATACTTCGTTATATATATCTGTAGATGAATCGAGACCATCCCGGCATAAGCACCCATTAACCCTTAGAGAGTACGCATTCCGAACCGACTGTTTCAGATATTCATTTTTTCCGCTTGCCATAAAAGATTGGAATAGTTTGAACCCCTCTATCACTACTAATACATCTTTGCAGAAATTTGTAACTCTGGTAGAACAGTTGCGCGATAATTAAAATAGATAAATAAATAGTAATTATACAAGTACAACAGAACGCTCGTATCACTGCATATAACAGCATCTGTATGAACATACTACTTACAATGTATAAAATCGCACCCTTTTCTGTGAAATATACTCTTTCGTTATGTGTTTTATTTTCTGCTATCTGTGTTTTTTTTTCCCATACTCATGTAATTACTTGCAAACAACAGTGTTCTTAATATATACCATTCCATTTGTATTCGCTTTGTACCTTCTTACTATGTGCCCATCCTGAAAAAATCCCAATGGGATTGACAGTATCTGAAATAAATATATAAATAACTTGGTGGGGTGAAGGCAATGAAACTCTGCACTCCTTGTTTTCTGTCCCAAAATGCGAGTTTGCATTTTTTGGTTGCTGACAGGGGATAACAAAAATGATTGAAACGAGGGAAAGGCAGAAGACAAGCGTCGAATGGCAGCAAGGTATGGTTTGAGAAGAAATAGTTGAATAAATTTGCAAAGCCAAAAGCATCTTCGCGAACTGTGGCTGAGGGTACGGTTACTTCGGCAATGGACAAATCATGTGTTTGTCTGTTGACAACAGTAATCATTACTTTCCATTTCTCCTTGTGGCAATTTTCAAGCTGGTTAACTGAGCACGCTCGTACAGTGTAAATCTCGGATATGGACAGTGCCGCAAACAAGTGAAGCCTAACGCGGCGGTTGAAATTTCTGCTAAAAATCCGTGAACCACCTCCTTATGGCAAGTGATTTGGTTACGTTTAGAGGATTTAACGTCCCAGTGCAACTCAGGGTTCGAGGGACGCCGTAGTGGAGGGCTCCAGATAATTTCGACCACCTAAGCTTCCTTAACGTGCACTGTAAACGCACAGTAAACGGAGCTCAAGCATTTCGCCTCTACCGCAGCGGTGGCCAAGTGGTTGAGCATCCGCTTCGCATGCGGGAGGTGCGGGGTTCGATCCCCAGTGCCGCCGGGTACCCACCGGTGATACAATGGGTACAAGCTTTCCCCTGGTCTGGTGCTCGGCTTATTTAGGGTGAAATGCTTGGGAAATGGGTCTTCGACCCCTTGAGAATTTGAAAAATACCTTGTGCCATGGCGCTCTTTGGCCATAGATGCCCTTGCGCCATAAAAATCCATCATCATCATCATTTCGCCTCTGTTGAAATGCGACCGCCGCGGCCCGGATCGAACCCTCATCGTTCGGGTTCGAGCACCATAACCACTCATCGGTGGCTGCTTATTCTAGCAATACTGTTGAGAACTGTGCAGTCGGAACGACTGGAGTCTTCCCTCTGTTTAGGCTTCCACATGGATACACGAACTCATCCCAGAAATCTAGCTGACCACCACAAGACGAGTTGCGCAATAGCCAGCTGAAGAGAAAGCGATCCGCGTCAACTACACGATTGTACAGTCAAATTAGCCGCCGGATGGAGCCTGACGCACGGTATGTCCGAAATATTATTTGCTGGCACTTATTAGGACACAAGTGACCAAGCAACGCATGAACTCAAGAGACGTTTTTCAACTGCCGTTTATTGGAGAAAAAAAAACATGCAATATTAGTCATCTCAAGGTGCTGAGAATCACACAGGCGCGGTAGTGGTGCCACGCTTAAGGTACGATATCTCTTTTTAGACATACTGACAGGTGAAGGGCTGACACAATTTCATCTTTATCTATACACAAGGCTTCAAAAATTTCTCGTTCTATTAAAAATAATACATTCTTTATTGGTCCCATTCACAGTACATATATCGGCTCGTGGGGCAGTTCCCGGCAGCATGGGTCAAGTCGGAGCGTACGGCCCTTTCAGCTCGCAACGCGAAACAGGTAGAATAAAACTAAGGAACAGGCAGGGAAAAAGGACAGAGAAATAAAAAATTCAAAATCAAGGATGCAAATATAAAAAAATTATGAGATCACTGCGGCACCCGCATTGGAGGAATGTGTAAGCACTGATGCCTCCTCTCCCCTCTTTGCCTAAATTAACTTTGCTTAAACTGCCCATTTTGAGTTTTCGAAATTGGCGCCACGCTTCTCTCCGTCCACACTTCCGTTTCTTCAAATTTGGCGCCACGCTTTACCTCCGCCCAATCCCGGTGTTTTCAAATTTTGCGCCACTTGTGCTCCAGCCCCGCCTACTTTTTGGACATTTCTGGCTCTGATTAATTACCTAATTAACTCACCTTAACCATTTTGTCACTTGCACATCCTCATTCGATGCTCTATCCAAAGATACCATTCTTTCTTCCGATATAACTAGTTCCTCCGTTATAGGACCAAGATTATCTAGTCCACGCCGAAACCGCCTACATAGTCATACAGTGCAGGGGCCGTGGAACCGGTACGGACATGGCTGTACCATTCACGCACGCTATCATCTTACTGCAGGCCTTGCTTTGTTCAACTGCAAGCCAACCTTTCCTGGAGAATCGACATAACGGCCTATCTGCACACTGGTCGCGGGTGGGCAATCGTCGTTCATCTGCTCGCCATAAAAAACCGCCAACTTTGACCGCGACGATAGGGATCAGGAAGTGTGATTCAACGCTGAATTTGGCCGCTGCCCGCTTCCACGCAACTACCGTTGTACGGATAATCCAGTCTGCTAAAGAGTTCTATGTACAAACGTTAGCGCAAAGTAAGAGACATTCACAAGAAAGGTGGACAAGGCAACGCGCCAACTAGTCCAGAAACAAGTGCTGTTAAGAATACAAAAGGCACGGAACTTCACTCAGCAGTTCGGGCGTGGAATCGGTACGGACATGACTGTACCATCATGGTGTTGATGGTTATCTTTTTTTTTTGTAGCGGTAGCTATACCACGTCAGCCACTTCGCGAAGTCAGCGTGGCTGCGCGCTGAGCTGTGGCACCACCGCTCCGCCAGCTGTGCGCATGTGCGGATTGACGTCATAGCCCGCAGCTGGTGTGCACGCCACGCGCTGCCCCGACGGCGGAGCAGTCGCCGCCTGCCTCGTCAGTTGTTCGCATGCGCGGGGTGACATCAGAGAACGCAGCTGGTGTGTGCGCCGCGCGCCTTCATTACGCCAGCATTTCGAGCCTTCAGCGTGGCGGCGCCGTGGCTGCTGCCGGTGGTGCCGAGTGGGGGAAGAGTGCAGAGGGGGAGAGAGTGCATCCACGTCCAAGGACAAAGATGAAGGAACGCCCAGCGAAACGCAGCGGCAAAAGACTGACTTTGCAATTCGACCCTAGCCAGTTCCACTCGAACAGCTGTAGCTATTGTGTCCCTCCAGGCTTAACCAGAAATAAACCACAGCCATTTTCTTTCTTCTAGGACGAACACGCCCTGGAATATGCAGCGTGTTCTCCATCTTAGTTTGCGTACCGCGAGGCTGCGTCACATTCATCAGAATGGTGATCCTTCGAAGCACATTTTGCGCAAGTTTTGCGACCGCGGCAACTGTGTGAGCCATGGCCAAACCTTTGACAATTGAAACATCTGCGAGGCTTGGGTATGTATTGTCTTACATTAACTTTCAAAATTCCCCCTTCGATTGCGTTGGGCAATGTTCTGGTCCAATAAAATGGAGAGTTGAGCTAGTTGGTACATACTGCTGGGAATAACAGCGCTGAGACGAGAAAGAGAGAAGACAACAGGACTGGCGCTGACTGTCTACAAGGCAAGGACACCAACTGAAGGTTTATTAGAAAAAAACGCAATAATATTATCCTTTGACAACCAAGAGCACGTGCGCAACACCAAAATCCATAGTGATACATCAATCACTTGAATCAAGATAAATTAGTTCACAGTCATGAACTATTACAGAGGGAACGCTCACACACGAGTCAATGGTTTTATGAATATGAAACGCATCTCTGATTTCCATTGTTAGTTTATCTTTGTATTTGTACAGGATCCTAGTTTCATTAAAATGATTCAAGTAATTTATGTATCACTATGGCTTTTGGTGTTGCGCACGCGCTCCTGGTTCTCAAAGGAGTATATTTTGCGCATTTTTTTCTAAATAACATTCAGTTGATAGTCAGTGCCGGTCCTGTTGTCTTCTTTCTTTGTCCCTCCTCCAGGCGCTGTTATTCCCAGCAATGTTCTGGTGTTGAACGTAAGGATACAGCGTTGTCTATTTCCTTATTGTCCTTCCGGATCTTGATTCGGTGAAAATCTATGATGTCTTGGTCGCTGCGCCCTTCGAGCATTTCTTTTTCGGTGATGTGAACAAAATCAATTTAAGATATTGTTACGAGCAATTCGAAGGAGAACCTCTGGAGACGAGACGCATAAACTGTGGCACTCCCTAAGTGGTCCGAGTGCGCGAGCGGGAGAGCAAAATCTTTCTCCACGGATGCAGGCGCTTTTTCTTCTTCCACAGTGGCACGTATCACTGCCCCCTCTTCTGCAGCATCGCCACGATGCGGCTAGGAGGGAAACATCAGCAAAATACAGCTGCAGTGAACCGCTGTTCAGTCAGGAAGTCTGTTGTGGTAAGGCTTCATGCGAACAATGTGCACGAATTCAGTACGGTGCGACCGGCGCGATGAGCAAGCCGCTTGGACGGGAGTAACTGCATACGTCGCATCACTGACACGGCGCACTACTTCGTAAGGGCCGAAGTATCTGCGCAGCAACTTTTCAGAAAGGCCGCGGCAACGAACAGGTGTCCACACCCACACCAAGTCGCCAGGCGCGTAACTGACGAAGCGGCGTCTGAAGTTGTACCTAGCGGCGTCAGTCTCCTGTTGGCGGTTAATTCGCAGGCGTGCCAATTGCCACGCTTCCTCAGCACACTGAACGAAGGTGTCTACGTCGAGGTCAGCGTCAGAGTCGCAGTAGAGGTCAACGGGCAACATAGCATCCAACGGAGTGGTCACTTGCCGACCGAAGACAAGCTGAAAGGGGTCAGTCGTGTTGTCTCCTGCGGGGCGGTGTTGTAGGCAAACGTTACGTACGGAAGAATGGTACCCCAAGTTCGATGCTCGACGTCAACATACACAGAAAGCATGTCGGCTAGGGTGCGGTTGAGTCACTCTACCAATCCGTTTGTCTGTGGGTGATAGGCAGTAGCACGTCGATTGCTGGTGTGCGTCAGAGTCATCACGGACTGGGTTAAGCGGGCAGTGAAAGCGGTTCCCCGGTCAATAACAACAACGGCTGGGGCTCCATGACGCAGGCCAATGTTGTGTACGAAGAACTGCGCCACTTCAGCAGCAGTGCCTTTGACAAGAGACGTGGTCTCAGCGTACCGTGTCAGGTAGTCGGTGGCCACGACGATCCAACGCTTTCCAGATGCAGACTTCGGAAAAGGGCCAAGGAGGTCCATGTCCACTTGGTGAAAAGGGGTATTCAGTGGTTCGACGGGGTGAAGAAATCCGGCTGGTTTTAACGGAGGAGGCTTACGACGTTGGCAGTCGCGGCATGTTTTTACGTACGCCCGCACTGATGGGAGTAACCTGGGCCAATAATACTTCTGCTTAATGCGCCCGAGTGTACGACTTACTCCGAGATGGCAGGCGGAGGGTGCATTATGACAGGCACTCAAAATCTCTGGCCGCAGCTGTGATGGTACGACAAGCAGGAACGCTTCTCTGTTGCTGGAAAAGTTGCACTTGTAGAGAACACCAGATTGTAGAGTGAAGGTGTGGAGCCCGCGACGAAAAACATGCGGGATGCGAGCGTCGACGCCTTCGAGGTAATCGATGAGCGGCGCGAACTCTGAGTCTGCCCGCTGAAACTGTGCCATATGGGTGGTACTAATAGCGCCCAGGAAAGTAAAATCATCGGCGTGTTCCTTGGGACCGATTGCGATAGGCGCACGCGACAAACAATCCGCATCCTGATGCTTACGGCCCGACTTGTAGACGACTGTTAAGTCGTATTCTCGCAAGCGTAAGCTACATCTAGCCAAGCGTCCTGAAGGGTCTTTGAGGCTCTCCAGCCAGCATAAGGAGTGCTGGTCGCTTACCACATGGAAGGGTCGCCCTTAGAGGTACGACCGGAACTTGCTGATAGCCCATATCACTGCAAGGCACTCTTTCTCCGTCGTATAATAATTGGTCTCGGCGCGCGCGTAAGTGTTTGGCTGGCATAACTGATGACCCGTTCTGCACCGTCTTGCCACTGTATCAGTACCGCACCAAGGTCGACATTGCTGGCATCAGTGTGGATGTCCGTGGCAGCGTGTTCATCGAAATGGGCGAGTATCGGTGTACGTTGTAGACGGTTGTGAAGCTCGACAAATGCAGCCTCTTGGTCGCTTCCCCACAGGAAGGGCGTGTCGTCTGGAGTCAGTGAGTTAAACGGTTCGGCAATTCGCGCGAAATCTTGACCAAAGCGCCGATAATACGAGCACAGACCCAAAGACCGGCGAACGGCCTTCTTGTCACTTTGGAGTGGAAAACCTGAGATGGCAGCGGTCTTGACAGGGTCCGGGCGAACACCTTGTGCGCTGACAACGTGACCAAGGAAGCAAAGTTCTTCAAAGCCAAAATTGCATTTCTCGCCTTTGATGGTGAGTGGTGCGGATTTGAGTGCTTGTAGCGCAATGCGCAACCGCTCCAAGTGTTGGTCAAACGTGGTCGAAAATATAACGACATCGTCCAGGTATACCAGGCAGGACTGCCACTTCAAGCCGGAGAGAACGGTGTCCATCATGCGTTGGAACGTTGCCGGGGCTGAGCACAGACCAAATGGGAGCACCTTAAGCTCATAGAGGCCATCGGGCGTCACGAAAGCTGTCTTCTCCCGGTCTCTTTCGTCCACTTCCACCTGCCAGTACCCACTTTTAAGATCTAAGGACGAGAAGTATCGGGCGTTCGCCATCGGTCGAGCGCGTCGTCTATCATGGGAAGTGGGTAAACATCCTTTTTGGTCACGTTATTAGGTTTTCGATAGTCAACACAGAAACGCAGTGTTGCCCTTTTTTTGACAAGAACCACAGGTGATGCCCATGTACTAATGGACGGCTGAATGGCATCGTCCGCAAGCATTTCGGCAACTTGATTTTGAATGGCTTCTCGCCCCATCGGCGAAACACGGTAGGGGCGCTGGCAGACGGTTCGCGTAGTCGCATCAGTGATGATACAGTGCTTGGCGAGTGGAGTGCGGCCGACCTTCGTACACGTAGCGAAACAGTCCGCAAAGTCTGCCAAAAGGTCCGACAGAAGACCCTTCTGAACAGATGGCAAGACCGGATTTATTTTGACTGACTGAAGAGCGTGGTGTGGGCCAGCATTCCCTGGAGTGGGTCCTACCACGGTGCACAAACCTGGGACCTCAGCAATGTCATGTAGGAAGGCAATAGCCGTGCCTCTGACGAGGTGCTGATATTCGTTGGAAAAGTTGGTCAGGAGGACGTTGGTACGGCTGTCACGTAGTTGGGCGAGACCTCGGGCAACAACAAGGCCCCGCTCAAGCAGCAGTGGAGTATGGCCATCTGCCAGGCCCTCGTAGTCGTTCCGCATAGGTCGTTCCGCATGAGCACCAGGACACTGCACCGCGGCTGCACCGTGACGTCATTCTGGACAATGCGCAGAGCGTTCCGGCAAGGACCTCGGGAGTCAAAGCGGGCCACGGCCTGTTTGGTCGAGAACGTGACACGTGCGTCCGTAAAGTCAATCACAGCACCGTTCGCCTGCAGAAAGTCGACCACCAAAATCAAGTCTCTTGAACACTCAGAGAGCACAACAAATTCACCAACGTACGTAAAACCGAAAATTCCAACCCTAGCCGTGCACTTGCCAACAGGGAAAATTAAGTGGCCACCAACGGTGCGCATAGGGGTCCCCGTCCACGGTGTGAGAACTTTTTTAAGGTCTCTAGCAAAGGCACGGCTCATAATGAAATAATCAGCAATGGTATCGAGCAGCGCGGTAACCTCAGTGCCATCAATTGTCACCCGCAAATCGAATGCAGCGTATCAGGTACTGTCGCTGCCTCTCTCTGTCCAGGCATTGTCGGCTCGATGGTTTCGCGATGCAGGATCTTGACATCTCGACATCAGTGGCCTTGCCTGCAGAGGTCGCTGGTGTTAGTTTTCCCGACGAGGACTGGGCGAGCGACGGCGGGTGGAACTACTCTGGCGGCCGGGGCTGGACGCACGATAGCAGAGAGGCGAAGGCGAACGGGACTCGCGCCTTCCGGAGTAAACACGGTTCTGGCGCACCCAGAGATGCTCCGCAATCTCAAGCGGTCGTTCACTGTTCTGAGGACAAGGTGCGTCAGGACGGAAACTGCGAAGACCCACTTGGCGGTACGGACAGGCTCGGTAGAGATGACCGGGCTCCACACAGTGGTAGCACAGAGGCATACAGTCCGGTGTACGCCACAAATTTGACTTCCGAGGACGTGGCTGAGCTGTAGCAGGGGCAGTTCCATAATATGGAGTGGTGCTACTGACAGCAGACGTCGAGGGAACAGCGGAGCCAGGTGCGGTTTGGTGACGTGTCATTGTTGCTCATGGCAGGTGTCGGAGAAGCGGGAGCGTAGCCAGCCGAGCGACGTACAACGGATGCATATGTTGGTCGGGCATCGAACTAGGGCGGCGCTTCGGGAACAGGACGCGCCTGCGCAACCTGCCGCACATCATCATTGATGACTTCTGTCAGCGCTGCCAGGGACCCAGGCGCAACCTGGGGTAGACGGAACCGTTGGAGTTCCTCCCGGACAACTGACCGAGTCAGTTTGCGCAACGTGTCTGCACTGCCGCCTAGGCACGACGAAAAGTTTTCGGGCACAATGCTGCTGATGTCCCGATTGTACTGGCGGGCCCGTTGTTGGAGCGTCGTCTTCATGGTGGTCGCCTCGGTGAGAAATTCCGCTACAGTGCGGGGTGGGCTGCGTACGAGGCCTGCGAAGAGTTCCTGCTTAACCCCTCGCATTAGATGGCGAAGCTTCTTCTCAGTCAGTTTGGGATCGGCACGCTTGAATAGACGGCCCATGTCCTCGATGTACATGCGCACACTTTCATTCGTGCGCTGGTTTCTGGAGTGCAGAGCAGCTTCAGCCTTCTCCCGGCGGACGGCGTTGGGGAATGTAGCCAGGAGATTATGGCAAAACGTCTCCTAAGTGGGCAGGGTAGTCTCGTGGTATTCAAACCATGTTCGGGCAGATTGTTGCAGACCAAATATACGTTGTGGAGCTTGCGCTCGTCGCTCCAGCCGTTATAGCGGGCGACCCGCTCGAAGGTCTCCAGCCAATCCTAAGCTTCTTCGAAAACGTCACCGTGAAAAGATGGCGGTGTTCGCGGTGGGTGGCAAAGGATCGGCGCCAGGAGCCGGGGGTCAGTGGCCATGGCAGTTGGACTCACCGGGCTAGGCTGGGTCGGCGCTGGGGACCCGTAGTTAGTGGTCATGTCAGTTAGACTCGGTGGCCGAGGCTGCGTCGTTCTTTTAGGCGGGGAAGGGGCCCAAATTCAGGCGACTCTCCGCGGATACGGCGGCTGGGTCGCTGGTGGACAGGTGTGAGGTCCGTTGTGATGCTGTGCGGAGTGCGGTAGTCGGGAAGCATCACTCAGCACCTCCACCAAATGTTACGAGCAATTCGAAGGAGAACCTCTGGAGACAAGACGTAAAAACTGTGGCGGTCCCTAAGTGGCCCGAGCGCACGAGCAGGAGAGCAACATCTTCTTTCTCCACGGATGCAGGCGCTTTTTCTTCTTCTTCCACAGTGGCACGTATCAATATTATGCCTCGGAGAGTGTTCAAATATCGATGGGAAGTCACGGAGACAGGCATTTCCCCTATGGCCTTGAGGTCTGAAAGTTTTGTGTTGGACATTGTCGCGCAGTTAGAGCAACAATTCGCCGCTGCCCATTTTGATACCTTGCAGCCAGTGCCCAGGGTCATGCACTTTGATACAAGGAAAGGGGAGAGTATTCTTACTTGCTTATATTCTACTGCGCTATAGATTACATGGTATTTGGGGATTGTTACTTTTCTTTTTGAACAAAGTTATGTGCCTCATTCCACCATCTTTTGAGAGAGCGATCATATTTCGAGGGGGGGGGGGGCAGCATGCAAAAAATTGTTTTTCAGGCACGGTTTCAGCCAACCACCACTGAGCCCGACAAGAATATGGGACAGAAACTTGCAAGTTCTACCCATGCCAGCTGTACGCCTCAACTATAACCAAATATGAAGCAACTCAGGATAGTTGGTCACGCGAAGTTAACCCTCGCCGCCAGTAAAAAAAATGAAACCTAAGAAGTGAATAGGACACAGGAGAGTTGTGAGAAAGAAGATAGCAAAGTGAAAGATGAAGGGTAGAACAGGAAGACGCGACAGCCGATTTCCCCCGTACTGCTGATACTGTAGAAGCTTGGGAAAGTTGGTGTGACATGGTTTTTCAGCAGCGCAGGGGCCAAAGGACGTGACAAGTGCACAGACACGGCCGTGTCTGTGCACTTGTCACGTACTTTGTCTCTTGCGCTGCTGAAAAACCATCCCCCGTACTGGTCAGGCCAGAGGTGCCGTCTACAGGAAACTGGGGCCAAGGTGGTGTGCTGTTTCCGCCGAGGGGCCTTAAAGGGGCTATGAATTGGGCTCTAATAAAGTTGCGCTATGTTTGGGATGTAAAAGCATGGCGCTTCACAAATATTGTCCAGTAAATTTTTTTAATGCGCTTTGCAGAAGCTGAATTATTTGTAGTTAAATTTTGAATTTCAACGTCTTCGCGCCCTTTCCTCTCCATCCATCACTTTTTGCACGCTAGAAGGTCGGCGCTCCGCTGCCAGCCCCACCACCGTGAGTGGAGCTTCCTTCCCTAAATGCTTATTGGCCGCGGCCATGGTACCTGCCTGACGGCTCAAAGAATCTAACCAATAGCCGTCTCTCAACTTGCCTACACAGGTGCGAGCGACTAAGCAGGATGCCAGCAAGATAAAGTCGCCGGAAAGGGCTCGCCAACTTTCGCGCGTGATTGTGGATTCCCCGCTGTGTGTAGAAGTGAATTGTTTGGCTCCGGTTATCGTCACAACAAAATGCAGTGATTGAGCAAGTTGACATGCTCTCCTCGGAAGATGTTTGAGAGCCTCTTCAAGGGTCCAAAAGCTCGGCCTCGGCCTAACCGCCAGGATCCTCCTTTCCCTGGACACGGCGATGCCACGCATGGCTAAGCGCGGCTCCTCGGGTCTGTGGTGACGCACTGCTCAGCATTATCCACCTGTGGGGATGTCCTTGCGGATGCTCAAGAACCCGTGATGTCGCCACTCACCAACATCTGCATGTAGCAGACGCCCTTCTGCGGGAAGATGTGGTAGAGCTATCAAAGTTGATAAATAACCACAAGGTAGCCGACATAAGGAAAAATGTAGAGAATCGAGCATGCTCTAAAGAACGGAGTTAGCCTAAACGCACTGAAGAGAAAACCAGACGAATCGGTTAAGAGATAAAGAGGGCAATGTTATTAGAAATATGGATAAGATCGTAAGTTGAAGAAAGAGGCAGTAGCGCACAGAAGTGGGACATCCCGCCAGTAATGAAAGAGGAAGAAAGCTTAGGAGCAATGGAAAGGAAAAAAGCACCTGGTGAGGATCAGGTAAAATTAAGTAGACCTGTTGAAAAATGGATGGGAGACTGTGCTTTAAAAAATCTTGCGACTTCTTATACGCAATGCGTTATGGCTTCGAGCATACGAGCAGCTTCTAAAACACTACCATTATCTGAATTTATACGAAAGTAAACGTGAAGGACTTGGAAAAATACATACCGATCAGCTTACTGTCCGTTGCATGCATGTCATTTTCTAAGGTAATCACCAATATAATCGGGACAACCTTATATCACTAAACCAAATGATCAAGCAGGCTTTCGTAAACGCTACTCGACAATAGACCATTTACACACGACCAGGTGATAGAGAAATGCACAGAATATAATCTCTATATAGCCATGATTGATTAAGAGAAAGCATTTGACTGAGTGGAAACCTCAGCAATCATGCAGGCATTGCGTAATCAGGGTGTCGATGAGCCTTATGTCAAAATACTGGATGAGATAATAGGAACTGCACAGATACCATAATCCGGCCTCATTAAAGTCTGCAATAAAATTCCAATAAAGAATGATGTCAGGCAGGGAGGCACTAGCACCCGTTTGCCGGAGGTATTCCGAGGCCTGAATTGGGAACAGTTGGAGATAAGAGTTAATGAAGAATACCTAAATAATCTGCGATTCGCTGATAACATTGCCTTGCTGAGTCACTTAGGAGATGAACTGCAAATCATGATCAATGGGTTAGACAGGCAGAGCAGAATGCTGGGTCTAAAAATAACATTCGTTAACCCAAAGTAATACTCAACCGTATCGCGAGGGAACAGCGGTTCACAATTGGTAACGAGGTGCTCGAAGTGCTAAGGGAATACGTCTACTTTGGGCAGGTAGTGACCGCTGATCCGGGTCATGAGAGGGAAATGACTACAAGAATAAGAACTGGATGGAGCGCATATGGCAGTTTATCTAAGGTCATGAATGCCAGTTTACCGATATCCCTCACGAGAAAAGTAAACGGCAGCTGTATCTAACCAGCAGTCTATGGGCAGAAACGTAGAGGCTAACAAAAAGGGTTCAGCTTAAGTTGAGGATAAAGCAGCGAGGAATGGAAAGAAAAATGATAGGTGTAACGTTAAGAGACCCGAAGCGGCTGAGTGGGTGAGGGAACAAACGTGGGTTAATTACGTCCGAGTCGAAATCAAGAGGAAGAAATGGGCTTCGTCAGGTCTATTGCGAAGGCAAGATACGCGCTGCAGGTCCCTTAGGATAACAGTGTGGGCTCCAAGAGAAGGCAAGCGTAGCAGGGGGCGGGAGAAAGTTAAATGGGCGGATGAGAATAAGTAAATTGCAGGAATACTGTGGCTGCAGCTTGCAAAGGACACGGTTAATTGGAAAGACATGGGAGAAGTCTTTTCCTTGCAGCGGGCGTAGTCAGGTTGATGATGACAGTGTTTCGGCGATGCAAGGCCGGTGCGTTATACAGCATTCTACTTTTTGGTAAAATCCAGCGTCTGCTACGAAAGGGTCTGCGAGAACGCTCGGGCTCCGAACGTGCGTCGCTTTGGTGCTGAAAGCTTCCATGGGCGCGAGAGTATCGTGCAAGGATCTAGCTGTGTGTAACGAAGCTTTCGAGAAATTTTGTTGAAAAAGAGTGATCGTGCTTTGACGCTGGTAAGAAAATCCATTCTTTCAGCTGAAGCCTATTAATGCAAAAATTCACTGTGATATATTCCTGAAGACTGTGGGAAAACGCAAAAAGAGACGGATAATTCAGTACGCATACCCAATAAGCGCAAGTCATGAGACTTTGCCAGAGAAAACGTGAACATTGCCGCACTTTTTTTATGATTTATCTCTCTGTCCTATAGTATACATTTTTCGCTTCTGTCACAGGAACGGTACACTTTACCACTCAATATAAGGCGTACAGCTATCGCGCCATTTTTAATAACTACCACTACGCAGAGAGCGTTTAAGAGGCGTGTTCGAAGCAATTGCAGGCTTCTTACAACTGCACGCCTCGCGTGTTACGTCAAAGGACAGAAAAACTGGCCGCTGCGCCAGAGGTAATCGGCAAAGGCCCGGGCCTGCACAATTCTTAAAACCAAACTGGTGGTGGTGGCACATTGGAGGATACCGGACTAATTTTTACACCTGGCGACCTGCAGTTGGCGTAGTCAGGCTGACGGTGATAATGATGACCTGAACATGCACTGATATCTCACAGCACACGGGTGCCTTTTAAGTTTTGTCTCCATCAAAGCGTGGCGGCAGTGGTCACGAATGAACCCCCGTCCTCAGGCTTAGCTTCTGGGCACTGTAAACACAGGCAGGCCATTGGGGGGGCGGGGGGGGGAGGGGGGGCAGGGGCTCAACACTGAACTATGTTTGCAGAAAGCAGCGTTTATGAACCTTTCAGGCATTAAGCCAATCTATACCGATCAAGTTCACTGGCCATGATCAAAAACATTTGATGTTTCAGGAGCGCCTTGACCACATTGAGGCTACCGGTTGGACCCGAAACGTAATTTTTTTTGACCACGGTCAGTGAACTTGATCAGCAATGACCAGGTGGTCAAACTGTCGGCTAGACCAATCCACACTGCTTTCTAACATGGAAATTTAAAAGTGACGCTAGCATCACTCCAGCAGGCTCAAACCATTCTTGCGGGAGCTCAGAGACCGTGCAATTCTGAGGTCAAGAATGCATGCACACGTTATCCTAAAGGATCTTTGCTCTCAATCGACTCCTCCTGACTCAGATTGGAAATTACCTGCATCACTTTGCAATTTTGTTCGTTGTTTCCTATCTCCTCGGATTGGATTTGATTTAACGAATATATTTCACTCTGGAAATTTGGAGTGGTCGTGGCATCTATCTTCTCTGTTGTCCTGCTCTGTTTCTACAGGCCCCATGTGCCGTTGCAGTGAAATCAGCGAGCTTCGTTCACTCCCAGAACATTTCCTTGAAATTGCCCACTGTGTGAGCAGCTAGTTTGCAGTGTAAATTACCCTCCTACTTGTGCGAGGGCGGTCCCCAACGAATGGTGAGGAGCCATCTAGCAGAGCCGCGGACCCTTCGGAATGCGCCACGCTCTACTGCTTGTGCCTGCAGAAGATGCTATGCATCTGGCGTACACATCCGAATATTGCTTATGCTGTTCGCGCTGGGCCAAACAAGGCAGAGTGGTGAATCCCACATCCCAGTGAAAGGCACCTAGCGGGGAACAGGTTTTCTTTTTTTTTTCATTCACTCGGATATTGTTCTGCTATATGAATGGATAGCAGAGAGAATCAATTAAAAAGCAAGATTACACTTTCATTATTCTGGACAAGGTGTCTGCAACATAGCGTGAGGAATCTGAATTCATTGAATCTCACCTTATCAGTTGTTGCGCCTCGCTCACATCGATGATCTGCATGCACCCTCGGGCGGCCACCTGCAGATCCCATTATTTCTGTCTCAGGTTCAGAGTTGCAACTCTCTAGGTAAAGGGGCTAAAGGTCGCTTGACAGGGAACTAAGCACCGCTCACACAGGAACAGGTGCAACGCATTCATTGAAAATTAGTTTCCACTTAAAAAAAGAAATCTAAATAGAAGAAAAAGGATGCCCATCAACCGCAAGGTTTCGCATACTGCAAGAATGAATCACACCATGAGAACAAACGCACAACAATGCAACATCAGACATACTGAGAATAACTCTACACCATGCAACTACGTTCATAAACAGGAGCAGAGCAATAACATGAAGCGGATATTTTAAGCAAAAAAGATAACTATACTGAAAGTGCAAGTTAAAATGCGTAGCCTACCTCATTGCCTGCAATGCATGGCAGGAAAGGTGTGGTGCATTTTCTCTACACTCTCAGTCTGTGTACACCTATGTATCTACTCAGTAGGTACCTGGCTCGACTGGCTTGGCGCTGAAGGGGAAGAAGAACAGCGGCTTCTGGTCGCCCAGGCGGTCGACATGCTCGGCCTATAAATTATGGTCGAATAAAAGTCTTTACTACTACTACTACTACTACTACTCAGTAGGTGGACCGTAATTGCAAAAATTACCCTTAAAACACGCAGCACAACCCTTTCAAGCAATTGGTTGGAATGGTGCGCCACAAGTTACTATCTCCAACTGACTCTTATGTGCTACATATAAGTGTGTTGTTTGCCACAGTGAGTGAAATTTATAGCAAATACAAATTTGCCATGGGATCGACGCTAAAGGTGACGTACAAGTCACCTGACAGGGCCATCGACACCACAGATTACATGTGCAAAAAAACTTGGCGGGCAATGGAGCAAAACAAGACTGTCGGTCACTGGTCGCGGATAAAGTGCACATACAAACGCCGAAGAAAATACAGCCCTTTACGTACATCAAATGAACACTTAGAAGATCAGAGCATACGAGAACACAGCAGAAATAGGGCAAAAATGATCACGTATGTTCCACAAAGTATCGTTTAGTTTTTCCTGAAGGATGACAAGAATGATGATTGTTCAAGAAGATCAAATATGCGAGGGTAGAAGTCCAAAAGGTTCAGGATTTGCCAGTGAATTAACTGCTCACCGTAACCGGTTCTTAAACGAGGTTTTAGGAAGTTGACTTTTCTTAAACCATATTGCTGGTCTGTATTAGTAAACGTGTTTAAAAACGCATTACAATCAGTTGTGCATTGTATGTATATAAATTAGGACAGTCATTGATTACAGGGTGCTGTTAAACTTAATACCTGACTTCTTTTAAAGTATGCTGAAACAGTCATACCTAGACAGACTGTATATAAAACGAAGGTCTTCGTTTTGTAGAATGTAAATATTTTCCATGATTGTTTTCGTAGCCGCTCCCCATACCAACAAACCGTACTGCACGCGAGACAGGACCGTGGAAAAATATAGTTGCTTTCTCAACTGTATTGAGAGAACGGGGCGTAACTTATTTAGTACACCAATGTATCCGGCAGTTTTGCTGGTTACAAGGTCTACATGGTAACACCAACGGAGGTTTTCGTGAAACAGCGCACCTAAATATTTATGCACAGAAACACGTTCTATTGAGCTAGATTGGAACGAAAGAGTGATAGAATTAATTATAGCTTTATTGACAGCTGATAAAATCACATATATCGTTTTATTAACATTTAACATCACCTGGTTGGCGCAAAGCCATTCCGACAGATCTTCAAGCCATTTGTTTGCCACTGACATTAGAGCGGTTAAGTTTCGTGAGGCATAAAATGCACTAGTGTCATCGGCATAGAGCAATAAATTAGTAGTTCCAGGGATAGCAATGATGTCATTAATACATATAAGAAATATTAAAAATTATAAAATAATAAAATAATTCCGTGCACACAGCCGGTGGCGCGTGCTTAGGCAGAGCGCGCGGTCTCAACAAAATGGCGCGAAACGCCTTAAACGATTATGTCTAAAATGACTGCAAGACAATGTGCAGAGACAACCGCAGCGGTTCCAGTAAAGCTACCAGCGTTGCGGGAGGGCTAAGGATGTAGCAGAGGTCATACACGATATGCGGTGGGTTGAGCACAGGCCGAATACTCTTCTCTGGACCATGCTGGGAACAGCGCTAACACAGGACGGAGCGCTAACACAACACAGGCGCCTGCGTCGTGTTCTCGCTCCGTCTAATTGCGGAGATGCAAGATTTGAAGCACCAGCTCGTGGCTACAGATAAGAAACTACCTGATCTGAGCCAAAGGATGGCTCAAGTAGATAGTACAAAAACCTAATGGCTCTGCAAACAGAAATTCACCGCGTCAAAGGTGATACAGCTGAAACCACCCAGCTCATATGCAGTTTAGAAAACAGTGTTTATGATTTAGAAAACCGATCCCGACAAAACAACGTAATATTTACGGCATACGTGATACACACCCATCTGAAACCTCTGCACAATCGGAACAACTAATCATTGATCAATACAATAGCCTTTTAAACATAAATTTAGACACAAAAGAAATCGAACACGCTCATCGCATCGGTCGCCACTCTGGCAGCACAGACCGTCCAATCATCGTAAAGCTCACATACTACAAAACCAAAAAGCTTATCTTCGCTAATGGTCGCAAGTTGAAGGGCACCGATATTAGTATCGGTGAAGATTTTTCGCGGCCTGTTAGAACTGCTCGCAAGCACCTTCTTGTGTTTGCAAAAGACAAAAAAGTAGCTTTCACCCTTCCCTTCAAAACCCTCTTCATTGGCCCCAAGCGCTATTACTACGATGCATCATCAGAAACAGTAAAAGAAATCTCGTAGCCATCATCTCGTGATACCAGAGTAAGAAACTGTTCCCATCCAACGCCTCAGCACAAGCTTCCATTTTCCATTATCTTTACTACCATTCGTAGGTTTCTTCCAAAACACCGTATTCAACCTCGTGTCATCATCCGATAGTAACCTGCTCATCCTAACAGAAACTTGGTCGACCAACGACGTTAGCGACAGACTTTCCCAGTTTTGACATTTATCGCAAAGATAAACACGAGCTGGGGGGTTTTAATAGGACAACAGTGGTCATGTACGCCAATTAATCTTGCCTCAGGTCTGGAAATTCTTTGGCTTCTCATTCGGGCCTCGCCTCAAACAGCATTTCTTGGCGTCTCCTACCACCCTCCAAACAGTAACCCCGATTTCTGCACAAAATGAAATCAAATACTGTGTGACGCTGCTACACCACACCCTAACGCACATATTCCATTATTCGGTGACTTCAACTTTCCAAACGTTGATTAGTGTACCCAAACGGCTGCTAAGACTGAATCAAATTATTTTCTTGACGTGTGCCTTAATTTTAGCCTCACGCAACCCATTACGGAGCCGACACAAGTAGAAAAAAGCTCCGCCAGTATTCTCGACCTGATACTAACAAACCAACCGGAAAGCCTAACGTCTATTTGTTTCCTACCTGAGATCAGCGATCACAAGGTAATCCATGCCACATTTTCCTTTGCCCCAACACCACGTGTCATTCACAAAAAACTATCGCTCTGTACGGCAAAGCGAACTATGAGGCCATAGATAATGAACTAACTGCCTTTCTTTCATCCTTTGAAGCATCAATTCATAACAGATCTCCTGAAGACAACTGGCTTATCTTTAAAAACAACGTACACGAACTAACAAGCAAATTCATTCCGAAAACCACTTTTCGTGAAAATCGCCACAAACCATGGTTCACAAGGTCCATAAAAAGAATAGAAAATAAGAAAAGACTTTTCTGCGCTGCCAAGCACAGGTCGAGCAGTTCAGAATGAAATAAATACTACGCAGCCCAAAAAGCTTATCTAGCAGCCATCCGTGACGCAAAGCCCTTTTTTTTTCGAAATGATTTGCCTAACATCCTACGTCACAGCCCGGAAAAATTTTGGAAAATAATACACCCCCAACAGCCCCGTGAAGTTATTCTCACTAACGAATGTGATGAGATAATCGCGGATGCTGACAGCGCTGCCATGTTCAATCACGCATTTTAATCTGTATTTACGAAGGATACCAGCATACTTTCTGCGTCTACCCTTCCCAGAAACATAACGAATAACATGCCGGCCATAGCGTTCTGTGTTGACGGTAACGTTTCCCAAATTCAAAATATTAAACTCTCATCATCAGCCGGCATCGACGAAATCAACTCGAAAGTGCTAAAGAATATCAAACATACCTCTGCAAAATTTTGTGCCTCATAATTTCGCTGTCATTGTCTGCAGATATTTTGCCTTACCACTGGAAGGTGGGAAAGGTCGTTCGCGTCTACAAATCACGTAATAAAAATTCCCTTTTGAATTATCGTCCTATCTCACTAAAAAGCGTGCCGTGCAAGATCACGGAATATGTCATATATTCACAAATCATGAACTTCTTAGACACTGGCAACTTCTTTCACCATTCACAACATAGACTTAGGAAAGGATTTTCATATGAAACACAGTTCGCACTTTTTGTAGATGACCTGCATGCAAATCTTGGCTGTGACATCCAGACTGACACTGTATATTTAGATTACAGCTAAAGCATTCGATAAGGTATACCACCAACACTTGCTGCTAAAACTTTCCCTCCTAAATTTACACCCTCATGTTTTAAGATAGTTTGGACAGTTTCTAACTAATCGTACTCAATCTGTGCTCAAACAGCTAGTCGTGTAGCCCCCTACCCGTAACCTCAGGTGTCCCGCAAGGATCAGTCCTGGGTCCTCTTCTTTTCTTAATGTACATTAACAATTTACCCTTGCCTGTGGCTTCCTCAATCCGCTTGTTTGCTGACGACTGCGTCATTTATCGTACAGTAACTAACATCCAAGACCAAAACGCTCATTAGACTGACAGTGAACAAGAATGGTGCGGTAAGTGGTTAATGACTCATGGTGGGTGAACAGCGCAACAAAGGCAGGACAAAGGCAAGGCACAACATGTTGCGCTGTTCACCCACCGTGAATGCTTACCAACTCACCCAAATCTCAGCTTTACTCAATGTTAATGACTCTTAACCCTAATAAATGTAAGCTCATGTCATTCACCCGAGGACAGGCCTCTTCGTTCTACTTACACAATAGACAACTTACCAATAGAATCTGTGCTAACATTTAAATACCTAGGCATCACACTATCAACTAACCTATCCTGGAATGCACACATTTCCAACATCATTTTATCGGCCAACCAAAAACTAGGTTTCCTCAAACGCCACATGCGTCATGCCCCAAAAGACTTGAAACTACTAGTATATAAGTCACTGATAAGACATAAACTCGAATATGCATCCGCCATCAGGGATCCCCATCAAAAATATCTCAAGGCTAACCTCGAACGCATTCAAAATCGTGTTGGTAGATTCATTCATTCCGCATACTCATACTATATCAGTGTATCGTCTTTGATAGCTGAAATTAACCTGTCACTTCTTTCCCATCACCGGCGCATTGCTAGGATCTGCCTTTTTCATAAATTCTTCAGCAGTTCATTGCACGAAGCACCCTGCATCGTAGGCCGCATGCACATATCTCAGCGCACTGGTCATCCGCTTGAAGCTGTACGTCCACGCTCCCGTACTACTGCATTCTCGGCCTCGTTTTTTGCCCGAGAAGCATCTGACTGGAACGGCCTTGCCCACCAAGTCGCAGCCATTACCTGTCCATCGAGATTCCACCAAGCGTTCACGCAGCTGGTGCTAGATTAGAACCTCATGTTATATCCGTAGTCAAACCTCTTAATTAATACCCCCGAATAGGGGTCCTTCAGGAAATTAACTGAACTGAACTGAACGCATCGCCCACTCTGACCGACATAAAAACGGCCGCATGTCAGTGGTGTCTTATAAATGATGCCTGCAGTACACTCAACATACCTGTTGGCATGCCGTATCCTGCAGCCTGAATCTTGTCCACCCGATGGGTTCGCCAGGTAGTTTAGAAGAACTTCTTCTTGGGCTAGTTGGTGCATTGCTTTGAAAAACCGCGTTGCGCATTCAAGAGACAAACACAGCAAAAAGCCAAGAAGGCGTAAAGAGCGCAAACTATCAACTGAGTTTATTTGAGTGAAGGTGCCTTATATATGCAGAATCACAGCAAAAATAACAAGGGGAATGAGAGCCTGGTTAGTTTGTGGGCTGCTGGAAGCACCACGTTGATATTCATTCTCCGAGCAATCTTCTTGAGATTGTGGGATAAAGTGTGAATATACGGCAAGGCAACGACACTCTCTTTATCTGGTTTTCCTTTTGCAGCTTTGCCACTGTTATCCTTTTCCTTTTTAAGGATGCCCTCAGCCACACCACAAAGTAGATGGGAGGGATAGCCGCTCGCCCTTAGGCGATCAATCTGCCTCCAGAAACTGTGTCCAACTAAGTGGGTGCAGGACTTTCCTAGGGCATTGGACACGCAGGTTTTCACAATGCCTCTTCTCACAACCTTCGTGTGCGCCGAGGCAAAAAGTAGCAGCGCTTTCTTACCTCGCGGCTCCTATACCCAGCACACCTGCGAATCTGAACAAACAAGCCCGAGGTCCAAGAACCTAAGGGACGACCCATCGGGAACCTCGTGGGTTAAAACAAGCGGCTTTAGACCAGCCTCAAAAATAGCTAAAATACGTGCTACTTCCTCTTCAAAGCCGGCATCTTCCACATTTAGAACTACTCAAAAGTCATCTACGTACTAAAGGTTTGTAAGACTTTCGAGTCTGCAAGGGAGTCGTCCAAGGCCCTGTCAAGATGGGCTAAAAATGTATCACTCAAGATAGGAGCGATGATCGACCCTATGCAAATTCCTTCTTTCTGTATGAAGACGTCATCGCACCATGTTACAGCCGTGGACTGTAGATACATAGAAAGCATTTCCAGGAACCCGCCTACACTCACACAAGCTGAGTTTTGAAATCTCACAGCCCCAAACTTAACAATGCACTCCTCAACAGACTGCAGCAGGCCTTAGTGCGGTAGAGAATTGAACGGGTATTTTATGTCAATAGAAAAAACTTTGCAGCACATCCCACAAAGGCTTTGTAAAAACTTAATGGCACCTCCAGAATTCCTTATCAAAAAGGGGTCGTCGACATTTAGCAGGTTCAGCCCCACCTGCAAAAAGGAGGCAATCGCCTTCTGCCACGTCCACCGCTCCGTGACAATAGCGCGCAAGGGCCAGTCAACTTTGTGCGTTTTAACGGAAAAAATAGTTTGAGGCTGTTGGCCTTGCTTTTCTATATTTGTTTTGCGAGTCTCGTTTGCCCAAACTTATTGCACAACCTTTTTGCATGGGCTTTGAAAGTCGCGTGATCAAAAACGGCTTGAAAGAAGCCTCAATCGCGTGCATAGCTTTTTCCTTGAACAAAACGGTAGGAATCACAGCGAATCCCCGTCCTTGTCAGCTGCAAGAACACAAAGATCACGTTCCTTCGAACAACGGTCGACACGCTGCGTAAACACGTGAGCACACGCTCCGTAATTAAGTGGCTGCGTAAGCACGCCATCAATGGGTCTTTTAAAAAGTGAGATGACGTATCTGAGCGGAAATCGAGTGACATGGCTTTTTGTATGCTGCTGTCATTGTTAGTTTTTGTCTCCCCTCCTAGTAAGGTGTGGGTGCGGGCTAGTTGGTAACGCATTGCAAGACGAAAAGCGCGAAAAAAATACGCGGACGCAAGAAAGACGGAGGACCAGCGTTAACTTCCAAGTGACGTTTATTAGAAACGTGGAAAGATCGGAATATATAGGCACATAAAAGGGGGTGGGGGACAAAAACTAACAATGACAGCAGCATACAAAAAGCCATGTCACTCGATTTCCGCTCAGATACGTCATCTCACTTTTTAGAAAGGCCGATTGATGGCGCGCTTACGCAGCCATTTACGCAGCGTGCGCTTACGTTCTTACGCAGCGTGTCGAGCGTTGTTCGAAAGAAAGTGATCTGTGTGTTCTTGCCGCAGACAAGGACGGGGATTCGCTGTGGTTCCTACCGTTTTGTTAAAAGAAAAAGCTAAGCACGCGATTGAAGCTTTTTTCAAGCCGTTTTTGAACACGTACGCGACTTTCAAAGATAAAAGCCCATGCAAAAAAGCTGTGCAATAAGTTTGAGCTAACGAGACTAGCAAAACAAATTCAGAAAAGCAAGGCCAACAGCCTCAAACTATTTTTCTCCGTAAAAACGCACGAAGTTGACTGGCCCTTGCGTGCTATTGTCACGGAGTTGGAAACATGGCAAAAGGCAATTGCCTCCTTTTTGCAGGTGGGGCTGAACCTCTTAAATATTTACGACCCCGTTTTGATAAGGAATTGCAAAAGTGCCATTAAGTTTTTACAAAGCCCGAGTGGGAGGTGCTGCAAAGTTTCTTCAATTGACATAAAAGACCTGTTAAATTCTCTACCGCACTAATGCCTGCTGCAGTCTGTCGAGGAGTGCATTGTTTCGTTTGGGGCTGTCAGATTTGAAACTCAGCTGGTGTGAGTGAAGACGGGCTCTTAGAAATGTTTTCTATGTATCTACAGTCCACAGCTGTAACATGGTGCGATAACGCCTTCATGCAAAAAGAGGGAATTTGCATGGGTTCGAGCATCGCTCCAATCTTAATTGAAATATTTTTAGCCCAACTTGACAGGGCCTTGGACGACTCCCTTGCAGAGTCGAAAGTCTTACTAACTTTTCAGTACGTAGATGACTTTTGAGTAATATTAAAAGTGGACGATGCCGGCTTTGAAGAGGAAGTAGCACGCATTTTAGCCATTTTTGAGGCTGGTCTAAAGCCACTTGCTTTAACCCACGAGGTTCCCGATGGGTCGTTCCTTAGGTTCTTGGACCTCTGGCTTGTTTGTTCAGATTCGCATGTGTGCTGGGTATAGGAGCCGCGAGGTAAGAAAGCAGTGCTACTTTTTGCCTCGGCGCACAGAAAGCTTGTAAGAAGAGGCATTGTGAAAACCTGCCTGTCCAATGCCCTAGGAAAGTCCTGCACCCACTTATTTGGACACAGTTTCTGGAGGCAGATTGATCGCCTAAGGGCGAGCGGCTATCCCTCCCATCTACTTTGTGGTGTGGCTGAGGGCATCCTTAGAAAGGAAAAGGATAACAGTGGCAAAGCTGCAAAAGAAAAACCAGATAACGAGAGTGTCGTTGCCTTGCCGTATATTCAGACTTTATCCCACAATCTCAAGAAGATTGCTCGGAGAATGAATATCAACGTGGTGCTTTCAGCACCCCATAAACTAAGCGGGCTCCGTGGGCTTACGAACCCATCGGGAGAACAAGAGTCAGGCTGCAGGATACGACATGCCAACAGGTATGTTGATTGTACTAAAGGCATCGTTTATAAGATACCACTCGCATGCGGCCGTTTTCACTTCGGTCAGAGTGAACGATGTGTGAATGAGCGTTCCGGTGAAAATGCCAACAATGCGAAAAAAATGCGGGAAATTTTGGCAATTCACCTCCGTGACTGTGAATATGAGAGTGGCAACCATTGTGCTCCCTGACTTCCCACAAATGTAATTATCGACCGGCATCCTTCGCAAATCACCAGAGAGATATTAGAGGTGCTAGAGATTGATAGGACGGGCAGTGGTTGCGTAAGCATGCCATCTATCGGCCCTTCAAAAAGGAGATGATGTATCTCAGCGGAAATCGAGTTACATGGCTTTTTGTTTGCTGCTATATTGTATAGTATTTGTCTCCCCCCCCCCCCCCCCCCTTCTTGTGCCTATTCTGATCTTTCGATGTTTCTAATAAAGTCAGTTGGAGGTTAGCGCTGGTCCTTCGTCTTTTTTGAGTCCGAGTGTTTTTTTCGCGCTTTTCGTCTTACAGTGCATTACCAACTAGGCAGCACCCACACCTTACTATGTCCATAAGTACATTGCAATCACAAGGGCACTTGGTGACCACACTTCTCTAGGGAGTTGAGTGGCTGTAAACTACCGGACGATCCCTTAAACACTTTTCAGACGTAACATGATCAACCCTACTGGGAGACTGTAGCATTTTAAAAGGCAATTTTCCATCCTAGGTTTTAAAGTCCCACCCAAAGTTTAATCGTATTTCAGCCCCCCTCACGCTGGTAGCCTATTTCACACGTACATGACGGCAGCCAACAGTCACCGAAACCAAAGAGCATAGGGGATGTTATTTTCTTCAATTTGGGGTGTTAGTAAATGGTATATTAATAAAGTAATTATTTAAAGATCACTGATTATAAAGCAGAATAAGAAACAACCACATGCCGCAGGTGGGACCGAACCCGCGACTTCCCAATTTCGATTCGGTGCTCTACACGCTGAGCTACGGTGACGGCTGTGCAGTTCTTTCGGGTGTATTTATGTGTCTCATAAACCGACATCCTCGACCATAGCGATGGACGTAGTAGGTCCTGTGCTACGACAAGCGCCTCCTGGAGCGTGATCGTACGATGAGGGCGATGCGAGAGTCCTCTCATGCTACCTATGACACCAAGACTGCCAGAAACGACGCCCTCGTTAGCAGACAAGGGAAGGTAAAAGAGGGGCTCGTTATGACATACAGGACGCAAGCCAACAGTCACCGAAACCAAGGTGCATAGGGGATGTTATTTCTTTAATTTCTGGTTTTCATTAATGGGAGATTGATAGGGTAATTATTGAAAGATAATGTTATTTATCTATTGAACACTGCTGACAGGCTCTATACCCAAGCAGAAAAGGGTACGGGTACAGGTATGCATAGGGTACAGAAAAGGGTACAGGTATGCATAGAACTTTTGTATACCCCAGAAAATGGCTAGTGCTTCTTTATCTATCTAAGAGTACTGCTTTTCCGAAGCCTTCAAGGTTCGAGATGCAAATGCGATGGGTCTTTCACTCCTATTAGGCATTTTGTGCGAAATAACTGCTCCGAGTCCGTGGGGGCCAGCATCACATGCTAGACGTACTTCCAGGTTCGGGTTGTAGTACACAAGGACAGTTTCTGAGGTTATAATCTTCTTTGCTCACTGAAATGCCACCTCAGATTCTTTTGTCCACTTCCATGGTGATGATTTCTCCAGAAGTGCATGCAGTGGTCTGAGAGGATTAGCACTGTCTAGAGTAAACTTCCCGTAATAGTTCACAAGGCCAAGGAATGACCTCAACTCAGACGTGGACTTGGGTGTAGGGGCACGGATCACTGCCTTGATCTTGTCCTCTGTCTTGTGTAACACGGTTCCATCGAGATTGTAACCACAGTATGTTACAGAGTCTTCAAAGAACAAACATTTCTGGAGGTTAGCTCTGAGCCCATACTCTTGCAGTCTTCTGAGCACTAGCTCTAGGTTCTTGAGATGAGAATCTTCTGACTCACCAGTGACAAGAATGTCATCTTGAGTAGCATGGCACATTGGGATTCCCTGCAGGATTTGATCTATTGTTCTCTGCCACACAGCTGGCGCAGGAGAGATGTCAAAAATCATTCTGTTGTACTGATACAGCCCTTTTTCTGTGTTGATGGTCAAGAGCGGCTTGGACTCATCGTCTACTTCTATTTGTAGGTAGGCTTGCCTCAGATCTATCTTTGAAAACTTCTGTCCTCCTGCTAACTTTGCAAAGATGTCCTCAATGCGGGGTAAGGGATACTGGTCCACCACCAAGTGAGGGTTGATTGTGGTTTTGAAGTCTCCACATATGCGGACAGTTCCATTTGCTTTCACTACAGGCACTATGGGCGTGGCCAAATCACTGTGATTCACTTTTGTGAGGATGCTGACAGCTTCTAACCGTTCAAGCTCAGTGTTCACTTTCTCCTTCAAGGCATAGGGCACTTGTCGTGGCCTGCAGAACTCCGGTTGCAAGCCACTTTGAAGACGCAGTTTCAGTTTGATGTGCTTGAGTTTTCCAATGCTATCATCAAAGACGTCCCTGTGTTCTGCGAGGATCTTGTTCAGTTGATCTGCACGTGGCCCCAATTGGTTGTCGATCCTCAATTCACTGCTCAGCTCGAGAAGGTTGAAACGATTAATCCAGTCTCTTCCAAAGAGCGGAGGTCCTGGAGTGTCGACTACAAAGAACTGCACGCGTTGCGTTGACTTCCCAAACGTGACATTGGCTGTTACCACACCGTTAGGGCTGAAGGCTTGACCAGTCAGTGTCTTGAACCGTACTGAAGTTCCCTCCAGAGGCAGATGAGAGAGATGCGCGTCGTACGTGGTTCTTGGCACAAGAGAATACTTGGATCCAGTGTCCATCTCCCTTTCCAATGTGTGCCCTTCAATCTGTGGCTCCAGCCAGATCGGACTGCTTTTGTTCCCATCGTAGACATGTCCCAGAAGTTCAAATGCATCACTGTCTTGTTCAATGGCTTGCACTTGACTTTTTGAAGCCTGCCTATTCTTGTAAGTAAGGCTTGACCGGCGTGGTGCTCTATTGGCGTCACTTGACTTGCTTTTACACGCGGTACTTATGTGGCCAACTTTATTGCACTTGTGGGAAACACTTGTGAGAAACTTGCATTTCGACGGTGGATGCCCCTTGCGGTCACACCTGTATCATCGTCGTGCTTCCTTCTCGACATGAGTCACGGAAGCCTGCACTTCTTCCCTGATTTTGAATTCGGCAATGTCCTTCACGGCAAGTTCATGTGCTACTGCTTCGTCGAGGGCGTGCTCTAGCGTAACCCTTTTTGCCGTTAGCAATCTCTGCTGGACTTGCACGTAGCGAAGACCGCACACAAATTTATCCCGCAGTGCCTGGTCCAAAAATGACCCAAAGTTGCAGTTCTGTGAAAGCCGCCGCAGTTCTGCCATATATTCGTTAGCAGACTCACCTTCTCTCTGAAGTCTCGCGTAGAACCGATGTCGTTCAGACATTTCAAGAGGCACACGTGAAAAGTAGTCTCCCAGGTACTTTTTAATGTCTGCGTACGTTTTCTCTGAGGGTTTGTTCAGCGTGGTCAGCTTGCGAAGGATAGCGTAAGTTTTCGCTCCCATGCTTGTAATTATAGCCGCTACCTTCTTTTCTTCCGGTAAGCTGTTGAGCGCGAAGTATTCGTCCGCCCTTTCTATATACAACGACCAGTCTTCAACAGTGTCATTGAAACTGTCGAGCTTACCGATTAGCGCTGCTTGAGCTGCTGTTGTTCTCCCGCCCAGCGTAGGGCTCGCAGAGTTAGGCCTGACACTTCGTGTTTGTCAATGCTCTTCGTGCGGCTGCCAGTTACTGTCGCTTGATGTAGTGATCTTCAGGCCGTTCTTGGAGAGTTCTTGATCCGGTCCTCGTCGCCATTTGTTGTGTCTGCACTTCATTTATTGCACAACTAAGAACATGGTACAATACTGACACACAACATGGAAGCCATGCCGCCGGCACGACACACACACACAGCGTCAATACGCACGCTTGCAGCTTGTGTCCACAGTTGCCAACACACGCACGGTACGCCGCTGCTTTTGGCACACAACACATTCAGCATAAAACTGAGAGGGTTGTGCTATCCACCACAGAGCGTGATTAAAGTGTGGCCATTACGTGGGCAACGGTTATGCGAGCATAGCATACAAACAACCCGACATCAAAAACCTTGCTTAGCGTTGTCATGCACGAACATTCTAGCAAAGAAAGATTTTTTACAACCTCATGAGCACATTAGGCAGCTCAAAAATCATTATCCTCCCAAATAAAAACTGTTCCAGACGGACATTTAAGTATAAGCCTCGTGCCAGCAAGCTGGACACAGAAAGCTTACAGGGAGAGCCATGCACTACAAATTTTATGGAAGCTTAAGTTCAAAGGCAGCACTTTACACTGCCATTGCCTGGCGTTGCTGGAAGACGAGATCCACTGCCTTCATGGTATCATTTTCCTACAATCTGTGATTTTACTCTTACAAGTTCAGTAAAAAACAAACTCCACAGCAACATATAACACAAAAATTTCTTGCACTTAAGGAAAAATAGAGTACTTTTATATCTTTTTATACAGATATTTACCCAAATACAAGGGAATTGAAACTCCATGCTAGGCCTTTTCTTTGTTTCTGGCACAATTTTAGATACAGCTAAATGTGTAGTGATGCCCGGTATCTCTGATCACAAGGCTGTTCTACAAACTTTCCGGCCTGACTGTTGTTAAAAATTGCTCTGAAATGCATTTTAAAAACTTCTCTCGAGCTGATGATGATTCAATTGTCGATATTCTTTCCTTCAATTTCGATATATTTTGTAATAACACTGAAAGTGCTCACAAACTTTGGGACAGGATTAAAGCTATGGTACATGAATGTATTGAATGTCACGTGCCAGTTATAGTTAAAAAGATAACAAAAAAGCCAAGGATTTCTCGGGAGACACTGCAACTAAAAAGAAAACTCAAACGGATGAAAAAGAAAAAAAGCAAACAGTCATTCTCCAGATCTAGAACAAAAAATCTTTTTGCTTAGTTCTCCAATAAAACAGAACACTGTCACTGACAAACAGCGTTACTTTGATAAATCTTTGCCCAACTTTATATCAGAGTATCCCAAGAAATCCTGGCGATTGGTGTCCCCAAGCTCAAGAATCAATAATAAGTTTGAAATCAAAGGTGTTCTGGTCAGTGATGCACAAACAGTATCTTATGTATTCAATGAACATTTTAATTCTGTATTTACTGATGACAATATATCTTTGCAAAATTTGAAGCTTCACTGCCACCTCTGCATGACCTTGTAATTAGTAGAGCATGACATTTTAAACATTTTACTTAACCTTGATATAAAGAAATCACCTCGACCAGACAACATACCTAATGCCTTTTTGTAAAAGTATGCACAATGAACATCTAAATATTTGTTTGATTTATTTACAAGGTCCTTAAATAAAGGTCAAATTCCGAGAGTCTGCGGGACTGCTAGAGTGTAACCGCTTCATAAAAGTGGAGACAAGCGATTGATCAAGAACTACCACCCTATTTCACTCACATCGACTGCTTGTAAACTACTTGAACACATAATTCACAATCACATATCCAACTTTCTTGAAGCTAATAATCTATTTACTAAGTATCAGCACGGATTCAGGAGGGGTTAGTCAACTTGTACACAACTAGTCGAAACTATACATGACTTTGCCTCGTCAATTAACAATGGAACGCAGATTGATGCCGTATTTATGGACTTCTCGAAAGCTTTTGATAAGGTTACTCACGAAAAGTTAATTTATAAATTGGACACAGTACTTCATAATGAACAATTAGTAAAATGGATTTCAGCCTACCTTTCAAACACAGAACAAATCGTTGTTTTCATTGATCATTCTTCTGGCAGGCTTACAGTTCACTCTGACTTCCCTCAGGGCTCTGTTCTTGGGCCTCTCTTGTTTTTAATATATATTAATGATATTGTCGCTAACATTCCTGTGAAAATTAGACTTTACGCTGATGATTGTGTTATTAATATAGAAGTATAAGAAATCTCTTCGATCAACTATTACTTAATATTGCGTTGCCAACAGTTTTCGCATGGTGTGAAGCATGGCAAATGTCCATTAACTTTGAAAAAACTGTACTAATGACAATCACTCACAAAAGAAAATTATTACCTTTCGATTATTGTATTAACGGCATGACACTGACAGAAGTAACAGAATATAAATATCTAGTGCTCTGGGTCACTAACACTCTTAGTTGGAATAAACATATTGACTTCATAAAGTGTACCGCTTTTCGTAAACTGTTTTTCTTGAGACGGGCATTGTGGTTGTCTACCCCATCTCTATGCCTACTTGCTTACAAATGTATTGTTCTGCCTACCTTAGATTATGCTGCTATCATTTGTGACCTGTTCACGCAAACTAACATAAAATAAGTTAGAGAAGTTTCAAAAGAGGGCGGCACGATACATATATATCAATTACCGATGTACATCAGTAACACATCTTTTAATCCAAACTGGCCTTCCGACAATAACTGAGCGAAATCGTTGTGAACGACTTAAATTTATGTATCAATTAATCAAAAGACACTACAGAACGGAGTTACCGATTTGCTTATTTTTTTCGACCGGATATGCGACGCGAAAACAACACCAGCTATCTTTAACTCCTTTTCGGGTTCGAAATAACTGCTTTAAATACTCATTCCTTCCACGAACTATTTCTGATTAGAACAATCTCACTAACAATGAAGTGCTGTAGCCGTCGCTGACGTTCTCGCAACATATCACCTAGTTTTTATCGCATTTGCTATTTCACTGTTATGTTGTATATGTTTGTTGTATTCCCAACGGTGCAGAAGAGCTTCAACTTGCACTGTTATTTTTTGTTTACTTTTGCCTGTTTTGTTAAACTGCTTAGTTTGTATCTCCACCCTGCTAAAATTCTAACTTCGGGATTGCCGTATCAATCAATCAATCAATCAATGGATGGATGGATGGATGGATGGATGGATGGATGGATGGATGGATGGATGGATGGATGGATGGATGGATGGATGGATGGATGGATGGATGAATGAATGAATGAATGAATGAATGGATGGATGGATGGATGGATGGATGGATGGATGGATGGATGGATGGATGGATGGATGGATGGATGGATGGATGGATGGGTGGGTGGGTGGGTGGGTGGGTGGGTGGGTGGGTGGAAGGATGGATGGATGGATACACGCGAGGGGGAAAAACATACGTAGGGCGGAAAGTTAACGGCACAAGTGTCTTCGGGGAAAGGGGCTAAAGGGAATATTATGGCTTCATTCGGGCCACGTGGACTACTTCCGACGTCGGATGTCGAGACGACGGGGACAGTTCCTTGAGGGAGCACCTTGTAGGTCAGCACGCTGAGGCAGCGTAACTGGTATGGACCAAAGTAACGGCGAAGAAGCTTCTGAGAGCGCCCTCACAAACGTATCGGACTCCACACGCAGACTTGGTCACCGGGTGTCACAAAAAAAAATGGTCAGGCTTAGCTTGGTTAAGCCAAGAATGCGTTGCATATCTCGATGGAGTTCCGTGCTGCTCCGTTGACTCGATAGGCTATTGACTCGATCGCCATTGAAACTGCCCGTGTAGCAGAGCTCGATCGCCTTTGAGTCGATAGACTGTCGGTTCGAGAGCCCTCGAAATGCCCGTGTGACAGGGGTATAATACTGTCCCGACGAAGGAGCGCAGCTCTTTTATACATATGCCGTGACGTCAATCATAGTGCAGCGCCCCTAGCGGGAGGAGCGGGAGTCAGGTGGTGGCTGCGGCCGCGCGCGACTGCGCCAGTTGGGGCCCAGCTTTTCTTCCGTGACGTCACGCGCCGGCGCAGCGCCCCTAGCGGGAAGAGCGGGAGTCAGGTGGTGGCTGCGGCCGCGCGAGTTGGGGCCCAGCTTTTCCTCCGGCTGTCGTGACGTCACGTCACGTGGTTTGGTGGCTGCCCGGCCGCGCCCATGGGCTGAACTGAGTGATTGCAATATGCTACGCATAAAATTGTTCAGCGTCCACGACAGAAGAGGGAGTAGGATCTGGAAGAAGCATGGCGTTCAGCGTGGTAAAGGCTTCGCGACCGAGCACCAAATGGAACGCAGTGAAGCGCGTCGTTTCTTGGAGCGCAGTGTTGTATGCGAACGTGATGTAAGGCAGTACCGGTCCCAGTTCGCATGGTCATCGTCGACATACATAGAAATCATATCGGCAATTATCTTGTTCAGCCGCTCAGTCAGTCCATTGGTTTGAGGATTAGTAAGCTGTAGTCTTGCGATGGCTGGTGCCACTCAGTCGAAGTACATCGCTCGTAAGTTCCGACGTAAATGGGGTGGTTCCCCTGTCAGCTATTACAACTGTTGGGGCTCCTTGATGAAGCAAAACGTTGTGAATGAAACAAATGTGCAACTTCGGCGGAGGTACAACCGGGAAGGGCCTTGGTATCAAAGTATAGCAGCTAAGATAGTGGCAACAGCATATACCTGTTACCCATGAAAGACGCCGGAAATGGGCCGAGTAAGTCCATGGCGACCTGTTGAAACGGGAGGCACGGGGGATCGATAGGCTGCAGGAGCCCGGCTGATTTAGTCGACAGCGTCTTCCAGCGCTGACACGCCAGGTTTGCATGTAGCGGTGGACAACCACAGCAAGCCTGGGCGAGTAGTACTTGTGGAATATGCACACCAACGTGCGGGAAAACCCGGGGTGGCCCGAAGGAAGGTCGTCGTGGTACGCACGCAGAGCTTCGTCACGAAGTTCTGCCGTGCTGGGTACCATCCCAAGTACGCTGACCCTGACGATATCCTTGACGCTTCTCCCCGACGCGCGGACGCTACACCTGTCCACAAAGCGAGTTGTCGCCTGCGAGGCCTGCAACCTGAGCTTGAGCCACTGACAAGGCCTGTGCGAGCTATGACTTGAACCACTGGCAGCCGGACAGGTCAGTACTCCGGCAGTGCCCCGCCGTTCGTCCTTCTTGCACCTAAGTCACCACCATCCTTCCAGGGCGACCGGTTCGAGGATGTAGAAGATTGGTTGGCCAGTTTTGACCGTGTTGCTGCATTCAACCAATGGGACGACGAGCGGAAGCTGATGAATGTATATTTCGAGCTTCAAGGCTCGGCAAAACGTGGTTCGACAACCACAAGGCGTCCTTTTCCAACTGGGCAGCTTTTCACCGTGAGTTCCTCGTCACATTAAGCTCCAGCGAGCGAAAGTAAAATATTGAAATTGCCCTTCGCTCCAGGTCACCGAAGTACTACGAGAGCGTGGCAATGTTTATTGAGGGCATCACCCGCCTCTTCAATCGGGCCGACTCGGCCATGCCCGAAGCTACAAAGGTACGACATCTTATGGGTGTGGTAAAGGAGCAGCTGTCTGCTGGCCTTATACGCGGCCTTCCGAGAACCGTCGCCGCCTTCGCCAAGGAAGATACGAGCATGGAGCGTTCATTGCAAAAACGGAGTGCCTATTACGGCCGTCAGGCAAATGTAGCGGCCGCTCACTACAGCACGTCCTTGCCAGCCCCCGGTGATGAGACGCTGTGAGAGCTTGTGCGGAGCATTGTCCGCGAAGAACTGCGACACCTCCACAGTTCTACAGGCGATGTCCTCCGTGAAAAAATCCGGTGAGCGGTGCAGCCACCTCCAGCACCACTATCGGAGCCGCACGTGATGTCCTACAGCGATGCCCTGCGCCGACCTGCCCCCGCGCCGCATGCATTTCCCCCCGTTGCCGGACCACGACCACACTAACGTTACCTGCGTCCCGTCGAGCAGTAGCAGAACCTGTGCCCTCCTTTTAGCAAAGCGCACATCTGGCGAACGTCCAACAATCGCCCGCTCTGCTACCACTGTGGGGAGCCCGGCCATATTCTGCGGATTATCAGTACCGGCGGATCAGTTTGAGAGGATTCCAACCGGACGCGCCTCAACCACCCTATGGTGAAAGACCACAGGCCATAGAGGAGTACCTGGCCACTCAGCTGCTGCCCCCTACCTCGCAGCGGCGCCAATCGCCATCCCTGAGGCACTTTGCTTCGCCCAGTCGGCCCTCATCCTCTGGTCAGTCCAGAGGCACGTCCCCTCACTGGGAAAACTGAAGACTGCGTCCTCCGGGGCTAGGGCCGCCGCCACTTCACAGAGTCAACAGCCTCCACCCGACGATTTGACGCGACGGCCCAAGCCGCGACAACCCGATCCAACAACCTGACCGACGTGCTGCGAACAATTAGTTTCTGCTAAAATTTTAGTAACCGCCAACAGTTCTGAAGTGACCGCACTCGTCGATACCGGCGCTGATTTTTCTGTGATGAGCAGGCGGCTCGCCACTGTCTCCGTAAGGTTCTGACGCCTTGGTGTGGACCCGTGATCCGCACAACAGGTGGCCATGTAGTGTCGCCGATCGGCGTCTACACCTGTCGCATCCAGATCCGCGGTCTTACCTTCACTGGCTCCTTTGCCGTATTACGTGACTGTTCAAAAGATCTCATTCTTGGCATGGATTTCCTTCAGGACTATGGTGCGGTCATCGACCTTCGGGAGCTCATGGTATCTGTTTCCGCCCAGCGAGCCGTTGAGACCAATACTGAGCCCAGCAGTGCAATGTTGCACGTATGTGACGACCACATAAGTCTCTCCGCGAGCCAGTAAGTTCGTCACAGTAGAGTGTAATGACAGCGCTGCCACTGTTGGCATCGCTGAAGCAAACATGTCGCTGCTACTCGCTCGGCAACTTTGTGTAGCTCGAGGCGTAGTAGAACTTGTCAACGGTCGCACAGACATCTTATTCACCAACTTTGCCCGTGAACCACAGCATTTAACAAAGTCAGGGGTCTCGCTAATTTTGACGAGCTTTGAGGGTGTACCAGGCAGGGCTCTTTGTCCACCACGCCAGACCTCGATGATGCAACAGCCACAGCCATTCCGACTGACGTAAACCCGCACCTCATGGCCAGTCAGAAACGCTGCGTGCAAAAACTCATCTATTCTTTCCGCGACTGTTTTGCATTAACTTCCAAGGTGCGACAGGCGCCGCTTACCAGCACCTCCATCAAATGTCACCGACAAACGTAGCGGGACGCGGGAACCACAGCCGCTTACTGGGACGAGGCTTGGCGAACAACCGCGCTCATTCAAGACAAACAAGACATTCTGCTAGGCGCTGGGAGAGAGGTTCGGCTACCAGGTGGCACCGGCAGAATATCAGCAGTGTGGCAATATTTATAATCACAAGCTAGTTCGAAAACCCGCATAGCAAAAAAGGGTGTAATGTATAGGTGCCGAAACACCGAAGCGGATCTATCTGTGTGTTTACTATTTGTTATCACTCCAAACCTTGCAGGAATTGCAGTCCTGAGTTGGAAAAAACTATCTTCTTGAGGAGTCGAAAGCACAGATTCAAGAGAGAGGTGGTGAAAGCCTATTATATCAGGAAAGAAGGGAGCAGATGCATCAGCGGGCCATCCATTATGCTTAGCAACGAGGAGCTCACTTTGCTAGAAGGATTTTTGTAGGCTCTTCGTTTTGTCGTGTACTACCTTCGGCATTAGGTGCTTTTCTTTTTGACGATATATGTGCTGTTATTTGCGTAGATTCCTGTTCGCAATATATACTTTTGATGAAGAGCCGAGCCTGTTTTTCACTTTTTTCACTTTTGTTCAATATATATTTGTTTCTTGTTGGTCATCGTATTTCATTATTATGGTTGCTGGTTGATCGGTTCCGGTTGCTAAAGGTTTTTGCACTCATCACGCCTTTCACCTTTTGTACCATTGAAGTGGCTTTGGTCTAAAATCTTCCATTTTTCACTCCTTTGTAGGAGCCGACATCAGATGCCACTTTGTTGATCTGCACGTATATTGCTGATGATTTCTTGGTTATTCCTCAGTTAATTCCGTTAGGTTTTTAGCATCTTGTGTTACCTCGCTGACATGTTACCAACATCTTCTTTGCATGTGTTATTTTACGTAGTTATATATCCCCTACAATGTCTCATGGGTGCTGTAGCTATTTGCAATAAATAAATAAATTCTTCACCTTTTTTCCACATTTCTTGTTGGTCACCTGGTTTCACTCCTCATGCGGTTGTATCATTTTCGGTTCTAAAGGGCTTGCTTGGTCATGATCGTTTTATTTTCATGCTGATGTAGAGCAGTTTGTTATATTTTTTTGACGTTGTTTGTGTGTAGCGTGGTTACTTATCGTGCTTCATGTATTAGATATCTTTCAGTGATCTGTTGTACTTCGTGCGTTGGCTTCGTGACTGGGAATACGTGATTGCACAGTTGTTACAGCCTGTTGGCTCACAAAAAGGCAGGTTTGATGCTAATAAAACTCAGTTGTAAGTTGGCGCTGGTCCTGTCGTGTATGTTTCTTTTTTGTCCCCGTATTTCGCACCGTTTTCTTTGTGAGAAACCTATGCAGTCGCCAGCATAATCAGGACAATAATGACAGAGGGAGTAGCGCACAGGAATGGGACATCCCGCGAGTAACGAAAGAGGAAACAAATAAAGTCTTACGAGCACTGCCGAACAGAAAACCAGCTGATTAAGATCAGATAACAAGAGGTCTGTTTAAGGGCGCAGAGAAGACTGTGCTAGACAAACTAGCCACCCTGTTTGCGCCATGCCGAAGAAAACTAACATCATCTTAATCCATAAGAAAGGGGACGTCGAGGGCTTGAAAATTACAGAGGTATTCAGTAAGGTAATCGCTAAGAGAGTCAGGACAACCTAACACTTCAATGAACCAAATAATCAGGCAGGCTTATGTAAATGCTCCTCGACAATAAATCATATTCACTCTATCAATCAGGTAGTAGATAAATGCGCAGAATATAATCGACATCTATATGTAGCCCTGATTACGAGAAAGCAATTGGCTTAGCCGAAACCTCAGCAGTCATGAAGGCATTGTGAAATTAGGGAGCAGAAGAGTGTGATGTAAAAATACTGGAAGATATAAATAGCTACTGTAAAGCTACAATAGTCCTCCATAAAGCAAGTAATAAAGATCCAATAAGGAAGGGTGTCAGGCAGAGAGACATGATCTCGCCAATGCTATTAACCTGTAGCAGCAGCAGCGGCCTTGCGCAGCAGGAGCAGCACCAGTTGTCGAAGATAGCGACGCCAAAGTGCCGGTGTCACGTGCTTCGCGACTTCCTTGGCCACCGTGTCAAAAGCTCTGGCATCCGCCCTCTTCCATCAAAAGTCCAGGTCATTCAAGACTTTCCTCCGCCTGCCTCAATCCGAAAGCTCCGTGAATTTCTCGGCCTTATCAATTCTTATCGCCGTTTCATCCCTCACTGTGCAGCACTCCTCAAACCACTGACGGACATGCTTCAAGGCAAGAAAACAAACCCCGCACAACTGACATGGTCTTCAGCTGCTCTGGATTCTTTCCAGGCCGCCAAATCAAAGCTATCCGACCTCGCTCTCCTTGCCCATCCACGCCCTAATGCACCCCTCCACCTCATGACCGATGCCTCCGACTCCGGCGTTGTAGCCGTGGATGGTTCTTGGAGCCCTCTATCTTTTTTCTCCCCCAAGTTTTCCGCTGCCGAAAGCCGCTACAGTACTTTCGGCCGTGAACTCCTTGCCATGTACATGTCCGTGCGACATTTCAAGCACGTGCCTCCTAGAAGGTCGGCAATTCCACATCGTCACCGATCACAAACCACTTATTTTTGCCAACAAATCGGGGAACGGTAAATTCTCGCCCCGTGAAATTCGTCGCCTTTCGTACGTGGCAGAATTCACGACCGACATCAGACATGTGCACGGTCTTGACAATGCCCCAGCAGATGCTCTGTCACGTGTTACCGCTTCCATCGTCTCTGCTGCTCTAACAGTGAACCTTGACTTTGCCGCCCTCGCACAAGCGCAGCAACATGACTCGGAAGTTATGGACCTTTGTAAGAACCCTCGTTCACTGGTTCTCCGTGAAATTCTCCCCCTTCGTGCCCCATCCCCATCATCTGCGACACCTCGACCGGCACACCGCATCCTTTGGTGCCCTCTGCCTTTCGTCATCTTGTCTTCGACGCCCTCCACGGCCTGTCCCATCCCGGAATTCGCACCACGCAGCATCTTCTCCCAAAACGTTACCTCTGGCCCGGCATCAACAAGGACGTGCGCGCCTGGGCGCGTGCCTGCCTGGCTTGCCAGCAGTCTAAAACCCAGCGACACACAACCTCTCCCGTCGGCTCGTTCCCTCTGCCGTCAGCCCGTTTTGACAATGTCCACATCGATATCCTGGGTCCCTGGCCACCTTCCGCTGGACAATCATATCTTCTTACTTGCATCGATCGGTTCATTCGCTGGCCCGAAGCGTTCCCTCTGTCTGACGCCACCAGTGACACCATTGCCAGAACCTTCGTCGCCGGCTGGGTCTCCCGGTACGGGGTTCCCTCGACCATCACCACTGACCGTGGCGCCCAGTTTGAATCTTCACTTTTTTATAACCTTATGACTTTACTTGGAACTTCCCGAATTGGAACTACTGCTTACAACCCCATCGCCAATGGTATGATCGAACGTTTCCATTGTTCGCTAAAAACATCCATCAAAGCCTAACTCGACACCACCCATTGGACTGCCTCCAACCGATGGTTATGTTCAGCCTCCGTGCTAAACTGAAACAAGATCTTCATTGCACTCCGGCAGAACTTGTCTTCGGCTCACCCCTGCGTCTTCCCGGTGAATTTTTCAAATCTACCGATTCGTCTACAAGCTCTGACCCTGCAGATTACGTAACGCAGCTTCGCAATTTTTGCCGCCATCTCAGAGCACCACATCTCCGACGCCAGTCTCGACCATCTTCCCATGTTCCATCCGAACTAGCGACTTGCACGCATGTCTTTGTTTGCCGAGACTGTCCGCAAGCCGCTTCAGCGCCCCTACGACGGTTCCTTCCGTGTCCTCGAAAGAACACCCAAGTTCTTCGTCGTCGACATTCATGGGCACAATGACACCATTTCAACCGACCGCTTGAAGCCAGCCTTCACAGAAGACGCCCCGCCCACTGGTCCATCATGTGTGCTTTCTCTGCCCCAACCGGCCGGCTGGCCTCCTCCGCCATCTTTCCCTGCCACTCCTCAGAAGCGGAAAGTATCGTTCCGGCTCCCAGCTTCACCGGACTCCTTCATTAGCGGGGAGGCCTCCTGTAGCAGCAGCAGCGGCCTTGCGCAGCAGGAGCAGCACCAGTCGTCGAAGATAACGATGCCGAAGTGCAGTCGAATTGAGCTCGCTCCTCGTACCGGTGTCCCGTGCTTCTCGGCTCCACGCCGTCAGACGTTCTAGCATTCCAGCCATTAAAAGCAATCATTATTCCTTCATCATGCTGGCCTCATGCTGATGGGCGCAACAAACCACCTGTTTGCAGGAGGTATTCACAGGCCTGGATTGAGAACAGTTGGGGACAAAAATTAATAGAGAATACCTTAGCAACTTTGAATTCACTGATGTGATTGCCTTGTTAAGTCACTCAGGACATGAACTGCAAAACATAATGATTTAGAGAGGCAGAGCAGTATTGCGGGTCTAAAGATTAATAGGTGGAAAACCAAAGTAACGTTCAACTGTCTCGGAAAGGAACAGCACTTTAGAATTGGTAGCGAAGTGCTGGAAGGAGAGAGGCATGATATGACTACTTAGGGCAGGTAGTGACCGTAGATCCTGATAACGAGAGCGAAATAACTAGAATAATAAGCATGGTGTGGAGTGCATTTGGCAGCTTTTCTGAGATCATGAATGGCATTTTACCAATATCCCTGAAGATAAAAGTATATAACACTTCTATCTTACTGGTGCCCACCTTAAGGGTTGAACTTAAGGACTTCGCAGCGAGCTATGGAAACAAAAAGGATATGTGTAACGTTAAGAGACAAGAAAAGGGTAGAGCGGGCCAGGGATCAAACACAGGTTAACGATATCCTAGAAAAAATCAAGAGGAAGAAATGAGCTTGGGCACTGAAAGCTTTTTTTCTGTGTGAGTTGGTACGTCCTGATTCTAGAATAATTAGCAGCGCTGACACATGTAACCACAGAACGAGAGACGAAACACAATAGACACAAGCGGCTGTCAACTGAATTTCATTCAAGGAAGGTTAACACCTTATAAAGGCGATGAACAGAAGGGAAAAGGTAAGGAGTAACACAATTGGGAAAGATCTATAAGACAGCATCGAGGAACACAGGTGCGAGCAAGCAACATTTTAGTTGGTTTCTGCTTGCTTTTTTTAGTATATTTTGATTTTTTCTGCTGCTTGCTCGAGCGTGCATTCTTCGATGCTGTAGCATCCCCGACTGTGTCGCTTCCATCCTTTTTCCATCTGTTCCTCCCCTTTGTAACGTGTTCAACTCCCTTAAATAAAATTCAGTTTCGTCTCTCGTTCTGTGGTTGCATGTGTTAGTGCTGTTTATTTTTTTCGAATCAGCCTTGGGCAGGGCACGAAATGCGAAGGCAAGATAACAGTCAGTCCTTAAGGGCAACAGACTTGATTCTAAGGTCAGGGAAGTGCAGCAGGAGCTGGCAGAAAGTTAGGTAGCCGGTTGAGGTTAAGAGGTCTGCGGGGATAGGGTAGCCACAGGTAAGTTGGTGACCGTTCATGTTGACTTCACAGCAAAACATACGAAACAACAGGTACAGGCGCCCGTCCCTGTCGTTTTGTGGCTTTCATCCTTGTTTCACGCTGTAAAGCCAGCATACACGGAACAGGGAGAGTTATGGAGGCCTGTGTTCTGCAGTAGGCCTAGTCAGGCTTATGATAATGGCGTTGAAATAATAACAATAATAATAAAAATAGACTTCATTTTTTTCTCTTTTACAAGAAAAAGAGTTGCCGCGAAATAGCTGCTTCGGAGAGCAGCTTGACGAGGCAATGGCTCCCTTATTGCAGTATACGGCATTTGGCTGCACAGGATACATCAATCGATTGAATTATTCACATCAATAAATAAAAATTGAATGACGTTTGAGGTAAACCACAAAGAAAATCAAGGTACGTCATGTAAAAAGTACTGATGGACATAGACAAACTGTTCATAAAAAAATTTGACGAATTTGCTGTACGGGAAAAATTGTAAAATCTTTTCCACGATTTCGTGACTGTTGATTAAGTAGAACAGGAAGCCTGTAGAAAAGCATCTGCTTGCCATAGTTTCTGCGGCTGCTAGTAATATGCCAACGTTATGGATTTCGGATGTTGTATTAACGTATTGCTGAAGTGCCGCTAATAATGTTATTGAGTTTTCTTTCTTGGTGAGGCCTTGTCTATATAGTACGGAAGATCGATAGTTATACAACTATGTCAGCAAAGCTGTATAGGACAAGTTGTCGGGCTAGTTGGTGGTGATTCCTTCTTTCGTTGACAGCGCTTAAAAAACACGGACAGAATACATAGAAGACGACGTCACAGGCGCTGAACTTTAACTTTATTCAAGAACACCAAAACATTGCATATATACCCTGTATCTCATCCTATAACTTTAGCCGTGCTTTTTGTTGGCTTCACATTTCTTGCTCATCCCAGTGTTCTTTATCCTTTTAATTATCCAGCGCACTTCATCTTCTGTGTTTAGCTGAGTTAATTGTTGGCTTTACCTGTTTTGCTAAATTTTTGTTTGCGTGCCCGATCACTATTGTGTTTTCGTTGGGTGTTCTTTTTCTTACCACTACGCCTTTCTCATTTTTCACTAAGTTTGATATTTGTTAGTGTGTATATTTTGGTTCAATGTTATCGGACCCCTTCTCGCAAATTCTTTTAGTCAAACCGCTCCACTATTTCGCGTGTCGGAGGTTTTACTTTTTTAAATGTCTTGGTAAAAGATATTTTTTTGTCTCATCTTGTTCTGGTTTTAGCCTGCCGTTTTAATTCTTTGGTTTTTAGCCCTTGTCATTTTAACACTACTTGTCATATCATTTCTATTGCCACGAGTGCATAAAATTTTCGCCGCTTGTTGACACCTGTGTTTTGGGTATATATGCAGTGTTTCGGTGTTCTTCAATAAAGTTGAAGTTCAGCGCCTGTGATGTCGTCTTCTACGTCTTCTGTCCGTGTTTTTTAAGCGCTGTCAACAAAAGAGTAAAGCTGTGTAGGGGGCTAGTTGGTCATACATACTCACTCAGACTGGGGAGCGCTGCAATAAAGAGAAGGGGACAACACCACATAAGAACACCACAAGACACGAGCGCAACGTCATATCGACAGTTCTTAGCTGTTTAAATAATGGCACGGCGTACGCTGCAAAAGGAGCATTAGAAATTAGCCTGATGGCTCTTTTTTGGAGCAATAATAACTTGGGGATATTTTCTCCAGTTGTGGTTGCCCACACTAGTGAGCAACAACTTAAAATTGAGGAAAAAAGTGAATTTTTATGAGGTGCACAAAAGATCCTCGGAGGATTTTTGAACGCGGAGCGTCGACAGTGGTGCGTCGTACAGCAGAGCGCTGCGTGTGCCAGCCCAGCGGTGCGCGTGTGCGCGTGCGAAGGGTGTGTGCGAGGCGATGGCGACAAAGAGCGTGGCGAACACGAGGAGCGGAGAGCTGACGCGTCAGAAAACCGACGTGTGAAGGAAGACAGCACAGCGGAGGTCGGGTCATTCAAGCGTGGAGGTGGCAGCCTATCAATCCTATCCTGTCCTATCAATCTCTAGCGCCTCTAATATCTCCCTTGTGATTTGCGAAGGATGCCGGTCGGTCGATAATTACAGATTGTGGGATGTCCGGAGCACCGTGGCTGTCACCCTCATATTCACAGTCACGGCAGTGAATTGCCAAAGTTGGAGAATTGCCAAAGTTGGGAATTGCCAAACTGTCTCCACTTAGTTGGGGACAGTTTCTGGAGGCAGATTGATCGCCTAAGAGCGAGTGGCTTTCCCCCTCCCCATCAACTTTGTGTTGTGGCGGAGGGCATCCTCAAGAAGCAAAAGGATAACAGTGGCAAAGTGGCAAAAAAAACAGATAAAAAGAGTGTCGTCTTGCCGTATATTCACACTTTGTCCCACAATCTCAAAAAGATTGCCCGGAGAATGAACATCAACGTGGTGCTTTCAGCACACCAAAAACTAACTAGGCTCTGTAGGCTGACGAACCCATCGGGAGAACAAGGTTCAGGCTGCAGGAAACGACATGCCAACAGGTATGTTGATTGTACTGAAGGCATCGTTTATAAGATACCACTGACATGCGACCGTTTCTACTTCGGTCAGAGTGGACGATGTGTGAATAAGCGTTCCGGAGAAAATGCCAACAATGTGAAAATGTGGGCAACTTTGGCAATTCACTGCCTTGACAGTGAATATGAGAGTGGCAACCATTGTGCTCCGGACTTCCCACAATCTGTAATTATCGACCGGCATCCTTCGCAAATCAAAAGAGAGATATTAGAGGTGCTAGAGATTGGTAGGATGGGCAGTGGTTGCGTAAGCACATCATCAATCGGCCTTTCAGAAAAGGAGATGATGTATCTGAGCGGGTATGAGTGACATGACTTTTTGTATGCTGCTGTCATTGTTAGTTTCTGTCTTCCCCCTTTCGATGTTCTTTCGATGTTTCTAATAAACATCAGTTGGAAGTTAGCGCTTGTCCTTCGTCTTTCTTTGCGTCCATGTGTTTTTTTCGCGCTTTTCGTCTTACAATGCATTGCCAACTAGCCTGCACCCACACCTTACTAAGCTTCATTTCTAGTACATCTGGCTCTTTTGTTTTTTGTGTTGACCTTCCCCCTTCCTACCCCCCATCAGCTTGATCAGCATAGCCATTTGTTGTGCGCGCTCGTACTCGTTCTGCATTCGCACCAGGACAATTCCGCCTGAGGTGATTCACCTTTTCGGTGGTTTTACACCGTCTACGGGCCACGGATCTTGGATTTTCTAGATGCTATGAGTGGAATGGCGGCGGCAAGTACGCTTCTGCAGAGGCTGCCTTTTCCATCGAGTTGAGCGGGGAGATTCTCGGCCTTCGGTGAAGATAAGAAGTTGGCAGGAATGCAGTCGCCTGGTCGACCAAACGTCTGAGTTTCTCTGGCGGAATATGCTCATCCACCTCCGTTCCAGTCAACAAGAAAAAGAGAGGACTTCGACAACCAGCAACGTTCACATTGCTGAAGGCGTGCACATTCCGGAGTTCGTACGCCGGACACATTCCCTGGGACCACAGTTTGCTGTGCAGCCTAAGAAATCTCGACCAGAGCTCCTTTCCATGGTGAGGCAAGTTTCCAAGCTAGCGTTGGACCACGAACGTGACCGATGTATTTCGGAGGGCGTGGACGTTCTAATGCCGGGCAATTTTTCATCTGTCAGTTTGCCTTTGAAGCGTGTCGAGCGCTATTTTAAGGAACAGGATCTGTGTGTTTTAGCAGCAGACAAGGACGGGAATTCGCTGTGATTCCTACCGTCTTGTTAAAAGAAAAGCTAAGCACGCGATTGAGGCGTCTTTGAAGCCGTTTTTGAATACGGGACTTTCAAAGATAAAAGCCCAAGCAAAAAGGTTGTGCAATAAGCTTGAGCTAACGAGACTCGAAAAACAAATTGAGAAAAGCAAGGCCAATACCCTCAAACTATTTTTCTCTGTAAAAACGCACAAAGTTGGCTGGCCCTTGCGCGCTATTGTCACAGAGCGGGGGACGTGGCAACAGGCGATTGCCTCTTTTTTGCACGTGGGGCTGAACCTCCTAAATGTTGACGATCATTTTTTGATAAGGAATTCGGATAGTGTCATTCAGTTTTTACATAGCCAGTGTGGGATGTGCTGCAAAGTTTTTTCTATTGACATAAAAGACCTGTTTTATTCTCTACTGCACGAAGGCCTACTGCAGTCTGTCGAGGAGTGCATTGTTATGTTTGGGGCTGTCAGATTTCAAAAGTCAGCTGGTGCGAGTGTAGGCGGGTTCCTGGAAAAGCTTTCTATATATCTACAGTCCACAGCTGTAACATGGTGCGATGACGTCTTCATACAAAAAGAAGGAATTTGCATAGGGTCGAGCATCGCTCCTATTTTGAGTGTATATTTTTAGCACAACTTGACAGGGCCTTGGCCGACTCCCTTACTGACTCAAAAGTCTAACGAACCTTTCGGTACATAGATGACTTTTTAGACATTTTAAATGTGAACGATCCTGGCTTTGAAGAGGGAGTAGCACGCACGTTAGCAATTTTTGAGGCCGGCCTAAAGCCGCTTGTTTTAACCCACGAGGTTCCCAATGGGTCGTCCCTTAGGTTCTTGGACCCGAGGCTTGTTTGTTCAAATTCGCATGTGTGCTGGGTATACGAGCCGCGAGGTAAGAAAGCGCTGCTGCCTTTTGCTTCGGCGCTTGTAAAACAAGACATTGTGAAAACCTGCCTGTCCAATGTCCTAGAAAAGTCTTGCATCACTTAGTTGGAGACAGTTTCTGGAGGCAGATCGATCGCCTAAGGGCAAACGGCTATCCCTCCCATGTACTTTGTGGTGTGGCTGAGGGCATCCTCAAGAAATCACAAGGGAGATATTAGAGGTGCTAGAGATTGACAGGATGGGCAGAGCTTGCATAAGCACGCCATCAATCGGCCTTTCAAAAAAGGAGGATGTATCTGAGCGGGTATGAGTGACATGACTTTTTGTATGCTGTTGTCATTGTTAGTTTCTGTTATCCCCCCTTTCATGTGCCTATATATCTTCTGATGTTTCCAATAAACGTCAGTGGGAAGTTAGCGCTTGTCCTCTGTCTTTCTTTGTGTCCGTGTGTTTTTTCGCGCTTTTCGTCTTACAATGCGTTACTAACTAGCGCGAGCGTGGCCCACATGGAGCGTTTTTCCGGGCGATTCCTCCGCGTCGACGGCAGCGGAGCACTTTTTCGCCGCTGGAGAGGACGTTTTCGCCAAAGCGTCGGGTTCTGGTGGAACAGATAAAATCGCCGACGCTGGGAGAGAACAGCAACAGAGGGCCAATAAGAGCCGGAGCAGGCGTCACGTGATTCTGGGCGGGGCCGCGCCGGTGGGGAGACTCTCTCGCATGGTGAATGCACGCCCAGACTGGCTCCCACATCGCAGGGACAGATCGGTATGCGCCCCACTGCCTTCTCCCTTTCTTCCTCCCCTGCTCCCTCTCCAAACCAGACTCCCTTCCTCTCAGCTCTCTCTTTTCTTCCCCTTCCCTGCGCCGCTCAGTTGCGGTGTGCAGTATTCTAGTTCACTATAGTGTGCAGTTACTGGGCTGCGTTCCCCCCCTTACCTGCCTACTCCCCGTACGAGCGCCCCCCCCCCCAAATTAATTAATAAATGCACGGCTCGCAAGCATTTCGCGGGCGAAAGCCAGCGGCTTCACTTCGCTTCCTGTGCATGTCTCTGATTTCAGTATGGATGGGGGCGCGCGTATCGCACAACTGGGCGGCAAAAAAACGCCGCTTGGTTACTGACCATGCGGGAGTGAATTCGTCGACCGCTGGCGTGGGCGGCAGGCGCGCGACACGATTTCGCGGGCAACTTCGACGGACGGACGGACGGACGGACGGACGGACGGACGGATGGATGGATGGATGGATGGATGGATGGATGGATGGATGGATGGATGGATGGATGGATGGATGGATGGATGGATGGATGGATGGATGGATGGAGGGAGGGAGGGACGGACAGACGGACGGATGGATGGATGGATAAGGCTTAATTACCCCTTTAAAGGGGCCATGACATGGTCGTTCTTCATATTGCAGCTTTGTGCTTCAGTAACTAATACAAAGCTTATGATTCAATTTCCGCAATTTTGCTGTCCTGGATGCGCTGTATATTCCAAAAAATTCGATCGAATTTGAGACCGGGGGACTCCTACCGGCAGCGACCTCCATATTGAATGCTCTGGTGACGTCACTAGGGCCTACACGGAGCGACGTCGTCTGCTTTCGCTGCTGCCATATGCGCTGCGAAGTCTCATTCCCCCTGTACTTTCGCGGGCGATTGAAGTATCAGACATCCCCCATGAGTGACTGGTGCCGAAAAAGCGATAATCACAGTAACGCAGTTTTTCTTCGGCATAGGTAGGGTCTGGTCACAATATAGGCCGTTGCGACGGCGATCAACGGTCGATGGGCTCGTCGGTATGCAAATGCTGTCGCTGACGCACTGGTCTGTCACGGTAGACCGACGACGACGGCAGCACGATCAACGATCGCGTATCGTAATAATGTTAAGAGTGAGCTTAGTGGGAACCAGAAGAGTGTGGTAGGGGACCAGTTGGTATGACATTCTATAAACTTAAGAGTTTTAAAACTTATTGAGCCTCATGCTAGCAACGGCGACATACGCAATGTGTGTGCACCAGCGAAGATGTGCTTTCAATCGGTGCCTGCGCATAGAGCCGATCGGCGAGGCAAGCGACACGGGCAGAAAACGCCGCACGACGGTGCCGCTCGTCGCTCGCCTCCGTCGCCTGGGCTTGTGCGGCCAAGCGAATGCTTCACGCCCGGTGAGGCGACGACCGGAAAAACTGTGCTTGTGTGCCTTATTCGTATCGAAAAAAGCGAAACGGGCAGCTACACATATCTTCACACTTTCTTACTAATCAGTGAGGAACTTTTGCCATATTCTTAAATTACGGTCGACGGTGGACCGCCGGCCCCTTTCGTGACGAGGGCTAGCGAGTACGCAGGATTCGTGTGTGCAATTTCGGCGGTTGCAGAGAGCGAATTCGCAAGTTTCAGCACCTGCAAATAGCTGTCAAGCGTAGTTTTGGCTACAGTGACCTCAAAGCGACGACTGCTTACATCGCAGGACGTGAGTGCAATTTATTTATTTATTTATTTAGTCCTCAAATGCCCCTTGGACAGAGGTTTTACGTGAGGGGTGGGCGGCTTCACAGACGATTTCAAGGGTTGGTGGCTTCACGAAAGAAAATTTGCAATGGCTGTCCTGAAATTTGTCGCACTGGAGTGGTGAACTGCTCCTTCAGGCTGATCATTCCAGTCTTTCGCAGTTTATGGAAAAACGAGTGAAGGTGCGATGATGTGCGCGCGTGCGGCGGGTGTACAGGCTTGGAATGACTGGTCCGGGATGAATGGCAGTGAGCGGGAGATATAACGCTGTTATCAATTGGAAAATGATAGAACTTATGGGAGATAACGAGCCTGGCTGTTTTACGTTGAGTTTCTAGATTGCGGAAGAAGGATCCACGATTACGTGAAGGACTTCCTGACCAACCGAACAGCCACAGTAAGACTGGGGGAGCTGCGAAGCGATGTCTTCACCACTCCAAGCAAAGGCACGCCCCAAGGCTCGGTCATCGCGCCCATACTCTTTGATGTGCGATGATCGGCCAGGCAAGGAAACTCGGCGAAACCCAAGGCATTCAACACGCGATGTACGCAGAAGACATCACGGTTTGGGTGACACAAGGGTCCCTGGGAGAAAAACAAGAGAGGCTACAGGAGGCGGAAAACTGTGTAGAAGAGTACGCAAAGAGGAGAGGACTAGCCTGCTCTACGGAGAAATGCGAACTCTTGAGAGTAGGAAGGCACCCCACCAAGGTAGCACTCGAGGTGAAGCTGGAGGGAAAAAACATTCCAGAAAGGGACACGATAAGAGTTTTGGGAATGTGGCTGCGGAGAAGCAGAAAATGTAGCCACATGATTTGCCTGCCCAACAAGGCAGCAGAGCAAGTGAGTCGCATGATAACCAGCCTCCCAAAGGAGATGCGGGATGAAAGAAGACGACACGCTGAAACTCGTCAGAAGCTAATACAGTAGAACCCTACTGTTACGTTCCTCACTGCTGCGTTTTCCCGGCTGTTACGTCGTTTTCGCCCAGTCCCGGCATAGCTCCCATAAGATCCAATGTATTGGGTACCCCGCTGTTACGTTGTAGCTGTGAAAACGTTCCCGCATGATACGTCGCAACCTGGCACCCCAAACCCGGCCGGGCAACGCGCGCCAACCGCCATTTTGACGAGTCTTGGTCAGGCTTGGCTACGGAATTGGCTACAAGACCATGGCCTCCGAGATCACCTCCTTGCACGCGTGTGGGTAATCTCGGAGGCCATAAAAAGCCGCACGCGAGTTGGAGAGATTGCCACTGCCTCATCAGCCGAAGCGAGTAAAACACGCGGGCCCGCTGCAATCCAGTCTTTCTCTTTCTTATTTGTGCGGTTCAACCCATCCGAGTCGTCCGTGTCATTCCGTCAACAGCTACGCTGCCTACGCCTCGTCAGGCCTCGCTAATCCAGTCTTTCTTGTTTGTGCGGTTCAACCCATCCGAGTCGTCCGTGTCCTCCCGTCAACACCTACGCTGCCTACGCCTCGTCGGGCCTCGCTAACACCGCGAGCGATTTGTCGTCCTTTGATGGCGTCGCGCAAGCGCAAGGCGCTTTCCCTCGAGGAAAAGCTGGATGTTCTCAACGCAGTCGACAGACAGCCAGCGCGGAAAAGAGCCGACATCGCCAAGGGTCTTGGTCTGCCACTCTCGACGCTTAACAGCATCGTCTTGAACCGTGCCGAGATACAAGGGAATGCCGCGCTCTTCGGCCCGAAAGCTAAGCAGGCTCGTGGCGCCGAGATCGTTGCAGACTCGATCGCGAGTGAAGCCTCAGACTGTGATGACAACGAGGAGCACGAGCCGCATGATTCCGGGGAGTTGGCGGACCCGAGCTTTGGAGAAGCCGTCGCGGCTCTGGACCTCCTCCGCAGGTACGTCGCACCTCAAAGCGACGCTGAGAGCAATGCGGCTTTCCAGGCCATCGAGAAACGCGTGTTTTCCAGCGAGCGGAAAAAACGGCAATCGACCATTCTCGATTTTTTTAAGACCTGAGCTCACTTGATGTCGAAATAAATTGCTTCAAGGCAAAGCTGCACTGTTTTCATTAATTTTCGGACCTTTCCTCACTGTTGCGTTTTCCCGGCTGTTACGTTTTTTCTTCGCGGTCCGGTAAAAGACGTATGAACGGGGTTCCACTGTAGTCAGCCGGATGACCTACTCGCTCCCGTACCACCCCAAGAACAAGGGTGAAAGGGAACAAGTAGAAACAATCCTAAGGAAGGCCTACAAGACGGCACTCCACCAACCGAAGAACACACCGAATGAAAAGCTGCTACAGCTGGGGATCAGCAACACCTTCAGCGAGCTGGTGGAAGCGCAGCTTGGAGCACAAATAGTAAGACTCAGAGACACGGCCACAGGAAGAGCGCTCCTGATGAGGTTAGGTCAATACATGAGCGGACGCCTCGATCGATATGCCGACGTACCCGACGACATCCGTAAGACCCTCCAGGTCAGCCCTACACCGAAAAACATGGATCTGAATCTCCACGCGGCCAGGAGACAGGTGCGGGCACATTAAGTAGAACGGCATCTAGCCAAGCTCGAAAACACGGTGTACACGGAGCAACATTGTACCCATGGAACAGGAAAATTCAACATGCATTAGAACAACAGCCGTAGTGGTAGACAACACAGGCAAACCGATTACCTGCGCAACCACCGGAAGCTATACGGTAGCTGAGGCGGAGGAGGTCGCCGTGGCGCTGGCGGCGGCTGAAGGCTACCGGAGAAACAAGTCACTATATATCCTTACGGACTCAAAAGAAGCATGCAAAAACTACACGAAAGGTAGAATCTGCAGAGCCGCCCTAAATATCCTCCGTAAAGTAGGGCATCTCAAACACAACACAACCCACTGGATAATCTAGAATCCAGCACACACGGGAATAGAGGGTAACGAAAAGATGGATACCTTAACTCGCGAGATCACGTACCGAGCTGAGCAGCCACAAACCCTGGGTCACCACTATACCGTTGAGATCTGATATTCGGAGATATTGAATTTTCACAGAGGAAGGAGGATTAGATACTCTCCTCCGCATAAGTCTCTAACACAGCAAGCAGCTAGTTGGCGGAGGCTGCAAACGGGTACTTTCTTTAACTTACACATCCTACACAAAATGTATCCTGCACAATTCAGGGACACATGCCCGTGGTGCGGGGCAACCCCCACGCTATACCATATCACCTGGGAGTGCGAACGCAACTACACATTCCACCAACACAAAACCCCGAGTGCGGAGCAATGGGAGAGCCGGCTCACCAGCTGCGAGCTCACTGTCCAAAGGGGACTAGTGCAGCACGCAAGCGAAGCAGCTAGGCTCAGTGGAGCCCTGGAATAAGGGCCCAACCATGCTGAAAGAAGTCAAGCATCGACAGCGATGAAGACAAAGACCGAACTGCCAATCTCTTAAGAGACCTTAATAAAGTTTTTCTCTCTCTCCAGATTGCGAAGATTTGTATTAGATTTTAGAGCTGTGACACTAGTATAGGAAGAATAGTCTAAAAATAAACCGAGCTGCCCCGTTTTGGATAGATTCAATGGAGTTAGAAAGATTAGTCTGATGAGGGTCCCAAACTGAGCATGCATATTCTAGCTTGGGCCTTATAAGGGTTTTGTAAGCAAGAGTTTTTATGGAAGGGGATCAGAATTTAAGATTTCGCCTTAGAAAGCCTAGAGTGCGGTTAGCCTCGTTAGATATTTTCGCTATGTGAGAGGACCATGCAAGATTGTGTGTTAAAATAAGACCTGGATATTTATAAGATGTCACAGAGGATATAGCTGTGCCACAAAAAAATACGTGGGCACTACGTGAGAACGGCGGTGGTGAAAAGTAATTAAAGACAGTTTGCTGACATTTAAAGACATTAACCAAGTTTTACGCCACTTTTCTAATGTTTGTAAGTCACGTTGAAGAACGAGGACATCTGAACAATCATTAATCGGTCGGTATATAACACAATCATCAGCAAACAGACGGATGTTAGAAGATATCTCGTTAGGGAAGTCATTGATGTAGATTAACAAGAGCAGTGGGCCCAGAACGAAGCCCTGAGGCACACCAGAAATCACAGGAGACAACGGAGAGGAATGGTTATTTTCGAATACGAACTGATGACGGCCAATTAAAAAACTACGTAAACAGTTACAGACTAGGGGATGAATGATTTAGGCGTGAAAGTTTCAAGGAAATTCGATTATGAGGAACCTCCTCAAAAGCTTTCTCGTAATCTAAATACAGTGAATCTACAGGTATGTTAAAGTCTAGGTGGGAGCTGATGTCACTGATGAAAAGTACAAGTTGTGTATCGCAAGATAAATTGTTAAGGAATCCATGCTGACTGGAATGGAAAAAGTTGTTACAAATAAGAAAATTCATGATTTGGCTAAAAATGATATGCTCCATCAACTTAGAACAAATGCTAGTAATGGAAACTGGCCGGTAGACAAGACATTTTCATCATGATCCTGATGAGGATCCAATCCAGCGGCACCACTCCAGATGAAAGAGACTGTTGAAAAATTTAGCACAGGATGACACTGGTAATTCCTTTGGTGTTTTTGAGTACTTTGGCGTTGATGTCGTCGACCACAGCAGATGAGGTCAGCTTCAGTGATTCGATTAACTTGCAAATGCCGTGAGGTTCAAAAGCGATGTCTGGTATGCCAGGATGTTGAAGGTTAGGAAAACAAGGGAGATTGCCTTCCGGTTTTTTGGTGAAAACTGAACAAAACACAGAGTTTAGAGGGGTTGCAACTTCGATATCAGAGATAGGAATGTCGTTTTGGTCAAGTAATCTTATGGATTCCTTCGGGCATGGATCTATAACCTTCCAAAATTGATGGGGGTTAGTACACGGCATATCAGGAAGTGAGGTAGAAAAGAAAGATCGCTTAGTTTTTGTAGCTAGACACTGGAACATTTTATCAGCTCTGCAGTACTTTTCCCATGCGCGTGAAGTGTTACTTTCTTTGGCGATGCGCTAGAGTCGTTTCTTTTTATTGTTGAGACACTTTAATGTGTTATTGAACCAGGGGGAACACGGCCGTTCAGTTACGGTGATTGTGGGAATATGGGGTTTGATTAATTCCTGCATTTTTTATTTAAAAATTAGCCAGTTATCTTCAACGGAATGACAGGAGAACGTATCAAGGAAAGAGAAACTAAACTGAGTTAACTTTTCATTCAAAGCAATGTAATCACCTCTGTTGTAGAGGCTTATTTTCTTCACTTTTTTCCGGTACGCTATATGAGATTGATGAGTAGCGTGAATTACGGCATGATCGCTGAGCTCGGGCAAAAATGTCAGCGCAGAAATGTTATCACGATGTGAGGTGAACAAACGATTGAGCAGACTGGAAGACTGATTATTATGCCTTGTTGCGGTGGAGATAACCTGTGACAAGCCAAACGTACGGCACGTGTTAAGAAATTCACTTTCGGTGTTGTTTTTCGACATTGTTAGTGCTATGTCCGACCACGTTATTGCAGGAAAGTTGAAATCCACGAACAAAAGGATTGGTGTGCTAGGAAAGAGATGTGCCAGAGTGGAAAGTGCCTCGTGGAAAAATGGCACAAAGCTTGGATCGGCATCTGGGGGTCAGTAACATGCTCCTAGTATTAAAGGTGGGTGGGAAATTTTAGTGCAAACGAACAGTATTTCCAACGGAGAGGAGATATCAATTTCAAAGCAGTGTAGACAACAGTTAGTTGCTATTAACACTCCTCCACCACTCCTCTCGTCGCGATCACAGCGGAAGATATCAAAGTTAGGTAAAGCAATCTGACGTTCAGAATTGGCGATGGCAGATTAAGGGGGAAGTGTCGATATGTGACCCGGTCTGCATAGCATGTGCAGAATGCAGCCGGCAGCAGCCGTCGGCATCGACTGTGGACAACAAATCTGTCTGTTTTCATAGTTCAAGTAATATCCGCACGTATTTTTAGCTACACCGATCCAAAATTAAATTTCCTTGTTCTTCCTGGTTTTGTGTTCGCGCTGCTTATAGATATGGATCGCCACCAACTAGCCCGGCACATGGTATTAGATGTGTAGGCCATGGAATGCAATTGCGGAGACACCAGGATTCTATACACCGCAACAGACACACGACCGTGGGAGGTTTCGACACAAGACGTTACCAAATATCAACGAAAAATCAAGGGCGCAGGTGTTATTTTGCAGGCAATAGGCATAAGCTCTAGCTCTGTACATTGAAGAAACAATACATGAAGAGCGCTGTGCACACTGATCTTCAAGATTCAAGGAACGCATAAAAAAGCCTACGTCTGGGCACGCATAACTTAGCAGGGTAGATGTGTAGCCATATGTATGAGCAGTGCGAACACAAAACCAGGAAGAAGAAGGAGAAGATAGTGTCACGTAGAGGTGACGGCAGTTGAAGCAGCGATGAAGACGGACGAAAGGGTCTTCTAAAAGAAAACTTTATTTGGCTGACTTGCACCCAAAATGGACTGAATCACTCGGCGGCGGCGAAGCAACAAGCATGCTCGGCGGTCGTCGAAGAGAATGCCCGCAGCTGTCGGCCGTGCTCAATTTAAAGCTGATAGCGAAATTTCGAGATAAAGAGTGCAAAGTTACTAGAACATTCCGGAACAACGTAGAATCAGCTCTGCCTGGCTGCGATCAATCTAGATAAATCTAGTCGCGTCTTGCGTCGCAAACGAAGCGATAAAGTGGTGTGGCGGCAGATTTGAAAAACGAACACTGCAAATATTCGCGGCATTACTCCCCTTTCAAAGAAGCATCGACACGAGGCATTAAAACAAATAATGTGACTAGTAATGAAAAAAAAACGGATCTTGCGAAAATAGAGCATGGAAATGCAGCGGCCTTTAGCGCGCATAATATGGCTTCAGACGGACTACATGGACAACTTCTGGTCGTACGCGGCTTAACTGGGATGCAGTCATTGCGTCAGGGATGGCTACATAATTCAGTCCACCCAGCCGACGAAGAACCTTGTACGGGCCGAAACAGCGGCGCAAAAGCTTTTCATTCAATCCACGGCGGCAAATGGCCGTCCACACCAAGACTTGGTTTCCTGGCTTGTATTCCGCGTTGCGTCTTCGTAGGTTGTAGCGTCTGGCGTCGGACCGCTGCTGGTCTCTGATCCGTAATCGGGCAAGCCTTCGAGCTTCTTCTGCGCATTTAAGGTAGGCGGCAACGTCGACGTTCTCTTCTTCTGTAAGGTTGGGCAGCATGGCGTCTAGCGTGGTCGTGGCATCCCTGCCATGGACGAGCCTAAAAGGCATCATCTGGGTGGTCTCCTGCACTGCGGTGTTGTAGGCGAAGATGACGTAAGGCAGGATGACATCCCAGGTTTTGTGTTCGGCATCGACATACATAGCGAGCACATCGCGAAGGTTTTGTTCAGGCGCTCGGTCAGTCCGTTGGTCTGCGGATGGTATGCAGTTGTCCTCCGGTGGCTGGTTTGGCTGTAGCGCAGGATGGCTTGCGTTAGTTGCACCGTAAATGCTATTCCTCTGTCCGTGATTTGCACATCGGGGGCGCCGTGTCGAAGAAGAATGCACTCCACGAAAAATTTGACGACTTCTGCTGCTGTTCCGTTCGGTAGGGCTTTCGCCTCGGCGTAGCGGGTCAGGTAGTCGGTCGCTATGATGATCCACTTATTTCCAGATGTTGACGTTGGAAAAGGGCCACGCAAGTCCATGCCAATCCGCTGAAAGGGCCTTGAGGGAGGTTCAATCGGGTTCAGAAATCCTGCTGGTCGTGTGGGAGGAGCCTTTCGTCGCTGACAATCTCGGCATGTTTTCACATAGTGTGCGACATCGGCAGACAGTCGGGGCCAGTAATACTTGTCTTTAATGCTGCGGAGGGTGCGAGTAAACCCGAGATGTCCAGCTGTCGGCTCGTGGTGTGAAGCCTGTAGAACTTCTTTGCGGAGACAAGTAGGTACAACAAGGAGGTAGGCTGTTTTGTTCGCTGTAAAGTTCTTCACAAGGACCTCATTCTGCACACAGAAGGAAGACAGTCGTCGCTTGAATGAAGCAGGGGGTGAAGAAACCTTGCCTTCCAGGTACTCGATGAGGCCTTTTAGGTTGGGGTCCGAGCGTTGCTGCTGAGCAAAAGAGCTGGGGCTGATGGGTCCCAGGAAGGCGTCCTCATCGTCGTCCGCCGGCGGTGCATCTACAAGGGCTCGTGAGAGGCAATCGGCGTCACAGTGCTTGCATCCGGACTTGTAAACGACGGTGACGTCAAACTCCTGGAGACACAACTCCATCGAGCGAGTCGGCCAGAGGGGTCCTTCAAATTGGCAAGCCAGCAGAGCGCGTGGTGGTCGCTGACCACCTTGAACGGCCGTACGTAGAGGTAGCGGCAGAATTTCGACGTAGCCCAGATGACGGCAAGGCACTCCTTCTCAGTTGTCGAATAGTTAGCCTCGGCCTTGGAAAGGGAACGGCTAGCGTATGCGATGACTTTCTCCAGCCTGTCGCTTTTTGAACGAGGACGGTGCCTAGTCCCAAGCTGCTTGCATCGGTATGAACTTCAGTATCGGCGTTTTCATCAAAATGTGCAAGGATCGGTGGGGACTGTAAACGACGCTGAAGTTCCTTGAAGGCTTCTGCTTGTGGCGCTTCCCATTTAAAAGGCACGTCTGCCTTCGTCAGTTGGGTCAGGGGCTCGGCGATGCGCGAAAAGTTTTTCACAAATCGTCGGTAATATGCGCACAGTCCGAGAAATCTGCGCACTGCTTTCTTATCGGCCGGTGGTGGAAACTCTTCAATAGCAGCAGTTTTCTGCGGGTCTGGGCGTACTCCTTCCTTGCTAACGATGTGGCCTAGAAACAGCAGCTCTTCGTAGGCAAAGTGGCATTTCTCTGCTTTCAAGGTTAGGCCAGACGACTTGATTGCGTCTAGTACTGTTCGAAGTCTTTTGAGGTGCTCTTCAAAGTTCGAGGCGAAGACAACGACGTCATCTAAATACACCAGACAAATTTGCCACTTCAGGCCTGCCAGCACTGTATCCATTACTCGCTGGAACGTCGCCGGTGCAGAACAGAGACCAAATGGCATCACCTTGAACTGAAACAGCCCATCCGGAGTGATGAATGCTGTCTGCTCGCGATCTCTTTCATCGACCTCAATTTGCCAATAGCCGCTCTTGAGGTCCATCGATGAGAAATATTTGGTGTTGCAGAGGCGGTCTAGTGTGTCGTCGATGCGGGGGAGGGGGTAGACGTCCTTCTTTGTTATGTTGTTCAAGCGGCGGTAATCCACGCAGAATCGAAGTGCGCCGTCTTTCTCACTAGAACAACCGGTGCCGCCCATGGGCTGTTTGAAGGCTGGAAGACGTCGTCGCGAAGCATTTTTTCGGCTTGGTCCCGGATGGCTTGTCGTTCTCGTGGTGACACACGGTAGGGGCTTTGACGGAGAGGTCGGACGTGTTGATCCGTTATAATGCGATGCTTGGCAATTGGCGTCTGTCGCACCTTCGGCGATGTCGAAAAACGCTCACTGTAGCTTTGAAGCAGATTGCGGACCTGGTCTTGTCTGTTCCGGTGCAGGGCTGGATTGATGTCGAAAGTGAGCGAGTTCTCTTGGTCGGGCGAATCTTCTGCGGAGGGGTCGGAGAGGGCGAAGGAGTCTCGTACGTTTGATATTTCGTCGAATAAAGCAATCGTCGTTCCTCTGTTAATATGCCGGTATTCTTCCCTGAAGTTAGTCAGCAGTACTTCGGGCTGGCCATTGCGGAAATGTGCGATGCCTCTTGCGATGCTGATTCCTCGGTCTAGACGCAACTGCATGTTCCCCTCGATAATGGCTTCAGCGTTAATGGCTTTCGTGGCGCCTACGGTCACGATAACGCTTGATTGGGGTGGGACGCTCACTTCTTACTCCAGGACACTCAGGGCAACGTGAATTTCCCCAGTTTTCATCGAAGCGATGGCAAATTTGTCCGTCGAAAGCGTGATCTCCTTGGATCGGAGGTCGATGATCGCCTGTTGCTCGTTAAGGAAATCCATACCCAAGATCACTTCGCGGGAGCATTGCGGTAGCACAACAAGGGTGGCAGGATATGTATGTCCTTTGACAGTCACTCGCGCTGTGCATCGCCCTGATGGCTTAATGAGGTGGCCCCCTGCGGTGCGAATTTGTGGGCCGTCCCAAGTCGCTGTGACTTTTCTCAGCTGCGCAGCGAATGTTCCATTCATCAACGAGTAATCGGCTCCTGTGTCGACTAGAGCGGTAGCTTTCCGGCCGTCGATAGTCACTTCTAAGTCGGAGGTCCTGGCTCTTGCATTGCATGTCGCTCTCGACGTCGGGTCACGGCTTTTTCGCGTATGCGAGTCACGGGAGGGGCGTGTAATCGAAGCTATTCTGGGTGGCGGCGTCGTTTTCAAGGCAGCCTGCGTCGTGGTCGGGGTTCTCATTTTGTGCGGCGTCGGTGCAGCGAGTGCCAGTTCTTCATGCAGCGTCGCGGGTCCAGCGTCTTCATGGGCCGTGGTCGATGGAGGATCTTCGACGTTTCGCTCTTGAGCAACCTCACCTCCCGAGGTTGCTGCCTTTAGTTTCCCCTACGGGGGCTGGGAGACCTTCCTCGTACCGCGGCTGCGTAGCTGCGGCGTGGCGACGCAAAGCGCGAGTTTCACGGCGATAATGAGAGTGTACTCTTCTCGACGCAGGTACTCGTCGATTTCCTGCGGACGTTGTCCGAAGCGTGGTCGTGGGGCGTTAACGGCAAATCCTCGAAGACCGATACGTCGGTACGGGCAGTGACAAAGAATATGGCCGGCCTCACCACAATGGAAGCACAACGGCCGGTTGTCGGAAGTCCTCCAGGCGTCGCATTTCCTGGGGCTTGAGGGTCGGTCATAGGCTGGGCGGGCGGGGGCTGGGTGGTGGCGTTGTGGAACAAGTGGCTCATCTCGGGGAGGATGTGGGGGTTGGCGTTGGGGCTGAGCAGTCCTTACTGCAGCGGCTTAGGTCATGGCCTGGGGTTCTGTGGCCGTCGGGGTGCCAAGTGCCTGTTGCACTTCTTCCCGTACCACGTCCATCAGAGTCGCTGCTTGTGGCTGTGGTGAGGATGGCAGTAATCGGCGTAGCTCCTCTCGGACGATTTCGCGGATAAAAGCTGTCGCTGGTGGTGGCCGGCGTGTCCGAACGGATTGCACAGGCAGAGGAAGGGCGGTTGTACTGCCGAGCTCGGATGTCGAGGGTCTTCTCAAACGTGCAGGCTTCTTGCATGAATTCCTCGACTGTTTTTGGCGGCTGGCGGACGAGGCTGCCAAAGAGTTGTTCTTTTACGCCGCGCAATAAAAACTGAACTTTCTTTTCCTCGGTCATACCGGGGTCGGCGCGGCGAAATAGGCGCTTCATCTCCTCGACGTAACCACGGACGGGCTCATTCGGAAGCTGGATCCTGGACTCCAGGAGTCGTTCGGCTCTTTCATCACGACACTGGTGAATACCTTCAATAGTTCTCTCTTGAATAGCTCTCATGTCGTAAGGGGCGACTCGTAGTTTTCGTACCACGTGCGTACGGAGCCATCCAATGCGAAGAACACGTGTCCAATTTTTGCCGCATCATCCCATTTGTTGAATGACGCCACACGCTGAAATTGATCCAACCATTCTTCGGGGTCTTCGCACAGAGATCCATTGAAAGTTGGCGGCACCTGCGGCTGCTGTAGTATGATCGGTGTCGACATCTTCGACGAGATTGCGGTGCTCGTAGCAGCGTCTTTTCGCTGTCTGGTGCGGTCCGGCAGTTTCCCGAACTGAGGCTCTTCTCCCTGGAGACATCGGCTGGCTCGCTGAGCTGCTGGCTCGTCCTCGGGTGCGAAGCGCTGAGGGCTGGCTTCACGACTTGAAGGGGGCGTCTGGAACTCCCTCCACCAGATGTCACGTAGTGGTGACGGCAGTCAAAGCAGCGATGAAGACGGACGAAAGGGTCTTCAAAAAGAAAACTGTTTGTTGGGCTGACTTGCACCCAAAATGGACTGAATCACTCGGTGGCGGCGAAGAGACAAGCGTGCTAGGCGGTCGTCGAACAGAATGCCCGCCGCTGGTGGCCGTGCTCAATTTAAAGCTTATAGCGAACTTTCGAGATAAAGAACGCAAAGTTACTAGAACATTCCGGAACAACGTAGAATCAGCTCTGCCTGGCTGCGATCAATCGAGATAAATCTAGTCGCGTCTTGCGTCGCAAACCAAGCGATAAAGTGGTGTGGCGGCAGATTTGAAAAACGAACAAACACTGAAAATATTCGCGGCAATAGTACAGAGCACCCAGAAATAGTCAGCGCTCTGTATAATCTTCTCCTTCTTCTTGGTTTTGCGTTCGCGCTGCTGATACATACGGAACACTACCAACTAGCCCGGCAGATGGTATTAGATGTGTAGGCAATGGAATGCAATTGCGGAGACACCAGGATTCTATACACCGCAGCAGACACACGACCGTGGGAGGTTTCGACAGAAGACGTTACCAAATATCGACGAAAAATCAAGGGTGCACGTGTTATTTTGCAGGCATTAGGCATAAGCTCTAGCTCTGTACATTGAAGAAACAATACATGAAGAGCGCTGTGCACACTGATCTTCGGAATTCAAGGAAGGCATAAAAGAGCCTACGTCGGGGCACACATAAATTAGCAGGGTAGATGTGTAGCCATATGTATCACCAGCGCAAACACAATACCAAGAAGAAGAAGGAGAAGATAGTACAGAGTGCTCTGTACAATATTATCCTTCTTCCTGGTTTTGTGCTCGCGCTGCTGATACATACAGATCGCAACCATCTAGCCCGGCAGATGGTGCTATGTGAGTATGATGTCAGGGAATGAAATGGCGGCATAGTTCCGGTTTCTCGAATTCAAAATGGTGGCCTATGAAATTGGTTGTGCCCTCTCATCCCTTCCCCCCCTAACTGCTATACGTGCATATATTCGTTCCACTATAAATACTGCCACAACAACGGGCCCAGGGACAGTTGTATAACGAATCTGGAAGGCAAACAAAACCCTATGGGTTGTGGTATAGAAATAAACCACCAATTACATAATAGGTAAACATCATATACATACAATTACTAATTGAACCGTTACCATTACGCGCTGCAAGCCGAATTCTAGACCCACCTTGACCCCCCAAACGAAGCAGGTTCTTGAGGGGGTGTAACTCGACAATGGGTAGACGTTCATCGTAATTTCTCTGACAGATGGCGCCAGGCGGCGTGCGTGCACGCGTAGCCGAGCATGGTGGCAATCCACACTGTTTCAAATGGTATTCCATTTCTCGAGACGAGCGGTACGTACTTCGTTTTCTTCATTTAGTAAACCAAACAGCTAACCCTTGTTACTTCAATGTCTTCCAGATGGTGGCGGCCTTTTTTTCGGAAATGTGATTTGAGGGCGGTCCACTTACATTCGAGTTGACTTATTCATGTAAATACGGTGTCTCATATAATAATAATAACTTCTTTATTTCCACCAGTGATGCAGGAGACTGCGAGTAAAAGTCGCTTTAGAGGCAAGCGACTTGACTAGAGCCCGCAGCCTCCTTTACAAGGCAAACAGCGATTGAGCAGGAGGTATACATAGCAATTGACCACATGTGAAATTTGCACAAAAAATAAATGCAAAAACGCAAATTACCTGAAAAACGCTCTTCAATTATTTAAGAAAGATTGAGTGACAAAGTGTTGACGTAAAGCTCGTACATCAGTTATATATATATATATCAAGACTTGATTTCAGAAACAAATGGGCGGTTAAGCAACAAAATTTATCCAGGAATTCACATTCCATATATTTTAGGATCAACAGTGATACGCCACCTCCTCGTTTAGGCTGGCGGTTCAAACAGTAACTTTTAAAAGCTGGTATGCTGAATGTGTCGGCCTCTGTACAAAACCATGTTCCCGTGAACAACACAATGCGAATCGGTAACTTCACTTCAGCAAGAAAACACTCGATGTTAACTTGCTTCCCTCTGTCTGATCGCAGAATAAACTGAACAAAGTTTCGACATTGCTGCGAAGTTTTAAAATGAAAAGCCAGGTCCGATGCACAGACTGGACTTTGCAGAAAATGAAGCATTGAAAACTAAGGAAAAAAATAAATGGCTAAATATCAAAATGGTGATCACATCATGCGTTAGCAAGTTTAGCAAAATCCTCTGGACTACAAGTGAAATAGCAGTCTTCTCTTCCTCTTTTCTAATAAGTACACGACCACCGGCATGACACGCGAAGCGATAGCCATTTGCTGCTGCCCAGTCCCGGCTCAACTGCACGAGGTTTCTGTTGTACTCCGTCAGGTTTTTCGAAATGGAGACAGAACAGTTGGCCTTTCTCAAAACTATACGGCCTTGAAGCCACTTGTCATGAAGCGCTTGGTGTGAGAAATGTACAAGAATTGCAGGTACTTCCCCGGTTTAGCAGGGAGACGGTGAACATTATCAATGTCACTCAATTTAAGCTCTTGCCGTAGGTGGTGTCCAATATGAACGAGCCGCAAAGCATGCTGGGTACTCCGACTTCAAGGTCGTTCGGCGAGATGCGTGTGTACAGCACTTTGCTCGAAATGCGGAATTGATAAGCTTGAATTTGGCTCTTCATACGCGCGAATAAATTTGTAAAAAAGGTGAGCATGCTGTATGTGCATTATTATGTCTGCGCTCAACGTTTAGTATTTGAATTAATGGTGAAAAAGCGTTGCAAGTGCAAACATTGTTCGCGCAGAAGCTTAGGACGCTTCATTCACTCGCTAAAAAGTTATCCTGTTGTTAATCGGCTGCTGCATTGATCTCAAATATATGTTAGCGTACATATTTCTGAGATGATCCCCGCTATGAGGCGCTGAATATATGGACTACCAGCAACCGTAGGCTAGCATTACAAGCGCACTGCTGCGTATATTGCAACAGAGAGGCTGCGACGGCGAAGAGCTTGCATCATGCAAATCCTCGGAGGACTTGAGGTGCTTTTTCTACAGAAGCCGTGGTGGCCAAGTGGGTAGGCCACTCGGCTACCGAGTCGGAGGAACAGAGTTCAATCCGGGACGTGGCAGCAGCATTTCGATGGCGGCGGAGCACGAAAGGCGCCGTTTGCTGTGCGATAGAACCCGTCTAAACTAATCCGGAGCCCTTCACTACGGCGTCCCTCATTCCCCACGTATCGCTTCTACACTTAACACCATACAATTTACAATATTTTGTGATTTTCTAGTGTACAAAGCTTTCATGTGCACTGCATCAAAGCTGCAAGGATTTCTTGCCACGCGGTAGCACCGGACCTGCGTTGCCTACAATCAAGGTAGACCGCGTCTTAGTTGCGCTAAAACTTGCACATGCGGCATGTTGAGCTCCTTCTATTGTACTTAGCAATGCTTCACAGCCTTAGCAAAGGTGCACAATCTGTTTTACTGTCAGTTATGTTCTTGTCAGCTCAACATCTTTTCTCGAATATTTGCTATTGCTTATGGATTAATTACTGCCCTAGCTGGCAGTCATAACTGTCTCAAGCAACTGAATTTCAGTTGGTGTGTAATGCAAAAATGCAACTGCATGACAAATGTCTTGTATTTTCAGCACTACTGTATTCTTTCTGCCAGTACGAATTGCACCGAGCATGCGCCTAGACATTGTGGCTGGAAACCTCTACTAATGTGCGTCAAGGGCATGGATAGGCAAGTGACATAGCAGCTATTCCAGCACTGAGAGAGGTGCGCCCATTTACTGAGGCTTCGGTACGTGCACAAGAACCTCACTCACACACAAAATTAGCCATGCAATGCTTTTCACAGCCTGCATGGTGGTCTGGGACATTACATGCATTTACATTCAACTTGCTGCTCTGAATGTTAAGAATTCCTGTGTTTGATTTCCCAATGCTCGTTGCTGTTTTATGTAGATAGAAAAGAGGTCCTAAAATAAATGCCTTGCTTTATGGCATCTTTTGAATTTTCACTACCTTCAGAAAGTAAATCAATGTGGCTTCCCATCAAGGCAGAGGAGAGCCTGTAGCCATTTTGCTGTCGTGTACGTAGTGTTCGGAGCCTGGTCGAAGAAGAAACACTAGCCAACGTAGGGACAGATGCCACCAATGCCTGCACCTCAGCTGTTGGTGCATATGTACAGAAATGTTGAAAGTTAAAACTCATGCATTGTATGCAAAGTGTTCAAGGCAAGATAGGTAAGTAATAACACAAGCAGCTAGGCAGACGATTAGCTTGCCTTCTGTTTTTTTAATGAAAATGCTAAGTGTAAACAAAGCATCAGAGCATGCTGCACCTTTGCTACAGGCACAACATAAATAAAGTCAGGTACAAAGAGAAAATAGAAAGCAGACCACATCCAAAAGCAGAACTAACTCTTCACATAGGCAGCTTTGCTTTTTAACTGCAAACTAAGACAGTTCATCAGCCGTCAATTGCGAACTTCTTGTCATGTGGGTAACAACATCTGATATATCCTTTGTCTTGCAAAAACTCTTGCAGGCACAAATTATACAGCACAGCATGTAATAAATGATTTTAATGCAGGAGATCTGAGTGACAAATAGTAAATTATAGTAAACAGCATGGTAGAGCGTAAAAAAATCATGCTTCGGCTTTTCCAGCACACACAGAGGCCTGATCGAGTTGCTTTTAGCATTTTCTGCAAGTTCCTTTGACTAAGTCTTGTGCGATGATGAACGAAAGGCACTCCCATCCAGTTTTAGTTTTGGCGTGAACAGTGTGGAATAGCTTGTATGTTAACTGACTTTGGTAAACTGTCTTTAAGACACTGGTGATACCAAAAGACCTGGAATGTCTGTGAACCCAATGTGTTCCTTGGCCTTTTAAAGATAACAATTTTATAGCATGCTTATTAATCTTTATTAGGGGTGTGCGAATATTTGAAATTTCGAATACGAATCGAATATGTTTGATATTCGATTCGTATTCGTATTCGAATAGTGATATTCGTGAATTTCCGAATACTCGCCAGCGATTGTATAATGCGCATACTTTCATAAATTCGACCGCGGCAAAACCACAATATCTGGGAAAATTAGCCGATATTCGAGTTAAAAATTGCAGGAAAACAATACAGAGGTCCTATCCCCTTTCTTCTCCGCCGTTTAACACGCGGACCGACCGCATCCCGACGACCGCATCCCGAGACTTTCCCCAAGTGGGCTTTCCCACGTATGACCCGTGCTGCGAACAAGATGGCCGATGGCCCTCTTCGAGCAATCGCAAAGCGAAATCGCGCTTTTTTAATCCTTCAGTAATACGTTACATATTTAATACCCACTTCCGAAGAATGCGTCCTGTCACCTTCATAACTCTCCGAGCATGACTTCCGCCATCCCGTTTTGTAAACTACGCTATGCGGAAAAGCCTACTTGCGGAATACCGCGGGAGCCTCCTGAAGGGGCGCGGTAGTCACAATAGGGGAAGCGATCCCGTCAGAATCTCGCCTATTGCATGGTGCATTGTCACCTGCACACCTCTTTAGCGGGCGTAACGGCAGGCGTGGCAACAATCGGAAGGCCCCTGTCGCTAGGGCAAAAAAATAGCCTGGCTGCGTAGTTTCGGTTTCTGAGCTTCACCGCTGCCCCGCGGCAACTTCGAATGTCGGCCCGCGCATTCGCCGACAGTCCAAACCCAGCTCCGCGCTGCTTATTTCATTTTCCTTTTTAGAAACCGCCCCGGCGCTCCGACGCCGTGCTCCCCGGCCCCTTGCTTGCATTTGTGTTGTTCTTCCAGCACTCTAAAACGGGTGGCTCGTCACGGGCTTGCAGGTGTTAGCGCGATGGAGCCGCCTCATAAGGCCTTACTGCATCTTCAGCATTTCCGGCAGCATTTTTTTTTGGGGGGGGGGGGGGGGCGCGGACAATTTTATTAACACAGGCCTTTCGATGAACCGGGCATTTCTTCCAGTCCCTTGAACTCCGAATGAATGAGGTTTAATAGTCTTATTATTTTTTCGTTGCCAGTCTTGTCATTTTATGGATTTTGTTTTCCATGACCTCATTATAGTTTGGATACTGTTATGCTGTCTAATCAAGTAGTATACATTTCTGTGCACATTGTTTTTTGTATGGTACTGAGGCAGATTAGTTTTGCTTATTTTAGTTGCAAAGACCATACACTATATTGAAAAAAAATAAGGGCAACAATGTTTGCTTGCTCATTGTTTTCTGAAACTTTTTGTACTGAACAGATATTCGAATCGATATTCGAAGCCATTTTTTCTTCATATTCATATTTGATCTGCATTTGAAAATTTCAATATTTGCACACCCCTACTCTTTATCCTTATGGATAATTGACCAAACGGCCACCTGACCGGGCTCTGCCGTCCTTGCAGCATTTCGCACTTCTTGAAACCACCAACGTCTCTCTGAATAAGTTAATTATTCAGTGCAGTATTCCTATATGCAATCATGCAATGCATCACATGTAAGCTAGAGGCGCAGATATTTATATACTTCACATGCATGTTCAGCACCTAGACAGTTTTCAAATGATGCTTTGCTGCCCCGCGACAGCTCAGTATTATAACACTTGTCTTAGATGTCAATGTGAAAGTGATGTCAAGGTGAAAAACAGCTAGACTATGTTGACTGCTCTGTATTTTTTGTAGCGATAGCTACATTACGATAGCATTTCAAGCCTTCAGCGTGGCGGCGCCGTGGCAGTGACGGCGCGGTCACCCTGTTGCTCCGCCACCACGCTGTCACGTGGTTGGCCACGTGGTGCGGAGCAGCTGCCGGTGGCGCGGTGCCGTGGCTGATCACGTAGTTCGTCACGTGGTTGGTCACGTGACGAAGTTCCACTCGGCCAGCCGTACCTATCGCGTCACTCTAGGTCTAACCAAAGCTAAACCACCGCCAAAGTTCGGTTATCCAGAAATGAGCTAGCTTCTCATAAATTACTGCCTCAGAGTGTGAAAAGAATGGTGGTGAATAATTCTTATCACTTCGTATTGTGATAAGCTTGTCTGTCACCCTCCCACTCTGCACACAGGAAACGGAGAAACACGACTGCAACATGCGGGTCCACACAAACGGGTACCTTTAACGTAACAGCTCGCTTATAATTTCTCCATGACTGCTGCATGCTCATGTCGATCGACTGGTCTGCTGGTGAAAATGTTGTTCACTTTGGGCGTGAAGTTCGGAAATAAGTTCTAATAAAACAATTTATAAATACTAAAAGTGCCCGTAAACACATACTGCTACAAACAATGTCAGGCAGGCAACGGGACCACTGCCGTGGCCGGTGTCACCGTTTCGGCAGCTGACGGTTGCGATAGCATAGACTAAAGTGTTAGCTTTGAATTCGAGCAGCTCGCATGTAGCACAAATTCCTGAGGAATAAATCGTTCCGTTCTTTAACATCTTGTCAAGCTGTAGTGACAGGCCGAACAGCACATATCTGCACACCTACGACCACACTGTGCTACAGCCATCATGCGCAAACGGCTGTGTGCGAAGTTTTCCGAGCGAGAAATTGGTGCTCATCAAGGAGAGCAAACAGCCTACTTAACCAAGTTCACAAACTTCCACAACGCTCTGAAACGTTTACCGCCAACAAAATGCTCAAAGCAAAGCCAAGAGCTGTGCGTGGAGCTCGTAGCAGGAAGACTGCCACAAGATCGCAACGGCGTACTGTTTTCGCCGTTCACAACTTGACGGCACTCGGAACATGTTGCATTCCGTTGCTTTGAAGTTGCTGCACTTTCAGGCAGCGCACAACACCATTTTATAAGCGATGTGAGCGTTAGTATTAAGGAAATAAAAGTCGAAACCGCACGACTGCAAGCAACGAAACCGCAGCCTGAATGACCCGGAAGTCCGAATTCACGTGACAGAGCAAAGACGTGACGCAATGTCCACCGTATTTTGGACCCCACATGTTTGACCGCTTCAGCGACATCGTTTAGTTTATCTCCCATGTCTTCTCCAGGGGCAGCAGGAATTCCATGAACTTCAACGTTGTGTTTCCTGCTATATAGCTCTAGCTCATTTACAGACAGTTTCAGTTGGTCAACAGTGTTGCTGTCACAGCTTTTCTCTTCTAGCTACTGGAGGCACTTTTTAGGGCTATCTATGCCCTTGTCCTGCTGTGGTGCTGGTGCTGTTTCATTTCCTTTTTATCGTTTTCTTGCGAGGCAATCCAATCTTTGCGGATGCTTTCATGCAACTCTGGAAATTTTCGCGGCCGTCGCTTTCGCTCGCATTCTCAATCGGGTTCAGCATCTTTTCTGCCGCAGTGGTGATCGACTGGTGATGGTACCACAGCATGAAGCACGGACATGTAACGTCGTAAAACAAAGCCACTCAGAGGGCTAACATGCAAAAATGCACTGGCACATACCTGCACCCAGTAGGCCCCGCTCCTTAGAATGAACACAGCTCCGGCTGAGTCCGCAAAGGCCAGATTGGCGCTCTCAGTGAACCTGCGCCACAGCGATAAGCAGAGACAAGGCTATGTAATAAGAGGAATTTTCTAGATATCGAGAATTTGCAGAATGCACAGTGAATGAGTTGCTTCGCTTCTCGAACGACGAAGTGCGTGCGTGGAAATTCTCATTCCCCATGAATCAAATTCAGTGAATCTCTAGAGCCCTCTACAAGACTGCGTCACCTAGCCTCTGGACCTGTCATGGCTCCGCTGTCTTTGCTCCTGGCCTTCATTAAAGCTGCCTGCGAGTTAAAAGCTCATCGTACACCTCACTATTTTGAATCAGTGCCGGAAATGGCCAAAGAATGGTTAGGGATTGTATTGTGAGGGCGTGGGCGAGGTTAGGCAGAGCTTGGGCAAGGCTCACGTAATGTGATAACTTCATTAATGAGTGATTGCACCTTGCTGTACGCTAAACACTGCGCGCAGGCATCAGACCCATTCTGCCAAAAGTTTTAGACACCGGGCGGTTGTTGGTTTGGCAGCGCTGGCGTGCTGTGGCGTAGCGGGTGACTGAGGCCGCATGGTTCGGCCACCAGTATCGTTCCCTCACTTGGCCAGGGTGCGTGTGACATCCACGAGGCCCCCACCATCATGAACCACATCCAGTACTGCCTGGCGCATCTTTGCTGGAACTACAATAGTTCGGGCACATATAGTTGTATCTATAGTGTACTAGATTAGGGGTAGTGGGTCGAGGGAAGGCTGCGCGCTGAAGCCGTTTGCGCCGATGCCGACAGGACAGGCGTGTGCAGGTGGAGGCACAGTCAGGGAAGTGCTTGGTAGATGCAATGACCAAAACCCAGGAGGCGGTAGGGGACAACAGGAAGGCGGACAGGCGGGTGCAAGTGGGGACAACATGGATGGCGAACACCTTATCGGTATCCATGCTGGTCTCGATGTGCTGGACGGGAGGAGCCCGAATCTCGAAAATCAGTTAGAAGTGGGGATGCACAGGCTTAGAGGGGCCTCTGAGATTGTGCATGTGACCGTATGCACAATCCCAGAGGTCCAGAGGCAGACTGGCGAAACAGAAAGGAGGGTCATTGAGGCTAACCGGGTAATTAGGTTCATGAGTCGACGACTAAGATATGGTGTCAAGGAAGTTAACAGGGAAGTGTTCGAGGTAATCTCCCACCCTTTTGCACGAGATGGCATTCACTACGGTGGTGCCACTGGCAAGAGGGTGGGTAGGAGGATAGGTCGCCAAGCAACTGCTTTTTTGGGGGGACCCAGAGCTCTGAGGGAACCAGTGTAGAGAAGGAAGAAGCAAGGTGAAATTAAGAGACGAAGCATTCATAAAAGAAGAAATAGACACAAGCGTCAGGGCCAAGTTAATTCACATATAGGTTTCATTAACATGCAAGGTGGCAGGAATAGACTGAAATTGAAGGAAATAGAACAGTTAAGGCAGGAAGAATTAATGGGAATATGGTTTAAGTCAAGTCAAGTCAAGAAGTCTTTATTGAGTAACACAAACAAAATGTATACACAGATATTTGGACCGATAGCCAATGAGGCTAGTAAGCGGTCCAATACAAAATAACATATAGGACAGCAATCACAAACACATTGAAGAAAAACTAACTTTGTAGCCTTGCTTCCATTCCCAAAAAATGTTTCTTGCATGTCAGTTTGAAATTCCTAGCTTGCTTTATTTCAATTGGCAACGAGTTCCAAATTTTCGCTCCTGTAAATTCTATTCGTCTTTCTCCGTACGCATTATGGCAAATTGGAAGGTTAAAATTGCCATTGCTGGCTTGTCTAGTGTTGCGGACGGGAATACTGAATGCACCAAGAGGTAAGGGGTAGTTGGTATTTATAATATTATTAACCATAAGAGCTATTTTGTAATCGCATAGGGTTTTGAATGACATGATTTGCATTGCGTCAAAAATGTTATTGTTAGAACTATTCGAAGAAGGTAATCCCATGGTTTTCAAGGCACGTTTTTGTAGTCTTAGCAATGGTGTTAAATACGTTTTGTATGTGATTCCCCATGATTCACTGCAATAACTGAGATGACTGTGACATAAAGAAAAATACATTGATCTAAGAATAGCAGGTGGAAAGTGCCGCCGTGCCTTAGCCAAGGTAAAACAACCGTACGCAATCTTTTTACACACATTGTGCACCTGTTCCTTCCAAGACAAGTGGCAGTCAAACATGACCCCTAAATATTTAAAAGAAGACACGCATCTTAGTGAAAACGCATCTTAGAGACATTGAGCAACCACCCTGTAACCCAGACTATGCATGAGAATATTGCAATAGAACAGAGGGCAGCAGAAAGGGGTGGAATTGGAGCATTCATTCATAAAAGTATGAATTTTCAAAGGGTTAGACTAGGATGCAAGGGACATTTGTGGCTAAAAGGAAAAGTGGCAGGGGAGCAAACACTCCTTGGCTTTGTATACCTGTGGACAGGAGCTAATGCCAAAGAGGAAAACAGGAAAATGGTATGGAGTGTATTGCAAGCGACATTGATGAGCTAGGAGGACAGGGTGCGATAATTATATTAGGCGACATGAATGCACACATAGAAGACCTGAATGGGTACTCAGATCCGACAGGAAGCATGCTGCTGGACATGTGTGACAGGCATGATTTAGTTTCATCCAACCGTGCTGAGAAGTGTGAAGGGCTCATAACATGGGAGGCAGGGAGCCTGCACTTGAAGATAGATTATGCACTTATATCACTTAAGATGTATAATAAATAAGGGGTAATGAGCATAGATGAACATGGTTCCAGAAGTCTTGGTAGTGATCCCGAACATATCAAGTTGAGTTTCAGAAGAGAAACAAATGAAGGACTGAAGCGAGATGAACAATCAAAGGAAAATTTTTACTCAGAAAAGCAATTGCAAGCAGCAGCTAAACAAATTAATAAAGTAATTTTTCCGGATAATGAAAGAGAATGGACTTATACCAAATAAACTCGATTACTTGAGCTAGAGCTAACTAAGGTGCGAGTAAAGCTAAAAGGGAAAAGACGCAAACACAATAGTTGGTGGGATGAGGAGGCCAAGATGATAGTGAAACGTCAGAAAGCGCCCAGGGAGCACAGATATTCCAAGAAGAGGAGGAACAAGAAGTTGAAGTAGACAGAAAATGGAATACCTTCATAAAGTGTAGAAAAGAAGCATCCTATTTTATTATTGAGAAGATTAGAAGAAAGGGTGCCCAATGGATGTCTAAAGTAAATAAAAAGGACAGAAAAGCAGCTCAAAAATTCTGGAACATCTAAGTACAATGAGCAATAGGACGAGGCTAGAGGAAAGGTCTATTTTTACAGATCAGGGTATTCGACTTGAAAGGGATGAAGCTATGAAACACATTGGAACAAGGATGACAGAAAATTTTAAAGAAAGAAATCATGCACATTATTTATCGAAGGAAGACAGACCGGTTACTACAATTGCTTCACTTGGGCAAGGTGAGTGGGAAAGGGCAGAGAAGGTTCCTAATGGCACGTCGACAGGACCATTTGGTAGTCCGTAATGTTAGTAAAAAGGCTAGGACAAAAATTCAAGCAAACATTAATAGAAGTAGTCAACAAAATGATAGTGGATGGCAAAGCCCCCGATGAATGGCGATTAAGTAGAATGAACATGATATAGCAGTAACATCTGTGGGTTTCAGGGTGGCGATGCAGATTATAAAGGACAGACTACAGCCTTGGGTGGAGAATGGAGGGGTTGCTAGGGGAGCTACAAAATGGGATCCAGAAACAAAGCAGGTTGGAGGACAATCTGTTTTCATTGACGCAGTGTATAAAGATCGCTGAAAAGAAACACGGGCCCCTATGGCTAGCATTTCTGGGAATTAGGGGAGCCTACGACAACGATATTCAAGAGTATTTGTGGGACATACTGGGCACATTGGATGTGGAAGATGGAGTAATAATCTTTTAAAAGATATGTATAAAGGTAACAGAGTGCTTATAGAAGAGGAAAAAATGTATCAGGGCCTATAGAGATACAGCAGGGTCTTAGGCAAGGATGTCCTCTGTCTCATTTGTTGTTCATGTTGTGCCTGCAAGGGTTAAACACCAAATTAGAAAAAAGCGGACTAGGCTTCAACCTTTCTTTTTTCAAGCAAGGAGACTAGATTAAACTGTCATTACTGGGACTAATTTACACGGATGATATAGTGCTAATGGCTGACAACAAATAAGATTTGAAGAAGTTGATAGACATCTGAGGTACAGATGTTTCAGGTTTAGTAAGGAAAAATCTCCAGTGATGATATTTAAGGCTGAGGGCGGCGAGCATAGATTACAGGAGTTCACGCTAGAAGTGGTGGATGAATACAAGTATCATGGGGTGTGGATAAATAACGGCGCTGAGAATTTGACAGAACATGAAAAGCATGTAATGAATAAAGCTAGTAGCAAAGCAGCTGTCATGAAAAATAGGGCACTGTGGAATTACTATAGGTATGAAGTGATAAGAGGGATCTGGAAAGGGGTGATGATTCCGAGTCTGACTTTTGGCAATGCGGTCCTGCGCATGAGACCAGATGCTCAAGCTAGATTAGAAATAAAACAAAGCCGCGTAGGGTGGCTTGCTTTGGGAGCACATGGCAATACACCAAATTAGGGGGTACCGGGTGATATGGGATGGGCGTCGTTCGAGAGCAGAGGAGCTAACAGTATAAGATAGCATTTCAGGAGCGATTATGAAAAATGGGGCAAATGCACTTGGCTTGTGGCGGAAGCAGCCCAGCACAAGACAAAAAGTGAGAGACGGGACACGACGCTGACTAACAACCAGAATTTTTATTGCACGTTCGTCCAATATATACATCTCGCTCGTACAAGAAGGAAAGGACAGAAGCATGAAAAACACATAAGATGTACATGTGGTAAAAGATTAAAACAATGCACGCAGATAATTAATTTCGCTGTCACGAAGCGCTATAGATGGTATGGTGACGCATACGTCGCTCTTTTGTCGGATGTTGAAGGCTTCTTCAATCTCCCTGGTTCGTTGATCAAAATATGGTGTGATGGCCATTGTGTTACTAAGCTGCGAAGCACATTCATGCTCTCTGCAATGTTTTGCTAATTCACTGCTGATGGCACCCTTTAGGGATCTTTCGTGCTCTTGAAGCTGCTCATTCAAACAGCGCCCTGTTTGACCAATGTAGGTGCGGCCGCATGATAGAGGTATTTCATACAGCACGCTTTTCACACAATTCATATGTTTTGTCCAGTGCTTTTTCTTGCATTAACTTTTTCCTACTTGCTCATTGTTGACTTTGGTGCACAGGCGCTTTAACTTGTTGGGTGCTGACATGAGTACTTTTACACCAGCTCTTGCGGCTACCTTTCTGAGGCTGTGGGAAATGCCGTGAATGTAAGGAATGACCGCGTACAGCTTCCTTTCTTCTGATGTGGCTGTGATATATTCTCTGCCCCTAAGTGCTTGCAGAATCCCTTCTGCGACACTAGACAGCAGTCCGGTCGGGTAACTTGCTGCTTTTAGCCGACGGTTTTGGGCATCAAAAGTGCCCTTGAAAATCATGATGACAGGATCTCGTCAATGCGGCTCTCATTGCTGTCTTTGCTATTCCCTCCTTGATAATCTTGGAGTGCGCAAATGTGTAGGGGAGCAGTTCATTCTTGCTTCGTGGTCTGTACCGCCAGCATACGTGGGCGCCTAGAAAGGTTAGCGTCAGCTCAAGAAATCGCAGAACATTGTTTCCTGGGAGTTCGCTCGTTATTTCTAGTCATTTTAGTTCTTCTTTTAAGATGTCAATGATGTGCCCAAGAGGCTGTGGCTGTCGATCTGACCTGTCCAATTTGTAGAGTATCAGGTAATCGTGCACGTAACAGAACACTTTTACAGTGCTTGTCACTTGAAGACCAGTCATTAGATGTCTGTCAAATACGCGCGAGAAACAAATCACTTAAAATGGGGGCAAGCGAAGACCCTATGCATATCTCCTCCCGTTGAATGTGCAGACTCGCCCTGTGGCTGATGATAGCAGAACGCAGGTAGCTGGTAAGTAATTCCATAAAATTTTCTTTCGACAGCCCACTGGAGTTTTGAAATTTCTCAACGCCGTGTCAGTCAATGCATTCTTCAACTTCTCAGCACACTGAAATCTAAAGTCTGACGAAAACTCGTCTGGTCAGGTAGAAGATTCATGTGTAAAGAAAGGAACGCCGACCAAAGGTTGTTGTTAAAACGAAGACGTTTCGGCTTCCATATCCAAATCCAAACTACAGAAAAAACCCTTAACCACAACGCAGGCAATCTTCCACCTACGTATGTAAGATGCTTGGGGCGATTACTGTGACGCACTTAAGCTTGGTGCTCTGGGCTTTCCGCCCAGTGATCAAGGCTTCCGTATAGAAGCCGAAGCGTCTTCGTTTTAACAACAACCTTTGGTCGGCGTTTCCTTTCTTTATACATGACTCAGCACACTAAGTTCTGCAGAAGTGAGTAGCATATGTCCTCCACATCTATCGAAAAGCCACTCACATTGGGCAGATAGGTTCCTTGAAAAAAGTCGTCCACAGTTTGCTGTTTTCTTATTACGAACGGGTTGTCTACCAAGGGGTAGGATATGGCCCTTTGCAGAAAACCGCCCACAGACCGCTGCCAGGTTCTTCCTTCTGACACAATGGCTCTGAACGGACACTCTTCTCTGTGGGTTTTGGCTGTGAAGAAGATCGACAGGCTTGTCTCTTCGCACTTGTCTATGACAGAGGCCATCTTCGTCAAGCCCATGTCTTCGCACATCTTCATTACTTCCTTCTCCAATCTTGTGAGTTTTACACTTACCAGCTTTTTGAAGTTGTCAGCCTTGTCAGCTTTTTCATCGTAGACTGGAGGCGACGCTAGGACAAATTATACTTCCTTATCCGATTGCAGTAGCTGCAGGTCAGCTCCACGTAGGGTCGCCACCTTTGTCTTCAAAAGGTCGGGGCCTGCTCGAAGTGGTCATCCAGCGAGGCATTCCACAGCACTGTCAATGCACCTGTCTGCGCCGTCCTTGTTGGCCTTTGATGCGATCCCCCTCACAAGTCCGAAAAGCTCAGTCTTGCCGGTACGTGGCAGCACGCTGAACTTGGTTCCCATGTTCAACAGCTTGGTCATTGTTTCAGAAACTGGGGTTGCGCCCAGGACTACCAGCTCCTGCCCTTGAGGTTCTGAAGGGCACTGCTTCTTTTTCGGGAGCTGCATTAGGATTTGGCGCCAAAGGATATACGCCGTTTGGTTGGCTACCCGATGATCTTTGCGAGAACGGTTGTTCTCACGTTCGTCTTGGGTGTTGTTCAGGTTCGCAGCTAGAAGACAGTCACAGTAAAAGCGAGCCTGCCTCCACGCATCTGCACGGTGAATTCGGCGCACTCTCTTGGTGTAGCCTTGCGATGGTAACAGGGCTCCGAAGAGCAGGGCTACATTGGGTGGTACAAACGAAATCCGTACGGAATAACTGTAGAGCCCGGCTCTGCAAGTTGCCCAGGCGATAAGGTTGACATATACGGAAGAAGAGTGAAACACTGAAGGACATAGGAAAGGGCACGTTGAACAAGAAAGGTAATTTAACACGGTGAAAAGTTGGGCTGGTTGGTCCATGATCTTGTGGCAGGAACAGCGCAGCACGAGACAAGGAAGGGAGAGACGGGGCACGACGCTAACAACCAGATTTTTAATGCACGTTCGTCCATATATACATCTCGCTCGTACAAGAAAAAAAGGACAGAAGCATGAAAAACACATAAAATGTACACGTGGCAAAAGATTAAGACAACGCACGCCGATAATCAATTTCGCTGTCACGAAGCGCTATTGAAAGGTATGCTGATGTCAGCACCACTTCTATCTCACTAAGAGAAAGTGAGCATAGATTGCTAAAGAACACATGATAATGAGTAGGTTTGGTCTGAGTGTGTGTTTTTTGTTGTCGTTTTTCTTTCTCTTTTTTCCTTTTTTCATTTTTACCATGTAAGAAAAGCTCATGCGTTCACATTCTTCGGGCTGTATATATGCAACATGTGGCTTTCAATAAACATAGTTGGAGTCAGCGCCCGTCCTGTCTGGTCTTTCTGTGTGGTTTGTGTAAAAATTTGTGCTGTTTTTACTTTTGTTACACAATGTTACACCAACTAGCCAAACAAGACGTACTGAAGGCTCATTCAATCTCCCTGGTCCGTTGATCAAAATATAACGTGATGATCATTGTGTTGCTAAGGTGCGGAGCACATTCATGCTCTCTTCAATGTTTTGCTAATTCACTGCTGATGGCGCCCTTTAGGGATCGTTTGTGCTCTTGAAGCCATTATGTGTTTTTCATGCTTCTGTCCTTTCCTTCTTGTAGGAGTGAGATTATGTGTCCGACGAACGTGCATAACAAATCTTGCGTGACCCGCTTCTCTCTTCTTTGTCTCGTGCTGCACTGCTTCCACCACAAGATCATGCACCAACCAGCCCAACTTTTCACCGTGTTAAAGCAGTGGGCTAGAAAAGTTTTCAGATACCTGAAGTGGAAAACATGGATGGATGGATGGATGGATGGATGGATGGATGGATGGATGGATGGATGGATGGATGGATGGATGGATGGATGGATGGATGGATGGATGGATGGATGGATGGATGGATGGATGGATGGATGGATGGATGGATGGATGGATGGATGGATGGATGGATGGATGGATGGATGGATGGATGGATGGATGGATGGATGGATGGATGGATGGATGGATGGATGGATGGATGGATGGATGGATGGATGGATGGATGGATGGATGGATGGATGGATGGATGGATGGATGGATGGATGGATGGATGGATGGATGGATGGATGGATGGATGGATGGATGGATGGATGGATGGATGGATGGATGGATGGATGGATGGATGGATGGATGGATGGATGGATGGATGGATGGATGGATGGATGGATGGATGGATGGATGGATGGATGGATGGATGGATGGATGGATGGATGGATGGATGGATGGATGGATGGATGGATGGATGGATGGATGGATGGATGGATGGATGGATGGATGGATGGATGGATGGATGGATGGATGGATGGATGGATGGATGGATGGATGGATGGATGGATGGATGGATGGATGGATGGATGGATGGATGGATGGATGGATGGATGGATGGATGGATGGATGGATGGATGG